>NW_020954590.1:47751760-48088493 GCF_900497805.2 Vombatus ursinus | reverse complement strand
TTTCTTTCTTTCTTTCTTTCTTTCTTTCTTTGTTTCTTTCTTTCTTTGTTTCTTTCTTTCTTTGTTTCTTTCTTTCTTTGTTTCTTTGTTTCTTTCTTTTTCTTCTCTTCCTCCCTCCCGCTCAGGACAAGATTAATATAGAAATTTGTTTTTCATGACTTCTTATTTGTAATAGGTTTTGTATTTCTTGCCTTCTCAATGGATGGGGGAGGGAGAAATTGAACTGTAATACAATAAAATTGAATTCAAAATGAGGGAGTTGAATGAAATGGTATCCGATGTCTCTTCTCCCTTTAAATCTATTATCTATGTTTTTACCTTTAATTGTATCCACAACAGTTAGTATAGTCCCTGACACGTGGCAGGTGTTTAATAAATCCTTGTTGATTGACTGACCTTATGTTATGTGTATACAAGACTTTGGCTCAAAGTGACACATGACTGGTAGATGTAGGAGGTGAGAGGAAGATGACCATTTTAGTAGCCTACCTTCTGTATTACTGCAAGCCCTTTGAAGTTTCTTTCCTTTGAATGTATCAACTTAAGTTTTCCGAGGATGATAAGCTTAGAGGGTATTTGCAGCTATAACTTGTGAGTTAGAGAATAGACAATTTGTGTACAAGCACTTAGAATAGTGGACTTAAGTAATGGCTTTTCTTTCAAAAAAACTTCATGGAGTCACTGACAGCAATACATCTTTACTATGCCTATAGATTTTTTCGGATGGGTTGGGGGGGAGATATCTGAGATTTTATCCATGTGCAGTGGATTTCCTAAATTAAAACTCTTCTCATCAATAGCATTGATGGAACTTAGCCACTTCTTGTAATTTATCTTCTTACAGAGTTGCCCAAGTTTGTTGAAAGGTTAAAAGAAGTCACACAGCAATATGTATTAGAGGCAGGAATTGAATCTAGATCTTCCAAGGCCTTATCTACTACACAATGCCTTTTATAGGCTACACACATATGTCCATATATGCATCCATATATTCATAAAAGGTTTGATAAACTATAAATGGTATTTTATTTTAGGGATTCTCTTAAAATTATTCATGAATATAAAATATTAAGGACGTGAAAGAATGGAATAGAGCTGAAGAATATTTTACTTTAGGCACTAGGCTACAATGAGTAAAATCAAGAATTGGCATCCCAAGCTGTAAAACAAATTCAGCCCAAATAGTTTTTCTTCAGCAATGTCTGGTGTTTCCTAAGTTGACTTAGATGATTTGTGTGGTTTCATCAAGAGTGAATAAATTCTATTTATATTTCTATAGCTCAAGGAAAAATGCAGAAACATGGAGTAATTATTATATCTTTTCCCAAAGGGACCAGCTCTCCTTTGAAAAATAAACTTGTTTCTAAAAAGGTGATAAAAACTTAGACTTCTATAAACTCATATCATTTTATGATGCCCTCATGAACTTTGCAAATTGGTTTTCTACCTTTATAACTATAGCTGAAAAGACTGAAAGCATTGTTGACATTCTATAGGATCTATCAAGTCACTGGATATAACTTGTGCTCTTTCTAATTGGGAAAGCAGCATAACACTAATGATAGTAGCATATGTATGTATATATGTATCTATGTGTGTATGTATTTATATAATTACTTTATTTTGCAAAACATTTTGCATAAATTCTTTTGTTTGACCTTCATAATAACCTGGTGAGGAAATACTCAAGGAGAAGATATCAGTACAAAATAGAAGAGGAAAGTGATGTCAGTGGACAGCAAGGATAACTTCCTGAGAGTGACTTGAGGAGGGCATCAACATGAGACTTGAATTAATCCCTGTTTAGTCTGTACGCCTGGAAGTGACCATTCCCTCCTTAAATCTCTTCTTCTGTATTCTTTTACATCTTCTATGCACTTAGCCATATTCTAATTTGTATTATGGTTATTTGTGTACATAATATTCCTAACTTTTATTAGAGTTATTTGTGTTCTAGTAGCTATAACTATGAGCAGCTAGGTGGCACAGTGGATAGAGTGCTTGGCCTAGAGTTAGGAAGACTCCTCTTCATGAGTTGAAATCTGGTGTCAGACATTTAGTAGCTGTGTGACCTTGGGCAATTCACTTAACCCTGTTTGCATCATTTTCCTCAAATGTAAAATGAGTTGGGGAAGAAAATGGAAAACCACTCCAGGATCTTTGCTAAGAAAACCCTACATGGGGTCATGAAGAGTTGGACACTACTGAAATGACTGAACGACAAAATTAGAACTATCCAATAATAGAATGAAGTGCTTTAGGAGGAAGTGGTTTCCTTCTTACTGTAGTCTATCAGGTGGAACCAAGGTTTTAAAGCAGTGATATCAAATTCAAATAGAAATGGGGCGGGAAACTATGCATAAGGGTTCCTGCTGGCAACATAGTAACTTAGAAAACTGCATATTAACATAGTCTATGTTCTATTGCATTTTTATTTTGTTAAATATTTCCCAATTACATGTTACTCCAATTGGGACAGCACAGGTCTAGTGTTCGACACCTCTGTTCTAGAGTTGTTGTTGTTGTTGTTGTTGTTGTTTTTTTACATAAGAATTTGACTACATGTTCTCTAAATCCTTTCCAGCTTTTGATTCTCTACTATTCTATGATTCTGTATATCCTCTCTAATAGAATGTAAGTTCCGTGAGGGCAGGCACTGTGCCATTATATCTTTTTTTTTATTTTGGAAGATGAGATGAAACTTAAAAACACTTGTGAAGATCTCATAGTGGAACTAAGGGAGATAGTATGAGCCCAAGCCCTGAGTGATTCTAAGTCATTATCTTAGTGAATTGAATTTGCCATTCTAGTGAAAAAACTGTCCTAAAGTAAATAGTTAGATCAGAGGGGAAACCTCTGAAAGCAAGATTAGTTATCTTCTACTTTCATGATTTCTGGAATTTCTTTGTCTACGATAATAGATAACATTTATATAGTAACTTACTATGTGCCAGCCACCACGTTAAGTGCTATCTGATCATAATCTGTTATCACTCCACCTTTCATTCACCTTGCAACCTTGAACCCTATTTTTTATCCTTATCATCACTTAGGATCCCCAATCCCTTAGTTTTCTTCCAGACTATGAGTCCTATACTAGGAGAATTCCCACAGAACTCAAGAGAAAAGGATAATATAGAGTTCATCAAAGGGTCAAAATGGGGAAATTTCTTGCTTCCTTATCAATTTACCCTGCCCAAGTCTTGGATTACTCTTACTATCTCCTTTCTTCAGTCTTATTCATGAGCTGCTGAAAAAAGCTATAGAAAATTATGGAACCATGCTGACTGGGTCCACCAATATTTTGCCACATAATCTAAACTGGGTCCTGATTACAAGGAAATCTTTTTACATTTCCTTAATTGATTCACTATCTGATTCACAACAGCATCTTTTCCAAATCTTTTCATCCTTACCCCAATTTTCTCTGGCTTTCCTCCCCTCAACTCCTCCCTGGAGAACCTTGCCTCATACTTCACTGAAAAATTGAGACTATTTGCCAGGAGCTCTCTCTTCTTCCTTCCTCTTCAGCTTACATGACTCAAATTGTCTTCCCCACTTGTGTCCTCTCCTAATTGTCTCACATTAAGAGGTGGCCTTTCTCCTTGCCAAAAAAAAAACCTCTACATGCCCAAATGATCATATTCCTTTCATCTTCTCTCAAAAATTTACCCATCTTTCAGCCCTACTCTCCCACTGATATTTAATCTCCCTGCTACTACCCTATTGCCTGTGCTGTCCCTTGTCTTTTGCATCCTCATAAAACCCTCACTTGATCCATTCATCCCCACTAGTGATCATTCTTTAAACTTCTTTAGAAGGCTGTCTACCATCAGAAGCTCCACTTGCTTTTCTCTCTTTTCTTAAATCTCTTTAGTCTGGCTTATGACTTTATTGTTCAAAGAAAGCTATTTACTCCAAAATTGTCAATGCTTTCTTTAATTATCAAATTTCATGACCTTTTCTCAATCTTCATAATTCTTGACCTGTCTGAAGCATTTGACACTCAATCACTCCCCTCTTTTTTATATTCTTTTCTGTGTAGGATTTTCATGCAATAATCTCTCCTGGTTTTCCTGCATGTATAAACTCTCCTTCTCAGTCTTCTTTGCAGGATTTTAATTCAGGTCATGCCCACTAACCCTGGGTATCTCCCAAGTCTCTAACCTGAGCCCCCTTTTTTTTCTCTTTATACTGTTTTGCTTGATGATCTTATCAGCTCTTATGGATTCATTTATCACCTCTGTGAAGATGATTCTCAAAATGCCTTATCCAGTCCTAACTACTCTGGTGGCCTTCAGTCTTGCATCTCCAACTGCCTTGCAGACATTTTAAACTAGTTGACTCACAGATATCTTAAAGGCAGCATGTCCAAAACTAAATACGTTATCTTTCCTCACAAAACCATTTCTCTTCCTAACTTCCCTATTACTGTTCAGGGCTTCACTCTCCTACCAGTTGAGAGAAATGATTATTTCTCTCCTAAATAACCAATTATTGAATTAAGACCAAGGTTTTCCCCCCTTCCTTTTCTTCTTTTAGAAATCAATCTCTGTAGGCTATTTAGACAGCTTTTGAAGTACAGTGCTGATAATGAGCTGAAAATTTAGGTGAAACTGTCCCAACTGGAAAACTTAGAACTGATCAAAAGGTAAAGAAATTCTACTTTAGATGAATTGGTGGATTCCAGCCCATTGTGTTTTAGTCAGACAAGTCTGAGGGGAAGTGGATTCTCCCTTTTATTTAGATTACCCTAGATGAGGTGGTATAGGTATAGATAACTCTCTTTGACCAAGACTGAGGGATCAGATTCATGCCCCCCATTAGTCATTAGAATAAGTGCCCCTCTCATCATAATACTCATTCTCTCATTACTTGTTAATCAATCAGCATTGATTTTCCACCCTCTGGAACACCTACTCTTCTAAGGGTATCTAAGTGTTGAGTGGATTCCATGAGGGGTCTTTGGTTTAGGAAAATGGCCAAATGGCTATCCTTTTATTAATTACTCACAAACATAATTAATAAAATGATTAATTACCCAGAAACTATGCCTCTGGAACTTTTTATATGTCACATTGTCATCCAAGCTCAAGACTTAGCTGTCATCCTTGACTCCCCCCTATTTCACTCCTTCCATGGTAAATTTGTTGCTAAGTCCTGTTGATTCCACCTTCATAGTTTCTCTAGTGTACTTCCCATTCCAGTACACTCAGTTGTCAACATTATCTTCCTAAAGTGTAGATCTGACAATATCTTCCTCTCTGCCACTCTAAGTGCTCTGAAACCCAATTACCCTGGCCTCCTTGTTGTTCCTGGTATAAGACACTATCTCTTAACTATAGGTATTTTCTCTGGCTTTTCTATGTGTCTGGAATAATGCATTCCTTGCTTTTGTGTGCTCCTTCAAGTGCTAGCTGAAATCTCTCCTTCTACAGGAAACCTTTCTTGATCTTCCATGTCTTCTCTCTTTTGATTCTTCTCCAATTTATCCTTTGTATATCTTCTTTATATATAGTTGTTTGTAATGTGTTTTGTCTCTCTCATAAAAATGAGGTCCTTGAAACCAGGGACAGGTTTTTGCTTTTGTTTTTGTCTTTCTTTGTATCCCTAGTACTTAGCAAAGTGCCTGACACGTAGTAGGTACTTAAAAAATGCTTGTTCACTGACTAGTTGAACAAAAAAAAAAACTATTCTAGAAAATGAGAAAACAATGACCCACTGAGGTTTGGTAGTTTTGGAAATAGTCAATATGACCTCAAAAAACTTCAGTATCTCAGGTGACATGATTCTAGTGTTGATAGAAGGCCAGATTGATGCACTACACTTTCCTTGAACCTGTGTCACAGACATGATATATCAAGTCCATTATATGACTCCACTTTAAAAGTTGTAGATTTGAATCCAAAAATTTGATGCATGCCTTACTAAAGTTATAGATGAAAAAATGTTGAACAACACAGGGCCAAGGATATATACCTCAGGCACCCCACTAGAAATTTCCCTCCAAGTTATCATCAAATCATTAATGGCTCATTAATTGCTTCATTGAGTTTGATCATTCAACTCATTCTGAATATATCTAATAGTAGTAAATAGATTGGAGCTACATCTTTTCACCTTGTCTAAAACAGATTTTCAGAAAAAAGTTATCAAATATTTTGCTGAAATCCAGGTATGATGTAAATATTACATGACAATGAGTGAACAATTGACCACCTTGTCAAATAAAGAAATGAGGTTAAGCCTGGCATAACCTGTTCTTGATGCATGAATGCTGGTTTTGTGAAAGGAAAATTGTAGTTTCCCAATCTAAAAAATTGGAAACTATCTCTTTAATAATAATTTTAGATTTTTTTGTCTAGGGATCATTTCCTTGTTTATTGACCTACAATTTCCAAATTTTACCTTCTTCTTGCCTTTGAAACTCATGACAGTTGTCTTTTCAGTTCTATGGTACCTCTCTTGTTCTCCATGATGTCTAAAAGACAGCAATAGTGGGTAAGTCCTAACAACCATCGATTCTTTCAGTATCTTTGTAAGTATGTTTTTTTTTCTAGACCGGTGAAATAAATAAATTGAACACGTCTAGGAGCTCTCTTACTCATACTACATTTGCTTTTAAATCTCTATTGGCTATTTTTATTCTATCCTTCTAATTCTTTCTTTCATAAAGGAAACAGAAGTAATGTCCTGAAAACAGTTGAAACTCTCTAGTAGTCAGAGAAATGCAAATCAAAACAACTTTGAGGTAGAACATAATACTTAATCAAATTGACAAAGATAGCTAAAATGTAGCTATGAAGAAACAGATGCCCTATCACTCTGTGGGTAAGGTTGTGAATTATTTTAACTTTTCAGTAAGTAATCTAGTAATGTACAATAGAGATTATTAAACCTTCAATACAATGATCTAGCTGTGAAGTTTATATCTAACCATAACAATATTATTAAAAAAGAAAACAAATCTATCTATATAAAATATTTATAGATACTCTATTTATAATATTAAAAAACATGGAAACAACTTATATGCCATGGTGTTTCAATGTAATAGGATATTATTGTGCCACAAGGCATGACCAAGATGAAAAATACAAAAAAAGCATCTAAAGACTAACATGATGTGACACAGAGTGAAGAAAGTAGAACTGGAATAATATACATACTGACTACAGCCATATAAAATAATTATAGTAACCAAATCCAATAGTATACTCAGGAGGAAAAGCTATCTGAAGGGAACACAAAAGCAGATGAGATGAGATTTTTATTTGTTGTTATCTTGTTAATTTTATCATATGCATTTTTTAACAAGTAAACTTTTTGAAAATGATAAGGGATTTAATAAAAAAAACAAGGAGTATAAAGGATATGAATAGGCAGGAGAAAAAAGTAAACATTTGGGGCAAGGTAACATGAGATAGGAAGCTCTCTTTTTGTTGAAGAGACAGCTGTAACCCTTTGAAGATGATGAAGTTGTGTCTCCTCCAAGGTATGAATATGATATGAATCCATAGGAAAAAGAATTAGCAATAGCTTTTGGGGATTTCTTGTTGTGGGTCCTGAGTCTGCTATTTGTTGACCTGATGATAGCAAGAGAGAGGTAGATCTAATTCTTTCTAAAGGCATATATCCAAGACATAATGGAAACTCTTTCAAGATTTGTCAAACATGGTGACTGCTTCCCATTTCTGAATATTTCTGTGGATACAATGGATACTTCCAGAATGAATTAGGGAAGAAAGTAGGGGAGGAAAGAAATTTCTTATGTAATGGTAATACAGCCAGATGCCATACAAAGTAGCCATGCTAGTAAAAATCCAGGGACTAAGAGGAGAAAAGATCCCACTAAGGAATCAGCAATATAACCCATGGTCTCAGACATCATATGCAAATGTGTGATGCATGAGGAATAAGGAAGATGAACTAGAGATTCTTACGTAGGGAGCCAAATGAAGTCACTTATATATCACTGAGCTTTTAGGCAATAGGACCCATGACTTCAGAGGAAGTATGGTATATTGGAAAGAATATTACCTCTAAAGTCATAGGACCTAGGTTTACATCACGCTTCTGATGCTAATCATTTATGTGACTTTGGGAAAGTCATTTGATGTAAAATTAGAGGGATGAACTTGATGGTCTTTGAAGTTTTTTCCAACTTGAGAGCTATGATCCTAAAAACATATCTTATTCAAAAGGAAATGAATGGATAGAAGTCAGAGTAGACAAGCATTGTGTATTAAGAATATAGACCTTATATGAAGAAATCGAGGAATTAGATTGGAGCAGCATCATGGGTAAACATATGGGTAGAAAATTTGTTTACTTTATTAAACATTTATTAAGTACTTATGTTCAAGAAGCGAGGCAGTATGGAGAAATAAATAGGGAGCTTTCCTAAGAGTAAAAGGAAAATTGGGATCAAGTCCCATCCCTGAAACATACTAAACTTACGACCCTGGGCAAGTCTTTTAATCTTGTAATTCTCTAAGGAACTCTAAGATGATAAGTTTCAGAACAGTTATTGCTCTGTTTTGGTAAAGGGATATTCCTACACTGAATAAAACACACCTCTGAACCTTTCTAACCTCTCAGTACCTCTCCTGAACCCTGAAAGTACAGTACTAGGCACCAGGGATAGGATTTAGGAACTAAACCTCTGATTTCATTGGCATAGTGAACTCCTAGATGAAGAAACCCCTTCTTTTGATGCAGTTTAGAAACTTTGAAGCAATTTAAGATTGACCTAGAGAGAAGTGAAGTGACTTGCCTAGTTACCATCATTATGTATCTGAAGTGGGTCTATAATTAGTTTTCTTGATGATAAGGCCCCCTTTGTGTTCTACTCTACAATATTATTTCTCAGGCACTGGAAACACATAAACAAAAATAAACCACCAGCCATTCCTTTGAGTAGATTGCATTCAATTGGAAAGAAAGAGAAATGGTATTGTTGTTGGAGTGTATTGTGGTACACCTTGACCGAAATGGGAAATAGATGAAGCGTTCAGGAAAGAGATCTGAAGTTGGGCATAGAGACATGTTATAGAATTGATGGGAAAATGCATTTCCCTGTACACATATTGAAGCTCTCTTCATGCCAAGTGGAAAATAGCTAACAATTTCCTGCCTTGTATTAACAGCAATTTCGTTCTTCAAAAGGTAAAGGATATAGTGAAGGGAGCTGTTGTTCTAGACCTAATTCTTACCAACAAAAAGAAATTGTTTAGCTATAGAAATGATGGAAACTCCCTCCCCAATAGATAAATGGTCAAATGATTTGAACAAATAGTTCTCAAAAGAACTACAAAGTATTCACAATCACATGAAAAAATGTTCAAAATCACTAATAATAAAAGAAATGTAAATCAAAACAACTGTGAAATTTCACCTCACACTCTGAAAATTGCCCAAAATGACAAAAAAATAATAACAGTCAATGTTAGAGGGGTTGTGGAAAGATAGGTACATTAATACATTAGTGGTAGAGCTGTGAAATGGTATAACCATTCTAGGAAGTAATTTGCAATTATGCAGAGTAAAGTCCATACATCTTGAACCAGAAACTCCAGTATTGGGCTTATACTCTAAGAAAGACTTTAATAAGAAAAAGTTTTCATATATTCCAAAATATTTATAGTATTACTTTTTATGATTGCTAAGAATTGGAAACAAAGTGGTTGCTCATTAATTGGGGAATGACTAAATTGTGGTACCTACATGTAATAGAGCACTACTGTGTTATAAGAAATGGTGTATAATGAATACAGTGAAGCATAGAAAGATCTACATGAACTGATGCAAATTGAAGTAAGCAGAACCAAGAAAGCAATATACACAGTAACTTCTTTTTCAGTAGTGTCTGATTCTTCATGACCCTGTTGACCATAGCATGCCAATACTGTCCATGAAGATTTTTTGTTTTGTTTTGTTTTTTGTTTGTTTGTTTGTTTTGGCAAAGATGCTAGACTGGTTTGCCATTTCCTTCTCCATTGTATTAAGGCAAACAGACATTAAGTGGCTTGCCCAGGGTCACACAGCTAGGAAGTATCTGAGGCTGGATTTGAACTCAGGTCTTTCTGACTTCAGGCCCAGTGCTTTATACACTGAGCTAGCTAGCTGCCTCCAACCACTTAACTGCCTGTTGTAGTTAAACAGTGACTAGAAAAATGTAAATAAAAAGGACAATGACACAACAAAAAAAAATAAATGTGGCAAAATTATAAAGATCAAGGGGGCTTTAAGGAAGAGATATGCATAGACAACCCAGAGCTCCTTCGTGGAGGTGGGAGGTTCACAGTTATTACACATTGCACATGTTTTTTGAAATAGAGGCAAGAGAAGCTGGTTATAGCCTGATAAGTATCCAAGATTTCAGAAAAGTAGATGACAAGCACTTCAGATAAAGGCTAGTTAGGATTTCACAGTCTTTAATTCTATAGATGAAATAATTTCTGAGGGAAAAGTAACCTCTCAAGAATGAAATCCTGAAGACAAAAGAGAACTATTTCCAATGAGGAGAAAAAGGGGCATTGTTTAAAAATATCAATATGGATACACAGAGAATTTAGTCTTAAGTATTATCAAGACTAAGATCAGTGGTGTCAAACTCAAATAGAAACAGGGGCCACTAATCTTCAAATAAGGATTCCTGAATGCTTTATATTGACTTAGTTTCAATATGTAATTTTATCCATGTTTTATTGCATTTTAAATTATTTTGTTAAATATTGCTCAATTACATTTTAATGTGGTTTAACTGCCCCCAAAGGTGGCCTTGAAATCTGCTTGTAGCCCTCTGGTGGTATATTTGATACCTCTGACTGAGAGAATACAAAAAATAAGAGGCAAATGAGAACAAATATAGAAGTTTTAGAACCATTAAAATTCAGAATGGAATAAGACTGGGGAAGTGTAGTGAGGGCAACAAGAGGTAATTTAAGTTATTTTGTAGAAAACAGGACAATCAAAAGATGGATAGAGCCACTGCTTAGGGTGGATAAAGTCTCAAGTATGGGGGGTAACAAATAGGTCACTTGTGTTGGAACACAAATTGTGTGTGTGTGGGGGGGTAATATGAAATAAATCTGGAAATATAGGTTGAAATCAGGCTATGAAAAACTTTAAATTCCCTCCAAAGGACTTTTAAAAAAATTTATCAAAAAAGTGCCATGGAGTCCCTAAAGCTTTTTTAAACTTTTGAGTAACATGGTTAGAACTGTACATTAGGAATACCAATTTGGCAGCTGTTGCATCAGTCCAGGTTATAGGTGATGAGGACTGAACTGGGGCTTGGGGGTGGGGTCCATGTAAGTGAAGGTTGTGTAGGTACTGTGGATCTATAATTGACAAGGATCAGCACTCAATGTGGTGTTCACAGAGATCCAACTTGACTTGATCAAGAACTAGTCATTCCAAACTAACTCTATTTCCAACATGACCCAGTGGAAAAAGTCCTATCCTTTCCCCCTAAATTTGAAGTCATGGGTTCTAACTTCCTTTAAGGCAAACACCTTGTGTCACCTCCTACGGGGAGCCATTCCTGATCCAACTCTGTCTAATTATTCATGTTCTCTCCCTTCCCAAATTATCATGTACATACTTATCTGTTAACAGGAAAAAGAATGTAAAGCTCTTTGAGGGAATTATTTTTAATAATCTTTGTCTTTTTTATCCCCAAATACTAAGACAAATGTGTCACTTGCACATAGTAGATACTTAAAAAAGGACTTTTTGGATTAGATTTCATTGGATAGTTCTATGCATGGAGAAGTCACAGATGGGACCTCAAGCCATGATTTTTATAACTTCCTCTTTTTACTCATATCTGTGATTTCATCTCTGTGGGTGGTATCTCCCAGTGTGCAAATTCCCCCTACCATTGCAGATAATATAATTGATCTGTCACATAGCCTTAGAGAATTGCTTGGAACACTGAGAGAATGTGGCATGCCCTTGGTCATACAGCTAATGAGGAACTGAGGTCTTCCTGTCTCCAAGGACAATTCTCTGTCTACTACACCATTCTCTGCCTCATTTGCATAACTACAATTTCCCTGGCCAAAATACCTCCTGAACCTTTGGAGAATCAAGGGGCTCTTTGAGTTCAATTGCTAAAAACTAAAACAAAACAATAAACAAAACAAAAGCCAAAAACCCATTACTTACAGACCTGGAAAGTAACTGACCCATAGTCACATAACTAGTAAGTATAAAAGTCAGGATCTATACTCAGTTGTCTTGACTCCAAGCCTAGGATTCTTGCCACTGTATCATACTCCCTGTTAACAACAAGATGAGGAAAAGGTAAATATTTTCATTCCTACAAGCCAAAGACATTCTCAGAATGAGGTTTTCTATCTGGCTATATATCTGTGTTATGGAAAATGATGCTTCAGAAAGTAACTATATCAAAATCTGCTTTCCAACTATATAATACCCCAAGGTTCCTGAATAGCTTGAAGAAGCAATAACTAGTGCTTTTTTTTTCAAGTTACCCTTCATGAAGTGAATGTCAAATCATAGGAAATCCATGGTGTCAATTCAGGAACATTAGTTCCACCAGTACTTAAATTTTTTTCTTCATTAAATGACTGATTCCAGCTTATAAAAATGATGATAATATCCAGCATTTATTTAAAATTTTTAACATATGGTATCTAAGTTGATCCTCACAACAATCCTGTAAATCCATTATTATCTCCAATTTATAGATGAAGAATCTGAGGATGACTAATGGATTGTGACTTCCCCAAGATTGAAAAGCTAGTAAATTGTTGTTAGGACTTGAACTCAGGGCTTCCTGATTTCAGCCAGTACTCTATTATGTCAATGGTACTTATGCTGCCCTGTTGATCCTGTGCTTATGCAAAAGTTTTTGGCTCTTTCTTATGACTACATCATTGGACATTGTTGTTGTCTCAGAAAAAGATATATATGCATATATTTATAAGTATAGAAATATATGTGATTTTATAAATTACACAAAAATAATGTATCATATCATGTTATGCTTATTATTATATTATATGAAATATATGTGTGTATATGTGTATGTGTGCATCTGTGTATATACATATGTATTTGTAAATATGTGTGTATATGCAAACACATGCATACATATATATGCATATGTATCTGTTGTTGGGAGCAGCTAGATAATGCAATGGATAGAGTGCTCGATCTAAAGTCAAGAAGACTCATCTTTCTGAGTTCAAATTTGTCCTGAGACACTTATTAGCTGTGTAACCCTGGGCAAGATATATCGATATCTATATATCCATATATCTGTATATATGTACATGTGTATATCTATATTTGTATACATATATAGATATATACATAAATGTGTATATATAGATATACATAAATGTATATATGTATACCTGTATATATCTGTCTGTCTGTTCTTCCATCACCCCAGGATAATGTTTCTCTGTTCAACAGTCTGTCTATTCCTTAGTGATGTCTCATCCATGCCTCTCCTTTCCTTTTTCCTTGTCCTTTCTTTGGAACATTCTCTTTATTTGGAAACTTCTATATTTAGAATATTTTAGGGTAGAAATGTCCAGTTTTTGAGCAGATTGGTAGTTTATAAATTCAGAGGGTTGAGACAGAGAGTAGACCTTTCTCATTTGAGGAGGAGAACCCCTTCTTTCCCTATGAAAACATCTGATTGGCTGTGATCTGGGATCAACAGTGACACCTGAGCCAGTTCAGGAGCTGCTCCTACCGTAAGCTGCTTGAACTGCTCTGATGCACGTACCCAGGAGTCCAATACCATCTTGGGCTCCCTCAAGCCCTGGCTTGAAGACCACCATGCTCAAAACTTGCTGGTGACATCCCTGGTGATATACCTTCCTTGACTCTTCCTAGTCTCTCTTATGATGGGCTCACCTTGATCCCAGGATGTGTGTTTGAGTAAGAGTGGAAGGGTGGGATCAGTCAGCTAACCTACTTTGGAATTGTCCTTCTCAACACTATTTTTAAAGGGTTTAAGGGACTATCCTAGTTTGGGGATATCCTTCCCTATCTGCGTCATTGAAGGAGGGAGAGAAGGGTTGACAGACTACTCTAATTTCAAGATGTGGTCCTGACCCTACCATACAAAGGCAGTCAATGGGCGCTATTAGCACCTTTACCTTGTCATCCCTGCCTCCCACTCTCTTGGATGTCTCTACTTAAGCCTTACATTTTGGACCTTCCTTTAAACACCTCAGATAAAAGGTGATATTGCTTTCAGCATTGACCAGCTCCTCAAATTCTTTTGCGAAAGTCTTTGAGTTCCAGCAACAGATTGTGACAAGTGTGTAGTTGGTTGTCTTCAACAATAGAATATGACAGTTTTGAGTGAGTGAATCACCATGGGCTGTGAATATTATATACAATGGTACCAACTAACTAGGCAATTACAGGAGGAACATAGAAAAGTTATAGAATAAAGCCTCATGCTCAGTGACCACCTAGGTGGGTGAGTAGGTAGAGGAGTCTATCTCTGTTCATGTCTTAAGGAAATGGCTCTTTTTCTGAGGTCCTACAGAGGAGGGTGCTAAGCATTTTGGAGGTGCGTAGACTGCTATTGTCTTTCATTGACTCTAGATCCTCTTTGGACTGTTTCCTTTTCCAAAGGATGCTTTCTATATGCCTGATACTATTTAGCCATTACCAAGCAATAGTAATAAAAGCAGATAAAGGGATGGAGATGTGGTTCCTTTATATCACCTACTGCATGTCTTCTTGCTGCTTGACTGTAGAAAAACCTTTTATGTACAAGTGTAGTGCCTTCCTGATGGTTTGTCTGCAAATCCTGGAAAACTGTCAGATTGGGCACTTGGAAGAAACAGGGCTCTTGTCAAGGCATTATGCTGCATTTTTAAAAAATCCAACCATTATTAGCATGATGGCACCTCAGCTTTTTTATAAAGGTTGCACTGTTGGGCATAACTCTTTTGTGCACAACTTCATTCATTTAAAGACAGATATGCCTGAGAAGGAACAAAGTAATATAACAGCTCCAGACAGATATATTTGGTGTGTAGTTGAAAATGAAACCAAAGGAAACATCAATACTAATGCTTTTATCTTTCATTTGGACAATCCTGGCTGTTGTATTTGGTACTGTTGCAGAAGGCTAAGGGGGAGAAAATAAGATCAGCAGGAACCAGTTTGGAAATGTGAGAAAATCTACTTGATTACAATCCCAAACCTTAGATGCCACTGTCTGTATGATCTGAGGGCATGTCACTTAATGTTTCTGGTACTCAGTTTCCTCAGTAGTTCAAAATTAAGTTTCTAGTTCAATATATATTTCCAAGCCCCTTTTCACTCTAAAATTCTATGATTCAATCATTAACATAGTTTTGGAATTCCTCCAGGAGTGGGGGTGAGTGTGTTTGTAGTTTAAACTGATCAAAAATGTTTTTAATTACTTCTTTTATCAGTGGGTGGATGTTCTCTGTAGGTTGTTTAGAAGCGAAAACAATGTTGCTAGCCATTGTTGCTTTTAATTGGAGGTTCACAAAGGCCAAGTTCAATTATAGAGAACTTTTCTGACCAACTCACTATCTGCCTCTAAAACCAGCTCTGTTTCATGATCTCTCAACATTTAGAAATACATTTTGTTACTGTATTGGCCTTATTGGCCAGTCTCATAAGGTCTTATGCGGCCTTATTGTATGCCTGTCTTGCATGGGTTCAGTTTCATGCATTTAGAAAAAGGATGAGAACAAACAGGGCTATAATGACCAATTTTAACATTTGAAGGAAGTCCTACAACAAGGAACAAAATGTTCTGGTGTATGTAACTTAAAAGGTTCCTTTAAGTCTCCTTTTAAAGACAAATTCAAGTGAAGGGGTGGGCAGAGACTTTGGAAAGAGGCTTTGGCTCATAATCCTCCTTGACCCCCTACCCTATTCGTGTCCAATGGTAGCCATCTCTAGAACAGGGTGGGAGAGGAAAGAAAAAAAAGAAATTTACATGACAATTTAGTTGTATATTTGAAAGTAATAGCAAGTTGTGCATCGTAGATTTGCAGTTTCATGTGCAATCATATTTTTTTTATTGTTCTATGTTATGGAAATGCTTGTTTTATTCAAAAACATAAAAAAAAATTTAAAATGGAGCAATGTATCTATACTCATTTGAAAAAATGCCCTGAATCACTGTTGATTAGAGAAATGCAAATTAAAACAGCTCTGAGGTACCACTTCATATATATATCAGATTGGCAAATCTGACAAAAAAGAAAAATGATAAAGGTTGGAGGGGATGTAGGATAATTGGCACACTAATGCATTGTTAGTGGGGTTGTGAACTGATCCAATCATTCTGTAGAGCAATTTGGAATTATGTCCAAAGGGCTATAAACTGTGCATACCTTTTCATACAGCAATACCACTACTAGGCCTATATCCCAAAGAGATAGATTTAAAAAAAGGAGGAAGGAAGGATCTTACTTGTACAAAAATATTTATAGCAGCTTTTTTTGTGGTGGCAAAGAATTGGAAATCAAAGAGATGTCCAACAATTTGGGAATGGCTGAATAAGTTGTGGTGTATGATTGTAATGGAATATTATTGTGCTACAAGAAATGACAAGCAGAATGATTTCAGAAAAACATGGAAAGACTTAACATGACCTGAAGCAAAGAGAAGTGAGCAGAACTTAGAAAACTTTGGACTTAACAGCAATATTGTAAGATGAAGAACTGTGAATGACTTAGCTGTTCTCAGCAATACAATGATCCAAGACAATCCCAAAGGACTCATGATGAAAAATGTCCACTCCAGAAAAAGAATTAGTTATCTGAATACAGACTGAAGCATACTTTTTTTCAATCTTCTTCCTTTCTTCCTTCCTTCCTTTCTTCCTTCCTCTTTCTTTCTTTCTTTCTTTCTTTCTTTCTTTCTTTCTTTCTTTCTTTCCTCTCTCTCTTTTTCTTTTTTTCTTGTTCATCTTCTTATACATAATGACTAATGCAGAAATGTTTTACATGATTGCACATGTATAACCTATATCAGATTGCTTACCATCTCAGCAAGAGGAGAGTAAGGGAAGGAGGAAGGAATAGAATTTGGACCTCTTAAAAAATTAAAATTATTCTAACATGTAATTGAAGGAAAAGTAAAATATTAATTTTTTAAATGAAGCAATGTATGCAATTGAAGTTTAAGTGTATTTATCATATAATAGAGTACTTATCATTAGCTGGTAGAAAAATCAATGGAAAAATAATTTACAATTTCATTTAAATTTTAAAAATATCATAACTAGTTATTCAATTTTGTTGTTTGATCAAGTAGCTAAAATTAAAAAAAAAATTCTTTGCAAGAAACCTTGTAATATTCTTCTACCATTTTCAACCACATATTTGCATGGGGGAATAATTTCATTTTATTTTTGTTTCAAATTAAAATGGACAAACTCAATGTGGAACCACATTAAATATTGTTTGGTGTTCAACCAAATATTGCAAACCTTCATTCAAACAAAAAAGTTGCAACATCAAAATTAGGTTTACATATGATTATTATATTATTTGAAACATTTTAATCTCCCAAATTGTAACTTATTTCATTAAAACATTATTTGTACTTAACAAAATTTGTAAAATAAAATAATTTAACATGAATTCTTACATATAATAGTAAGCACATGAGGTCTTGCTGGATTACTTCTTTTAATTCTTACATAAAGTCCTACCTAGTATATTTATAATTACTTAATAATTAATTTTCTTATCATTTTACATTTCTAATTTTAATAATTATTGGGGAACAAATTTTTATATTTTATATGATTATAATTATGTAATATCAATTTTAATTTGGAGTTTGTTTGAAATAAAGTTAATTTTATAGTTTTGTAAGCAAGTAATGAATAAATCTAAAAGAATATTATGTATTAATATGTTAAAATATCCTGGAGGTTCACTAATCATTGTTTTGGTTCAAAGAGGTTTGTAGCACACAAAACATTCGCAACCCCTGATGTAGGGTTGCTGAATGTAGAGTTTGAAAACCTTAGTTCAAATTCTCTGCATGACCTTGAGCAAGTCATTTAGCTGCTTTGAGCTTCAATTCCTTATCGGTAAAATGAGGATGTTTTGCTAAATGAGCTTTAAAGTCCCATCAATGCCTGATGTATCTTATTAGTATTCTGTTGCAGGCAAGTTACCCCATGATTATTATTATTTTTATTTGATTACCAAAGCAAATATTTGACTCTGTGTGTTGGAGACTTATCTTGACTGAAAAAAATGTGACTCCTTGGGAGAGGTATACCAGTCATCTGGGATCTTATGACTATGGGGCAAAGATAAGAGACCAAACTGAATGCAAAGAAATATATGAGCGTGCTAAGAAAGGCTACTCATTGATTACAGTTTCAGCTTCTTAGGGTACTGATTGATTTTTTTTATAACTCGTCAGGACCCATAAGTCTACACAGCCAATCAGCAGCATTTTGTGCCAACTTTAGATGAGTAAAACCCTGCATCAGAGAGGGAGGAACAGAGGAAGGGGAAATCAGGTAAGGAAAAGGTTGAGGGAGAGTTTATGGGGGGCAGAGCCAAGAAGGTGGAGGGAAAGCAGTGACTTGCTTGAGCTCTCCCTCAAACTCCTCCAAATACCTATAAAAAATGGCTCTAAACAAATTCTAAAGCAGCAGAACCCACAAGAAGATAGAGTGAAACAAATTTCCAACCCAAGACAACCTGGATGGTTGATCAGAAAGGTATATTGCACCAGGTGGGGAGAGAAGCACAGTGCGGCATGGGCACGCAGGCCGCAGCAACCCTGGAGCAGGTCTCAGAGGGCTGAATTGTGGGCAGCTGTGGTGGTTTCCAGACCTCTCAACCCATAAACGCCAAAGACAACTTAGAAGGTCAGTGGGAAAAATCTGTGACTGTGGCGAGAGAGAAGATAGGGCTCAGTCTCAAGTCCCAAGCATGGGCCATGGCTGCCTCCTGAGCTCCTGGCCCACAGACTGAGGGGGAATCGTGTGATTGATCAGAGGGGGATTGCAGGGATCTTTTTGCCAGTGCTGAGGGAAGAATCTCTTGCTTTGTCCATGCTTAGATCTGGGTCACAGTTCTGAGGGGCGATCCTGGGGTGAGGAGGAGCGCTGGCCTGGTAGAGCTTGTTGTGGCAGTGGATAGGAAACACCTTGCCCCTTATCATACCACCTTGGAAGAACTGAAAATTTTCAGGTCCCTAGAAGTATCTCTGAAAACAGCTGTACAAACCCCCGAAGCTTGGGACAGTGCATTCTCCACATTGGAAGCAGACTCTTACCTTAACAAAGAGTTTAAAACTCAAGTAATTGGTTGGGATCATGAACAAGCACCACAAAAAGAGTCAGACTATATTATCTTACTTTGGTGACAAAGAAGATCAAAACATACAACCAGAAGAAGACAATGAAGCCAAAGCTCCTACATCCAAAGCCTCCAAGAAAAATATGAATCAGTCCCAGGCCTTGGAAGAGCTCAAAAGGGATTTTGAGAAGCAAGTAAGAGAAGTAGAGGAAAAACTGGGAAGAGATATGAGAGTGATGCAAGAAAATCATGAAAAACAAGTCAACAGCTTGCTAAAGGAGACCCAAAAAAAATGCTGAAGAAAATAACACCTTAAAAAAATAGCCTAACCCACATGGCAAAAGAGGTCCAAAAAGCCAATGAAGAGAAGAATGCCCTAAAAAGCAAAATCGGCCAAATGGAAAAGGAAGTCCAAAAGATTACTGAAGAAAATACTTCCTTAAAAATTAGAATAGAGCAAGTGGAAGCTACTGACTTTATGAGAAATCAAGAAACTGTAAAACAAATCCAAAAGAATGAAAAATTAGAAAACAATGTGAAATATCTCATTGGAAAAACAACTGACCTGGAAAATAGATCCAGGAGAGAGAATTTAAAAAAAAATTATTGGACTATCGGAAAAGGTTGGGGGAGGGAATCCTGAGAGAACATTTGCTGTGCAGCTGGCAGGGTTTGTTATTAGAACACAAACACAGTCCTTGTTTAAGGACAGGAGACAAGATGAGGTGACCAAATACTTTTACAGTTGTTAAAAAAGTCCATTTAACAAAACTGCAGATGTCTCTCATCCAAGGACAATAAAGAGTTGTTATAATAGAGATGGAACCATCTGCTTTACTGTGTCCTTGCATACTTTGTTGTATTTTATTTGTCCTTTAATAACTATTGGGGAGTTTCCATTTCTGTGAAATGATTGTGGTTCTTAATCTTCTTCCACAAAATGAATAAAAGATACTCCTAAAGTCTTACATATATTAAAATCACAGACTCCTTGATAAAAGCAAACAGCGATGATCTGATTCAGTGAACCCTGCTTATTAACACTAAGTAAGGTAAAAAATATTGGGAAATGTATTCTTACTAAAGATATTCACTCTTTATATCTCTCTTCAGGGTCCAAATGGAAGAGACTTTCCTTATATATGGTGGAAAAATTCTCCTGCTTGTGCATGATTTTGTGTTGATTGCACTGAGACCCAGAACATTCCTAGGTCTTGCCAATGAGATTCATGTTTACTCAAAAGAAGTATTGTATAGCAATCCAAACAGAAACCATATAATCCAGCATTCGCTCATGAAACATTCGTCATATCCAAGGCACTATGCTAGATGTTAAAGACACAAAGACAAGAAACAAACATACAATCTCCTCCTTCAAGGGACTGCATTCCATTGGAGAATCTATGATCCTATGAAATGCTGAGGTATTATAACAAAGGCTTGTCCAGTTTAATAGCTGCTTGATCATGTAAGTCCATATAATTTTAATGGCTAGATAATTTGTCCATCTTCACCATGTATGAAAGAAGAAGGAAACACACACAAAGGCAGAAAATTGTTGAAGAGCAAGGTGCAATTGAAGGATGAGGGCAACAAAAATCTAACCTAAAGCTTTTTGAAAATTTTTTTAAAAATTGCCAATGACCTTAGTATCTGTAGCCTATTCTATCTTTGGAAAGAGAGACAAGTAACACATTGTTTTCCAAATACTATTTCCAATCATTAGTAGTTATATCTTTTAGGCCAAAATGTCATTCTTCATTTTGGTCATTCCCTAATTTGCTGCAATTTATAGCTGGGGAATTAGTTTCAGGCATTCATTTCAAGATCATGATTAGAACCACAACACAGTAAACAACTTTACCTTATTTCTGTACAGGTCCAGTTTCCCTCAGATAATGATAAGTGATATGAACCTGAAGCTATTGCACTAATTGACAGAGTCCATGGGAGTAAACTGATTATGCTACTTTCACTTGCTTCTCTCTTTTCAGCTAATCCTATCTTGAACTTGGCCAATGATGTCACGGCATCTAATTTTGTGCTTTGTCTATAGGCACAAAGAAAATGGAATATTGGTTGACCCTATTTTGCAAGCTTATTTCAAGTAGGGATTGTTTCATGATTCATGCCTATATTCTCTGCACCTAGCATGGTGCTTGGCACGTAGTAAGCACTTAACAAATATCTGTTGATTGATCAATTGATTAAATATAGTAAGGAGATAGACTAAGAATCACAAACATTTCCATGATCAGATTATACCCCTTAAAAGGCTGTGGTCAGTAAAAAAGTAAGTGGATTCTTTTTCCCATATGATATTGCGGAACAGGTAGGTGACTCAAAGTAAAATTATTCTAGAACTTCCTAGTCCTACCAATATGCTAATCCTCTGTTCAAATCACTGAATAATAAGCTCACAGAGTTGGAAGGGACCTCTGATGACATCTAGCCTCACCCACAGCTGAAGAAAAAGAATCTCTGCAGCAATATATCAAATAAATAATCATCCACCCTTTAATGCAACTCCCTCCAAACGTTTGTTTCTTGGACAAGAACATATTCTCTACAAAGTTACCAATGATTTCTTAATGAGGTGCCTTTACCCCCTTTCTTCTCACTCTCTTTTAAACTGTCTATAGTCTAACTTCTGACCCCATCATTTAACTAAAACTGCTCTCTTCAAAGTTACTGGTACTCTCTTAATAGTCAAATCTAAATGGCTTTTTTCATTTCTCATCCTTCTTGATCTCTATGCAACTTTTCACACTGTCATTCACCCTCTTCTTTCTAGATTTCTCTGACACTACTCTATTCTGGATCTTTTCCTGTCTGCCTGGCTCCTCCTCCTCAGTCTCCTTCTAGATCTTCGAGATCTTTATCCAGATTCCATCTACTAACTGGTGTCCCTTAAGACTCTCTCTTTGGGTTTCTCCTTTCCCTCTGTATTATTTTGCTTGGTGATCCCTTCAATGGTCATGGATTCAATTATCATTTCTATGCAGATGACCATTAGATACATTTATATAGCCCTAATCTCTTTCTTAGCCTCCAGTTTTGGTTATCCAACTATTAATTGGACATGTTGAGTTGGATGTATTGTAGCTATCTTATACATAAACTCATTAATCCTCATCTCTCTTTCAAAAACAAAAACAAATAACAATACTACCTTCTTCCAAACTTCCCTATTATCGTCAATGTTACTATGTTCCTCCAAGTCACCTATGCTGGCAAATTAGGTATTATCCTTGACCCTTTACTGTCTCATGCCATATAATCAATAGTCAAGTCCAGTCAATTCTGTCAATATAATATCTCTGGTGTATGCTCACTTCTCTCCTTTAACACTGCCACCACTCTGGTGCAGACCTTCATTATCTGGCCCAGTGACTATTGTGGTTGTCTTTTGGTTGATATCTTTTCTACACTCCATTCCATCCATGACTGACATAATCTTCCTAAAGCACAGTCTGACCATGTCATTCCCATACTCTGTCAATTCCAGTGGCTCCCCATTCCCTGTAGGTTCAAATATAAAATCCTCTGAGTGGGCTTTAAAGACTTTCATTACCTGGCCTCTTCCCACCTTCCCAATCTTTTTATATCTTACTCCTCCTTTCTCCCATCTACTCTTTAATCCACTGTTCCTAGCCTCCTTGCTGTTCTTTAAACAAGATACTCCATCTTGATTCTGGGCATTTTCACTGGTTGTCCCTATACCTGGAATGCTCTCCCTCCTCATCTCTGCCTCCTGGCTTCCATAAATTCTTTATTTCTCAGCCAGAAGAGTGTAAGTCTTATATTCTTTAAACCTTTCCCTGTTCTCTGACCTAGCTTGAGATACCCCTTGACACCACTCCTTCCTTACCTATTGCCCCAAGTGTCACTCGTATAATACTCTCAGTGAGTTCCTCTTAGTATTTTTTTTTTAATTACAATTTGCCTGAGCCTGAGCAAGCCCAATTAGTAATTGGTTTCTCTTACCAGAATTCTCTTACCTCATTCTCTGGCTTCATCCTCATTTCAACTAATAATTATTGTATCTGGGCCTGCTTCCTCTTTCAGGGGTCTACATTCCTTGTCTGTAGTTTATAGAGTAACTTTCTTTTTCAAGGAGCCTCCTCACCCAGAGATCTGAATGCCTTGCTTTTTTATTGGGAAAAAAAAGCAACCTTCTTTCCTTCATGATATAAGACAACTTTAATCTAGAAACATTATTATTACCACCCAAAATTTAATAGTTATTTTTTACCCTTCAGGCCTAACACAATTTATTTGTCTCAGGTTAGCATTAGCTATGTTAATGCCTATTTCATTGTAAGCCCGTCCCTGACCCCTTAGTGTCCTCAACATTTTTTTCTTTAGTTCTTGTCCACATAATAGTCCTCTGTAATTATCTTTAGTAAGCTTATATAGTGATAGTAATATTCTTTTCAATGCACTTTCACCTTCAAAATTTTATCCATACATTAGGGGAAAAAGGGGAGAAGTTTTGAAGAGTTATACTAAGAAAATATATTGTTTAGAAAAAAGAGAAATTTTTTTGTCTTGAAAAGGCCATTTTTAGGAAAAAGTGACATACTTTCAAATTTGACTTTGAATTAAGACAGTAGAGAGGAACATAGCTGTCATAATATATACTTTGATATTACCCAGTAATGTATGTTTTTATCTGAATATGCTCTACAAATTGTAAGCCAACAACCCTGGATCCTGGACATGAAAGTCCAAATTTTTAGGAAGATGCTGTATCAATATGCTAATGTTTCCTTGTAAAATTCTCTTCCTTTGAAATGACATCCCAGTGTGCTACATTTCCTGTGGTGTGGAGGTATCCAACTTCTCATTCTTTTTCAGAGTTCTATATGTTTTCTCTAGAATTCAAAATTCAAAAGCCCAATGTAATCAGCACCACCAGCTTCAAAGTTTGCTGCAATCCCACTTAACGTGTATCTTCCTGATTCATGAAGGGCAGGAATCACTGGGTATACTGTAGCCTTTGCTACAAAGATCAATGGATTAAATTGGCTAGAACAAATAAGGTGACAAAAGATAATGATGAGTGGCAGGAACAGGGAGAGACCCATGATCTAAGAACTGATATCGTCATTGCCCTTAATTGCACAGCAATAACTTCATAAGCCATTAAGTTCCTAATTAGAAATGGCAAAATCTATGGGTGTTTTTATGGCTGATGAAGAATTTTATCATTCTCTGTGGTGAAATTAAAAGGAAAGTATTTTATTGAGATTTTACTTTAAAGGAAAAAAATGGAATCCTCTTATTTGCATTAGAGTACTAGGAAGTTGTTTAGAATGTTGAGCTGGTTAATTGGAACATTTTCCAGGAAAACATTTCATTTTGCTCTTTAACTTCAAAAAAAATCAATTACTGATTAACAGAACTGTTTTCTGAACAAAGAGTCCTTGTTGACTCTTATGGGAGCTGAGCATTAAAGACCTGACTTGATAAACACATAAATACTTTTCTGACTTGATTTCAAACCCATGAGTCCTTGCAGAGCAAAGAAAACTCTAATTTTGAAAATAGAGGCACATTCTGAGTAAGAAGAAGCTGTGCTGCTAGGGAAGAAGGAAGGAAAGAAGGATGGAAGGAAGAGAGTGAAGGGAGGAAGGGATTAAGGGAGTGAAGGAAAAATAGGAAGAGAAAAATAAGGAAGGGAAAGAAGGAGAGAATGAGAGAAGTAGGAAGGGAAGTAGAGTAGGAAATAGATAGTAGGAAGGAACAATGGAAGAAAACAAGCCTTTATGAAGGAAGGGAGTAAGCATTTTTAAAGCACACATTATACGCAAGGCACTATGGGAAGTACTTTACATATATTATCTCATTTTATACACACAAGAATGCTGGGAGGTAGCTACTGAGTTATCCTCATTTTACAGTTGAGGAAACTGAGGCAAACAGAAGCTAAGTGACTTGCCAAGAGTCACGTAGCTAGGAAATGTCTGAGATCACATTTGAACTCAAATCTGCTTGACTCCAGGTTGGCCTTTCTGTCCACTGTGGTGATTAGCTAAAGAAGTTGATATTGCCTCTTAGCTCTTGTGCCTCCTGAGGCTCTCAGGGCACCAGTATTGTTTACAAATCTTTTTACCTTTTTTTTTAAGGAGATGGAATTTTTTTATGACATCCTGATATATATTAAAGGGTCAAGAACCAGTAAGATAGGAACCAGTAAGATAGACAAAATCAGAAAATCTTTGATTTGAAATAGTTCTCAGAGGCTATTGAGCCCAGCCAATGCTTAAGTTAGAGTATTCTATTTTACATAGCTGACAAATGACCATCCAGTTTCTGTTTGAAAACCTCTACTGAGTGGGTATGTACTACTTCCTAGAGCAGTTCATTTTACTTGTGGTGATATATAAGCAGGGATAGGCTGGTAAATGTTAAACAACCAGTTCTCCACTCCCCCCCCCCCCAAAAAAAAGGACGCAGAAGACACTGTTAAGTTTAATCTATATTAGTTAATCTGATTTATTAACATGTTCTCCTTCATTTTAAATCTAGAAATCAACAAAATGAAAAAAAAGAAGCCATGATTTATAGTGTTTGCTGATCTCTGAAGTATGTGTTCACACTGAAAATTCAACATTCAATTCTTGTGGGGTGGTTCAAATCAACTTTAATATATCTCAGCTTTAAGTATTCAGTAGTTTTTGTTTGCTTTAAAACAATTTATTTCTCTGAACCTTCTATTCTTTGCTCAGAGTTTTGATTACTATGCCTAAAAAGTAGCTCAAATAGCCTAGTAGTCTTTTTTTGCCCAATGACAAATCTACAAATAGCTATGGTAACTTTTAGCAAAATGTAGTATCTCTGCTTATCTCTTTTAAGTAGATCTATTTTTTTTCATTTTTCTGAAATCATGATTGCTATCCCTGCTTTTTTTTTACATCATCTGAAGCAAAATAGATTCTGATTTAGCCCTCTTTTTTATTTTACTTCATGTGTCTTTCTTTGATTCAAATATATTTCTTATAATCAACATATTGTCAGATTATAGTTTTTAATCCATTCTGCTATCCATTTTTGTTTATAGGTGAATGTATCCCACTCACATTCATAATTATGATTACTAACTCTACATTTCCCTTCATCTTATTTTTCTCCAGTTTATCCTCTCTCTTATTTTATCCTGTTCCTCCTCAAAAGTCAGTTTTGTTTGTGACCACTACCTCTCCTAAACCATCATCCCTTTTATTGCTCCTCCCTTTTCTTCTCTCCCTCCCCTCCTACTTTTCTATAAAGCAAGACAGATTTCTATATCTAATTGAGTGTTTATGTTAGTCCTTCTTTGACCAATTCCAATGAGAATAATGTTCAAGAATTACCTGCTACCCCCAATCTTTCTCTTCACTGAAAAAAACTGTTCCTTTTATGCCTCTTTTATTTAAAATAATTTACTCCATTCTACCTCTCCCTTCACCTTTCTACCAGAACATTTTTGTTTCTCACCCCTTAACTTAATTTTTAAAGGTCATCTCACTATAGTCAATGCTCACCTGTGTTCTCTGTTTATGTAGGCTCCCTTTAACTGTCCTAAAAATCATAATGTTCATAGGAGTTATAAGTATCATCTTTTCATGTAGGAATGTCAACAGTTTAACCTTATTGAATCTCAAGTTTTTCCATCTTTGTTTTTATGCTTCTCTTGAGTCTTGTATTTCTTGTATTTGAAAGTCAAATTTTCTATTCAGCTCCAGCCTTTTCATGAAGAATACTTGAAAAGTCCTCCATTTCATTGAATGTTAATTTTTTTCCCCTTCAGGATTATACTCAGTTTCACTGGGTAAGTTTATTCTTGGTTGTAATCTTAGCAACTTTGCCCTCTGGAATATCACATTCTTTAGAAGCTACTAAATCTAGTTTTATCCTGACTATGGCTCCATGATATTTGGATTATTTCTTTCTGGATGCTTGCAATATTTTCTCCTTGACCTGAGAACTTTGGAATTTGGCTATAATATTCCTGAGAGCTTTCATTTTGGGTTGTTTTCCAGGAAGTGATTGGTAGACTTTTTTTTTTTAATTCCATTTTACCCTATGGTTCTAGGAAATCAGGATTCTTTTCTTTTATAATTTTTTGAAAGATGATGTCTAGACTCCTTTTTTGATCATGGCTTTCATTTAGTCCAATAATTCTTAAATTATCTCTCCTCAAGGTATTTTCCAGGTCATTTTTTTCTAATGAACTATTTCACTCCTTCTATTTCTTCTTTCTTTTGACTTCATTTTATTGTTTCTTTATGTCTCATGGAGCAATTAGCTTCCACTTTCCCAATTCTAATTTTTTTTTAGGCAATTGGGGTTAAGTGACTTGCCCAGGTTCACACAGCTAGTAAGTGTCAAGTGTTTGGTCTGAGGCCGAATTTGAACTCAGATCCTCCTGACTTTGGGGCCAGTGATCTATCCATTGTGCCACCTAGCTGCCCCCAATTCTAAT
This sequence comes from Vombatus ursinus, assembly GCF_900497805.2. NCBI lineage: Eukaryota > Metazoa > Chordata > Mammalia > Diprotodontia > Vombatidae > Vombatus > Vombatus ursinus. Next base: position 48,060,701 of record NW_020954590.1, on the reverse strand, counting down.
TTTCAAGGAATTATTTTCTTCAGGGAACTTTTGAAACTCCTTTTCCATTTGGTCAATTCTACTTTTTAAGAATTTATTTTTTTCCAATTAATTTTCATGCTTCTTTTTACATTTGGCCAATTCTACTTTTTAAGGAGTTCTTTTCTTCAGTGAATTTTTGTGTCTCTTTAATCATTTTGACAATTCTATTTTTTTAGGTGTTTTTTTTTTCAGTTTTTTTTTGTGCCTCCTTTACCAAGCTGTTAACTTTTTTTTCATAATTTTCTTGTACCATTCTCTTTCTTTTCCCAGTTTCCCTCTACCTCTCTTATTTGGTTTTTAAAAATTTTTTGAGCTCTTCCAGGAATTCTTTTTGGGCATGTGACCACTCCACATTTTTCCTCTGAAGTACTTTTCATGTAGCTGTTTTGACTTCATTGTCTTTTTCTGAGTTTGTGTCTTGATCTTCTCTGTCACTATAGTAACTCCCTATGACCAAGAGCTTTTTTTGTTTGCCCAGTTTCAGTTTATTTCTTGATATAACTTTGTTTTAAAGTTGTTCTCTGCTCCCAACATAGAACAGCACTGACCCAAGTGTCTGGCCTTTCTTGCTGTTGTTTTCAGAGCTAGCTTTGAAGAAGCGTAGGTTTTTGGTTTTTCTAAGGTAGTATGATTAGTTGTCTCCTGGCCAGTCCGTGAGCAATTGCCAGCCCTCTTCTCCATCCTGAAATGTGACCAGGGCATCTGCACTTGTGTAAATGCAAATGCAAGTAAGGTAATGCTCTTTTTACCCTCTCAGACTCAGACCTAGAACTGTGTGTGGGCAATGCAACAGAGTCCTGTATACAGTGCTAGCAAAAGGTTCCCTATATTCTCCTTTTGACCAGTTGTTCTGACCCCTTACTCTCTGTGAGTTGAGAACTCCAAAAGCTGCTGCTGCATTGATGAACTGCCTTCAAGGCCTGCTGCAGGTGCCCTGTTAGCCTACACTGTATGGTCTGCTCCAGTTCCAGCCACCACCCTGCTAAGACAGACCCTTCTTTCCTGACTCCTAAGCTGTCTTGCGCCGTAAAATTGTTTCACATCTACCTTTTTTGGTTCTCCTGTTCCACAATTCAAATTGAGACATCATTTTAAAGTGGTTTTTTTTTAGGGGGGCATTTGGGAGAGCTCAGTTGAGCAGCTGCCTTTATTCTGCTATCTTGGCTCTGCCTCTCCATCCAATGCCTTTTTCCCCCTTCTTTTGTTTGTTTATTTGCTACATTTTGAGCTCCAAGTTGTCTCCCTCCTTCCCTCCCAACTACTCACTAGAGAAGCCCAACATTTGACACACATATGCATGTGAAACCATACAATATGTGCTTTTTATATATAACATCTGCCTCCATAGGTTCTTCCAAAAACTGCCTGTTCATATCGGTTGCCCATTTATCAATTGGATAATGAACTCATGTTCTTATAAATTTGACAAAGTTCTTTATATATTTTGATATGAAACTCTTATCTGAAAAACTAACTATAAAAATTTCCCCCTAATTTTCTGCTTTCCTTCTAAGCTTGGCTATATTGGCTTCATTTGTATAAACTTTTTTTTTTAAATTTAATGTAATCAAAATTTTCCATTTTACATCTCACAATGCTTTGTATCTCTTAATTATTTATAAATTCTTCTGTTATCCATAATCTGATAGCTAATATGTTCCATTGTCTACTAATTTACTTATGGTATTTACCTTTATGTATAGGTGATGCATTCATTTTGACCTTATATTGGTAAATGGTGTAGGATCTATACCTAATTTCTGCCAGATTGCTTTCCAGTTTTCCCAACAATTTTTACTTAATAGTGAATTCTTATCCCAACAGTTTAAATGTTTATGTTGATCAAACACAAGTTTACTATGATAATTAATTACTGTGTATTATATATCTATACCATTTCCACTGATCCATGATTACTTAGTATTATAGTTCTGGTAATTACTGACTTAAAACAATTTAAGATCTAGTCCTCTTTCCTCTACATTTTTTTAAATTAATTCCTTTTAATGTTCTTGGCCTTTTCTTCTTCCAAATGAATTTTGTTATTATTTTTTCAAGCTCAATAAAATAATTTTTTGGTAATTTAATTGGGATGGCACTGAATAAGTACATTAGTTTAAGTAAAATTGTCATTTTTATTATATTTATTATATCATCCCACCCATGAACAGTTAATATTATTTAAATGTGATGTTATTTGTATAAAAAGTGTTTTATAATTATGTTCATATAGTTCCTGGACTTGTCTTGGCAGGTATACTCCCTTATATTTTATATTGTCTGCATTCATTTTAAATGAAATATTTCTTATTATCTCTTCTTGCAGGGCTTTGGGGGTGATATACAGAAGTGCCGATGATTTATGTGGGTTTATTTTATATCCTGCTACTTTCTAAATTTGCTGTTAGTTTCAATTAACTTTTTAGTTGAATCTCTAGGATTTTCAAGTATACCATTATATCATCTGAAAAAAGATATAGTTTCATTATCTTACTGCCTATTTCGATTCCTTCAATTTCTTTTTCTTCTCTTAGTGCTATTCCTAGCATTTTAGGACAATATTGAATAATATTGATGATAATAGGTATCTTTGTTTTACTCGTATTATTATTACGAATGCTTTAGGCTTATTCCCATTACAGATAATGCTTGCTGATGGTTTTAGGTGGATGCTTCTCAATAATCTTAAGTTAAAATCCACTTATACCTATGCTTTCAAATATTTGTAATAGGAATCGATGTCACATTTTGTCCAAAGCTTTTCTGCATGATTTTTGTTACTTTCGTTATTGACATAATCAATCATGTTAATATTTTTCTTATACTGAACCAGCCCTGAATGCCTCATATAAATTATACTTGCATAATGTATGTATATGCATAATCTTTGGGATGTATTGTTGTAGTCTCCTAGCTAGTATTTTATTTAGGATTTTTGCATCTGTAATCATTAGTGAAATTGGTCTATAATTTTCTTTCTCTGTTTTTGATCTTCCTAGTTTAGGTATCAGCAACATATTTGCTTCATAAAAGGAGTTTGATAAGACTCCTTCTTTGTCTACTATTCCAAATAATTTATTTAATATTGGAATTAGTTGATCTTTAAATGTTTGGTAGAATTCACTTATAAATTCATCTAGTCCTGATTTATTTTTTCTTAAGAAGCTCATTTATGGCCTTTTCAATTTATTTTTCTGAAATAGGGTTATTTACATATTCTATTTCCTCATCTGCTAACCTAGGCAGTTTATATTTTTGTAAGTATTCTTGCATTTGGCTTAAATTGTTAATTTTATTTTCACATAATTAGGCAAAATAACTTCTAATAATTGCTTTATTTCATCTTCATTGGTGATGTATTCACCCTTTTAATTTTTGATACTAGCACTTTAGTTTTCTTCTCTTTTTTCAAAATCATATTAACCAATGTTTTATCTATTGTATTTCTTTTAAAAATAAAATCAACTCCTAGTTTTACTTATTAATTCAATGGTTCTCTTAAATTCAGTTTTATTCATCTAACCTTTAATTTTTAGGATATTCAATTTGGTGTTTAGTTGGGAATTTTTAATTTACTCTTTTTCTAGTTTTTTAAATTGCATGCCCTGCTGATTGATTTGTTCCTTCTCTATTTTATTACTATAAGCATTTAGAGATATAATTTTTTTCTCTGATTACTACTTTTACAGCTTTCCACAAGTTTTGGTATTTGTATAATTATCATTCTCTTTATTAAAATTATTTATTATTTCTATGCTTGTTCTTTAATATACTCATTTTTAAGATTAGATTAATTTGTCTTCAATTAATTTTTAATCTTTGTTTATTGAATCATGCTTATTTTCTAGGTCAGTTGTTTTTCAAATGTGCTATTTCACATTTTTCTTCTATTTTTCTTTCTTTTGACTTTGTTTGTTTCTGAAGTATTATGGAGTCATTGGCTTCCATTTGCCCAATTCTAATTTTTAAAAATTGTTTTTCTTCAGTGAGGTTTTGTACCTCTTTTTCACATTTGACTAATGCTACTTTTTAAGAAGTTCTTTTCTTCAATGAACTTTTGTACCCCCTTTTCCATTTGACCCTATTCTGCTTTTTAAAAAGTTGTTTCCTTAGTGAATTTTTTTCTTCCTCTTTTACCATTTGGGCAATTCATCTTTTTGAGGAGATAGTTTCTTCAGTATTTTTTTGTGCCTCCTTTGCCAAACTGTTAATTCTCTTTTCATAATTTTCTTGTGTCATTCTCATTTCTTTTTCCAATTGTTCTTCTACCACTCTAATTTATTTCTTTAACTCTTCCAGGCATTCTTGCTGGCCTTGGGTTCTATTAGCATTTTCCTTAGAGGCATTGCTTGTAGCTATTTTCACATTGTTGTCTTGTTCTAAGATTGTGTCTTGTTCTTCCCTAATAACACAGCAGCTTTTTATAGTCAAGTTTTTTTTTTTTTTTTTTTTTTTTGGTGTTTGCTCATTTTCCTAGCTTATTTCTTCACTTTGAACTTATGTTAAAGTTGGGCTCTGCTCACCTGGGGATAGGAATGCACTGTGCCAAACTTCAGACTTTTTTATCCTGCTGTTTTCAGAGCTACTTCTGGAGGCCTGCAAGTTTTAGGTGTTTCTAAGGTGGTACTATCATCAGGAAGTTGTGGTCACTACTCTCCTGGTCTTTACTCTCATATTTACCCAAGAATGGCCCTGTCCCCCTGCAGTCACAAGTGCTAGAACTCATCTTGACCCTGAACAAGTGACCAGGGTTCCTGCTCCATTGTGACAGATGATAAGTGTTTCTCACTGCCCTGGAATTGTGACTCAGAACTGCTTATGGGCAACAGAGTTTCTGATCAGCACCAGCTGCACCTAGTGCCTGCTAAGAGTCACTGTAATTTCTTTTGGACAATTTTTTTTTTTTTTTACAAATTATTCAACTCTGTTACCATCTCTGAGTTGAGTGATCCTGAATATGAGACTTCTGTTTGGGCTGCCTCCAAGACCCTCCACTGATACTCCTGCCAGCCCTGGGTCTATACCCACCCCAGTGTCATAGACTTCTCCTGCAAATCTTTTAAGTTGTAGTAAGCTGAAAAAATATCTCCCTTTGATCTATTGTTGGCTCTGCTGCTCCAATATTTGATTTGGAGCATTAATTAGAGTTGTTTGGAGGGGAATGTTGGAAAATTAGAGTTGTTTGGAGGGGAATGCTGGAAAAGTTCAGCTGGGTCCTGGTCTGTACTCCATTGTCTTGGTTCTGCCATGTTGTTCATTTTTTTTATCAACAATCTGTATAGAGGCATTAATAGCATAATTATCAAATTTTCAGATGACATAGAACTGGGAGATATAATAGACATAATCGGTAACACAATAGAAATAACTCAATAGGCTTTTATAATAGGTAAAATGTGATGAGATAAAACTTGGTAAGGATACAAAAAAGTTGTTATATGGTACAAAACATGGAACATAATAGTTTATGAAGAGATAAAAATGGATAGCACATTCAGGCCATTGTTGAATATGAATAGGCTATAATGGGAACTTCATAGAAGAACAGGAGTAAGGATGTCACGAAGAAATATGTGTAAGGAAAACAAAACTGGATGGTCACTTGACAAAGGCAAGGAATCACAGTTGAACAGACTGAGTAGATGACTAATATCTTTCTGTTATCGGGGAAAGGAGCTGTCCAAATGTAGTGTGATAGGGAACTGGCCAATGAGTGTTCAATTCTTAAAGGATGAGTGTACATGCCATTCCTGGTGGATTATCTAGAAAATGATTGATATTCTCTGACTTCTGGACAATCATATAGAACTTTGGGGAACAAGTTTCTATTTACAAGTGACCAAGAGGCTGGTGCTAGGTTGTGATGCAAAATTTTGCTTGTTTGTTTGCTGGGCTTTCAAGCCCACAAAGGATTTATGACAGATTCTGAACTGAATTAGTATACTAAAGGATGGACATCCACCTCTCTTAACCCTTTTCATGTTTCTTATTCCCTGATGGCTTTCAAGTGAGGAGAAAGAACTACTGCGGGCCTCTAGGTGGAGAATGACATCAGGCCTTATATCCTTATAACCATACCTTCCGTATGTTTGTAAAAGAGTGGGACTACTGTTTTTTTTTTTCCCATCCTTTGTGTTTATTCTTTTTGAATCCTATGTAAATGACTCTCCAGAGATGAAACAGACCATGTTATAACCTTGTGAGCTTTGAAAGGTCAGAAGAACCATCAGAGGTGCAGAAATTAGATTTGGCTCCTGAAACTACCAGCAGACTCAGCTACTGACTCTAGTTGTTGCTCTTCTGATGGATTTTCCAACCTTTTGAAGTTCAAGAGGTTGTAAACGAATCTGTTTTATCTCTGGTAATTCATTTATCTAAGATCCAGAAAGAATAAACACAAAAGGTAAGCCTCCAAATACTTATAAAAATGGCTCTAAACAAATTCTAAAGCAGCAGAACCCACAAAAAGACAGAGTGAAACAAGTTTACAGCCAAAGACAGCCTGGATGGTTGATCAGAAAGAAAAGATCACACCAGGCAGGGAGAGGAGTGCAGTTTGGTGTGGGCACAGAGGCCTCAGCCACCCTAGAGCAGGCCTCAGAGGACTGAATCACAGGCAGCTGTGGTGGTTTCCAGACTTCTGAACCCACGAAAGCCAAAGACAACTTAGAAGGTCAGTGGGAAAAGTCTGTTTCTACGATGGTGAGAGAGGAGCACAGGGTCCGAGCCCCATTCCTTGGGGCGGTGGCTGCTTCCTGAGCTTCCAGCCCACAGACTGAGGGGGAATTGAGGGGCTGATCAGAGGGGGATTGCAGGGATCTCTCTGCTGGTGCAGGATTCTCTTGCTTTGCCCTTTCCTGGATCTAGGTTACAGTTCTGGGTGGTGGTTCTGGGGTGAGGAGGAGCACTGGCATGGTGGAGCTTGTAGCGGCTGTAGAGAGGAAACCCTCTTCACTGTTCCAAGACAGAAAAGAGTGCTCATAGACCAGAACACAGGCCAGGAAAGGAGTAAACACCTCACCCTTGATCATAGCACCTTGGAAGAACTGAAAATTTACAGGTCCCTAGAAGTATCTCTGAAAACAGCTGCACAAAACCCCTGAAGCTTGGAACAGTGCATTCTCCACACTGGAAACAGACTCCTACCTTGACAAAGAGTCTATAACTCAAGTCATTGGCTGAGATCATGAGCAAGCAGTGCAAAAAGAGTCAGACTATATTATCTTACTTTGATGACAAAGAAGATTAAAACATACAACCAGAAGAAGACAACAAAGCCAAAGCTCCTACATCCAAAGCCTCCAAGAAAAATATGAATTGGTCCCAGGCCATGGAAGAGCTCAAAAAGGATTTTGAGAAGCAAGTAAGAGAAGTAGAAGAAAAACTGAGAGTGATGTTAAAGGAGACCGAAAAAATACTGAAGAAAATAACACCTTAAAAGGTAGCCTAACCCAAATGGCAAAAGAGGTCCAAAAAGCCAATGAGGAGAAGAATGCCCTAAAAAGCAAAATTGGCCAAATGGAAAAGGAAGTCCAAAAGCCTACTGAAGAAAATACTTCCTTAAAAATAAGAATGAAGCAATTGAAAACTAGAACAATTTGAGAAATCAAGGCACTGTAACACTAATCCAAAGGAATGAAAAAATAGAAGAGAATGTGAAATATCTCATTGGAAAAACAACTGACCTGGAAAATAGATCCAGGAGAGAGAACTTAAAAATTATTGGACTATCTGAAAGTCATGATCAAAAAAAGAACCTAGACATCATTTTTCAAGAAATTATCATGGAAAAGTGCCCTGATATTTTAGAACCAGAGGGCAAAATAGAAATTGAAAGAATCCAGCAATCTCCTCCTGAAAGAGGTCCCCAAAGGAAAACTCCTAGGAATGTTGTCACCAAATTCAAGAATTCCCAGGTCAAGGAGAAGATATTGCAAGCAGCCAGAAGGAAACAATTCAAGTATTGTGTAAATAATCAGGATAACACAAGATTTGGCAGCTTCTACATTAAGGGTATGGAGGGCATGGAGTATGATATTACAGAGGGCAAAAGAGTTAGGACTACAACCTAGAATCACCTACCCAGCAAAACTGAGTATAATCCTGCAGGGGAAAAAATGGTCATTCAATGATATAGGGGACTTTCTAGTATTCCTATGGAAAAGACCAGAGTAGAATAGAAAATTTGACCTTCAAATACAAGACTCAAGTGAAGCATGGAAGAGGTAAACAGAAAAGAGAAATCATAAGAGACTTGTTAAGGTTGAACTGTTTACATCCCTGCAGGGAAAGATGATATTTGTAACTCATGAGTCCTTTGTCAGTATTAGGGTAGTGGGAGGGAAAAAAATTATACATATGTATAGATAGATAGATAGAGTGCACAGGGTGAGTTGAAGATGAAGAGGTGATATCTGGAAAATAAAACTAAGGGGTGAGAGAGGATTATACCGGGAGAAGGAGAAAGGGAAAAGTAGAATGAGGTAAAATATCTCACATAATACAGACAAGAAAAGGCTTTTACAGTAGAGGGGAAATGGGGGAAGGTGAGAGGGAATGAGTGAATCTTATTCTCATAGGATTTGGCTTAAGGAGGGAATAACATACACAATGGGGTATGGAAATCTATCTTACCCTACAGGAAGATAAGGGGGGAAGGGGACAAGAGAGCAGAGGTTGATAGAGGGCAGGGCAGATTGGGGGAGGGGATAATCAAAAGCAAACACTTCTGAGGAGGGACAGGGTCAAAGGAGAGAATAGAATAAATGGCAGGTAGGATAGGATGAAGGGAAATATACTTAGTTTTTCACAACAGGGCTACTATGGAAGTGTTTTGCATAACTGCACATCTATAACCTGTATCGAGATGCTTGCCTTTTCAATGAGGGTGGGTGGGGAGGGAGGAAGGGAGAAAATTTATAACCCAAAGTTTTAAAAACACATGTTAAAAAGAAAAAAAAAAGAAAAAAACACAAAAGGTAAAAGAAACAGAGGCCCCATGCATTCAAAAACCCACAGTGGGATAGGAAGCTAGGAATTGATGCTCTTCCTTTACTAAGTCCCATAGAAGTTATTCCTCTATACTTAAAATTCTCTAGGGAAATGAAGCACGCAGATCTTTTTATATTCCAACTAACTTCTGGCTCTGCCATAAGTCTTTTAAAACCTAAGAATAAACCCAGTCCCTCACGACTACAAACTATCTCTCTGAAATTCTATATGTTGAACTGGGTGCAAGAGGAGAATACTGAGCATGCTCTGTACACCCAATAGGACAATATGTCCTGGACTACGCTAAAGACTCTGTTTTTACTGGCCAGTCCCCCATTATAGAAGAGTGAATTGCCTTAGGAGGTGTTGTTGTTGTTCAGTTGTTCAGTCATGTCCAAGTCTTTATGACCCCATGGACTACAACACACCAGGCTCTTCTATACTCCACTATCTCTCAAAATTTGTCAAGCTCATTTTTGTTGCTTCCCTGACACTATCTATCTCATCCACTACCATTTCCATTTCCTTTTGCCTTCAATCTTTCCCATCATCAGAATCTTTTCCAGTGAGTCCTGTCTTCTCACGGTGTGACCAAAGTATATAAGCTTTGACTTCAATATTTGACTTTCCAGTGGTTAGCCTGAATTAATTTAACTATTGATTGTTTTACCCAATTACACACAGGTAATAAGTACTAGAGGCAGGATACAAACTCAGATTCTTTGACCCCAAAGCTGCTGCTTTTTCTATACCTAATAAAAAATGGGTTGAATAATGAGATGTTAAACTAACTAGAAAAATATGACCATTCTAAGTCATACTTTTCTTAGGTCAAATAAGTCCTATGAATGAATCAGAAAGGAAACAACTCCACAGGATGAAAAATGATATTCACTGCCATGAATCATCTCCTGTGCATCCACTCCACTTTGGAGACAACTGGAGTAATGACCTATAAGGCCTAAATTTAAATGCAATTTTAAATCTATGACCCCATGATCTGTTTGCATCATTGATTTCAGTTGAATAACAACAACAAAAAGCAATTAGGATTTTTTAATATTTAAAAATTTTCAAAGTACTTTACATAGATTATCTTATTTGGACCATTGAAGAGACAATGCATTTTACTGAAAGTTATTGAAGGTGAGTTCCACTAAGAACACAAATAATTTGGAGGTACATTTTATTTCTTATTTAAGATGCCCTCTCCCCACAAAAAGAAACACACTATCATGAGGATTTTAAATCTACTTTACCTGAACATCTTTGAATAGTAAGACTGGCCCAATGACTAAAACATTTTAATTTTGAACCTGCCAGGTGAGCAGTCTGTGGCTTTCTTACACTGTAGAGACCACTCTGTTAATCTATTAATGCATTCTAATGACTCCAAATACTTAAATAATTTTCTTCAAGATGCATATACCATGAACATTTCCACCCATTTCTTTTCTGCTGGGTGCTTATCCTCAGCCTGCTAATTCTCTTCTGTCAATGTGTTGGAGTTACTCATAAGGTATATCTTGCTTTTATGACATCAGGCACTTTAAGCAACTACAATTTGTCCTGAAAAGGACAACCAGGATGGGGAGCAAACCTGAAATTATACAGCAGAGGATTGAGAATTTTTAATCTGCAGAAGAGAAGGCTTCCTGGGTGCATAATAACTGCCTTTAGATATTTGAAGTGACATCTCATGGCAGGTAGATGACACAGAGGATAGAGTCCCAGGCCTGGAGGCAGGAAGGCAGATCTTTCTGAGTTCAGATCTGTCCTTTGATGCTTACTAGCTGTGTGACTCTGGGCAAGTCACTTTACCCTATTTACCAAGTTTCCTCATTTGTAAAATGAGCTGGAGAAGGAAATGGCAAACCATTTCAGTATCTTTGTCAAGAAAACCTCAGATGGGGTTACAAAGAATCAAACATAACTGAAATATGACTGACCACCAACAGTGATGTAGAAAATTGGTTAAGCTAGTTTTGTTTGGGTCAAAACATCGGAAAGATGACTGGAAATGAGCTATAGGGGCTGCAGATTACAGCTCAACAAGTGGAACACTTCCTAACAATTAGAGCTGTTAAAAATGATCCAGAGTGCTTTGGGGTATGGTGAGATCCCTATCATTTGATCTCTTCAAGCAGAGGCTGGATTACCACTTGTCAAGGATGTTGCAGAGAGGATTTCTGCTGAGATATAGTTGAATAACATGAACCATGAAATCTCTTCCAGATCTAAACATCTACAATAGAATCGGATCCATTTGTTTTTGATTTTTCCCAGAACTAAATAATGCACTGAATAACAGAATTTCAAAGTGAGAAGAAAACTGAAGAGATATTTAGGGTATCTTATGTTCAAAAAAGATTTCCTGCCACAATATATCTGATCAATGTTCATTTAGCCTTTGATGTCTTTCAGCCAGGTGGCAATCTGTTGCTTCTTTAGGCAACTTATTCTACTTTTGTATAGTTCTCAGTATCTGTTGATTGCTTGAGTTTGAGATCAGTATGGATCATCCCCCCCTGCATGAATACGCATATAGCATTCCTCTGCCTTCTCAAAGCCTACTACCTAAAACTGACATTATTGGGATTAAAAATAATAACATCAATAAATGAGTTTCAAGGACATGTAAATACCACAGTATGCCAACTGGGAATTAATATATCAGCTATTTTTAAATGTATTGCCTAGGAAATCCCAGTTCTCATTTTGCCACAAGCTGAGTATTTCAAGTTTTCTCTTGAGGTATAATTAAATTCTCAAAAATTCTGAAAACAAAATTCATTTTAATTAAAAAACCCTATAAGTTCCACATGACACATTTAAGAGAGGAATGATAGTTATGAATTTTGCCAAGAAACCATAAGCTGTCATAACTTAGGTATGATGAGGAATCACAGGCAGAGGCATTAATCTAGGGTTTTGTGTGTGTAATGGAAATTGCCAGGTAGAATTCAGTTGAAGTGTGGAGAATGATATTATCATTAAAAGTTTAGGTCATAGAGTCTTTCTGAAAAGAAAAGAAATTTTAATTTAATTTTATAAATATATTACCAAGTACCTCCTATATGCAAGTCTCTTTATGATGGTGACATAGTAAAACAAAGTCATCCTTTGTCCTCAAGGGACTTGCATTCTACTTAGGAGGGAGTGAAGAGGAAGTGCCTAAGAGGGAGAAAAGGTATATATTAATTGCATATATACTAACTAGGTTGTTGAAGTCAGATTCTGAAGGAAGTAGAAGGAATGGGGCTCAGATAAAAAGGGTGAAAACTTTTTTCAAGGGGCTTGGAGGGGAAAATGATGTGATGGATACAGAGAAAGTGATATGTTGAAGTGAAAATGAAGATAAGTCTATGCTGAATGATGTCACTTAATCATGTGGTAGGTCCTAATATTTGTTTTCAATTAAAAATTTCCATAAAGTGATAATTGAAATCGTTTTTTGAAAATGAGAATGGGGAAATGGGAGACTGATGGCATAAGAGATCTAGAATAGCTGTGGGAAAAATTCTAGAAGTAGAGATGAGTGAAAGGTCTTCAAGTAGGTACCAGAGGATCAAGTTGAGGCTGGACAGCAAGGGTGCTAGGAGGCAAATTGTAGTTAGCAGCCTAAGAATATGCATTCTCATTGTGTGTTTTTAACAAGGATGTATTGGTAAGGTAGGATGGAATACATTTTACCTTTAAGAGGATAGCCACTAGTACTGCTGTACAGAAGTGAATAGAATAGTTGGTTGTGGTTAGCTGAGTGGAGGGATGAAAGGTGACAGTATACCTATTATTTTTCTTTCCACTGATTCCTGATTGATGGAGATATATCTTTATAGGATCATACATTTAGATCTAGAAGTGACTTTGCTGACCATGGAGCACATACTTCATTTTATCAGATGGAGAAAGTGAGGCAGAGAATTTAGGTGACTTGCCGAGGTCACACAGCTTGTAAGTATCTGAGGTGGGATTTGAATCCAAGTGTTTCTGACACTAAATCCATTGTCCTTTTCAAAATACCATGCTGCTTCTCATGATATGTTTCTAATTCAAGTATCAGAGCTCTCCTCCTTTTACAATTTAAGGTCTTTCTCACAGCCTAAGTTGTTCTAAGTAAATTTGTGTACACAGATAAAATGATCCAGTTAATGTCCTCAATTTCTCTGAGTTTTATAGTCATTAGAAAGAGGTTGTTTCAAAAGACTTAAGGGACATTTTAGGTGCTATATATAATGTAAAAGAAGGATCAAAGCAAGAGAGTGTGGATAGTAAACAAGTAAGGCTGGGCAGAACAGAGATGATGCACTTCAGAAAAATGGAGAAGGGGGGTAGGTAGGTGGCACTGTGAATAAAGTACTGGCTCTGGAGTCAGGAGGACCTGATTTCAAATTCAGCCTCAGACACATGATGCTCACTAGCTGTGTGATCTTGGGCAAGTCACTTAACCCATCATTGCCTTGCCCAAAAAATGGAGAAGGAAAGATAAGTGAGTCCATGTCGCCTTTAGTCTGTCAGTCAATTAACATTCAGATTTAGACTCTTGTGGCATGTATCCTTTTGATACTTCAGTGAAGTATATGAAACGCCTTCTACAAATGACATTTGTAAATATATAAAATAAAATACACAGATTTTTTTTTAAAAAAAGCCACATTTATTGAAAGATGGTTAATAAGCCAAACCAGAACAAACCCCTCAAATCAAACAAGTTCACAGGCCCTGGCTTAAGAAACCCTGTTTTGGAGACATTTTATTCCCATCACATCCCTCTCCTATAGAACAGGAGCCCTATATGAGGACAGGAGCCATGCATTATATAAACTTTATATTTCCTCTCCCATTTCTAGCAAAGTGCTCAATAAATATTTATTGAGTTAAATTAAATTGAGCTGTCAGAGGAACTTTGTAAACTAGGCCAAGAGGAACAATATAGATTTTTTTGGGGTGGTGTGGTTATCTGTATGCAGTGGAGTGGCAAGTTCTTGACCTTCTTCAGGGTTCAACACATTTTATTCGTGTGCATCTTACTCTGTATAAATTTTACAAAAAATCACGAGAGTCTGCAAACTTTCCACTTCTTTCCATTCTTACTGTTGCATAATCTTTTCATTAAATTTCATGAATGTATTAACACAATATGTTGTTATACACACCATTTTATATATATATATATATATATTTGTAATTGCAGAAATGTTTAGAATTTATTTTCCTTCCTTCTTTCTATTCCCATATTTCATTTGTGTTTTCAGGACTGTCAGGCAGCCATGTCTATTGTGCTTCAGATGATTTAAACATTTAATAGAAATACTTTTTTATTATTATTATTATTTTATCACTTTTCCCTTCAAGCAGGTTCTCTCCAAGAAAGCAATATAGTAAAGAAGACTAATCCATGACTTGTAGTTAATCTTTCTGCATCTTATTTTTGTGATACTCATAAGGGTTATTTATTACTCTTATACATAGATTGAAAGTAAGCATATGATTTAAATGTATGCTTCTAATAAACTCAAGACTCTTTAGGGACATTTTCTCTTAGGAATGTTCTTAAAAGGCTGTAAGGCCAAAAAAAATTAAAAGACTCATTTACACAGTAGAATCATAGTAGAAGGATGACAGGACAGTCTTTTCTTGACTCTAAAAATTAGTAATAAAACAGGGAAAGATCTATGATGGAAATTTTATATAAATCGACCATTATTAGCCACAAGGTGAGCTTGTAGCTAGGCAGATGACAGATAAAAATACTGCCTCTGGTGCTTGCTATCTGTGAGACCCTGGGCAAGTCAATTAGTCTCTAGGTACCTGTAGCACTTCACCAGGATTTATCCACTAAGCCACTGGCAGGTTACAGTCTGCATCCTTCATGTATCACGTATGTCTTCTGTAACTATTAAAATAAGGAAGAGGGCATTGTAATGTTTTGCATATTGGGGCAAATATTGCTCAAGGGTGATGTAGCCATTGTATGTTTTTATGTTCCTTGGAGTTACATTAACTCCTTCACTTATCAAAATGTCACTTGGTTTGCCAATACTTTACTACCAATTTTCTGAAGTACTCCGAGTGGCCCCAAAGAGGCAATATATTGTACTTTTCCACAACCTCCTGAGCTTCCTGGATATGATGAATATTTTTCCCATACATTTGGAGATATTGTCACTTGACAGAAGAACATCAAAGATTCACAAAAAAAACATAACTGGTCACACATGCTTGCCATTTCTATCTCCATTGTAATGGGCGTCATTGTAACCAGCTATCTCCATACCAGATCACTGAGTTATCCAAGAGCTCCTGGTTATTGAATTCCTATTCACATTTAAAGCCATATCAAATATCACCTTCTGAATGAAGACTTCCCTAATTCTTCCCTTTCCATCCTCTATTACTGTGGTTGATAACATCCTTTCCCCCCCATATACTTCATAGACTTCTTTTTCCCTTTGCTGAATGGACAGACAATGTATTATTATTTCTAATAATTATTTGTGTTTTTCCTATACTTAGCTCTATGAGAGGAGAGATTGATTGTCATCCAAACTTTGTATTTTTTTTTGGAACTTAGATGTGTTCTTTACACAAAGATGGCACTTTTAAAATATATACTGAATTTTCAACTTAATTTGAATCCCTTTTAGTTTTGGCCTCCCAGGCAACTATGGTTCCATTACATAGTTTCTTAGTCAGGTGGTCTATCCATTTTCTATTATTGCCCATTATCCTTGTTACATGACTAACTCAGTGTCTCTTTTCACATGACAAATGTCCTTTGGACAACATCTAGGAGTGTGATATTTGTTGCAATCTTTTAAATGCATGTAAAATCATAAAATTATTGAATCTCAACATTGAAAGAGACCTCAGAGATCATCTAGTTCAACTTGTGCCTGGAGAGAATGCACTCAGCAATATTCCCAATACATGATTATGAAGTCTCTACTTGAAGACCTTCCATGATGGGGAACTCCTACCACTCAAGGCAGGAAGATGAATAAAATTGAAAACAAAAATATGAAAATGTTAAAACAGAGAATATGTTTTAGACAAGGCTGGCAAAAGTTGTATATCATTATGTAACCTTATTTTTAAAAGAGAAGAAAATCAAATTCCCAAGCTTGAAGGGAGAATGGTTCTTCACAACAATGTATAATAAACAAAGAGGAAATAACTGCTGGAAGCTAATATATCTAATTATATGGCAATAAATTTAAATGAAATGGATGACTATTCACAAAAATACAAAAAAAAAGTTGACAACATAAAAAGTAGAGACTATAAATAATCCAGTGTTTGAAAGATAAATTAACTCTAAATAAATTCCAAGGAAGAGAAAATTCCTACACTGGATAGATTTATAAGTAAATTTCATGAAACAAGGAAATAATTTTTATGCTTCCTAAACTATTCTTTAAAATAGACCAAAAAAAAAAAAGGAAATCTGTCAAGTTGGGAAAGGATAAATAAAAAAATAGAATTACAGATCAAAGTTATTAATGAGTATTAATATAAAATTTAAATAAATTTTTGTAAAAGAAGACATTGCAATATTCTAAAATTCATCTTGTCTAAGTTTAATCCATGCAAGAGATGAAAGGATAGCTTAAAATAAGGCAAATATTGGCATACTTAATCATCATTAATACCAAAACCAAAAACATCACAGGATGATAGCAAGATATAAAAAAGTCCTGGATAAAATATAGTGCTAATTTATTTAAACAAATAAATAAAACCTCAAAAACATTAGAACAGATGGACATTTCCTCAATCTGATAAAACATGTTTACTTGAGATTTAAATATAGCATCTATTCATAATGGGCAAGTACTGGGACAGCTAGGTGGCACAGTGGATAGACGGGCAGGCCTGGAGTAAGGAAGGCTCAACTTCCTGTGTTCAAATCTGGCTTCAGACACAATAGTCATGTGGCTCTAGCAAGTCACCTGTCTCTGTTTGCCTCAGTTTCCTCATCTGTAAAATGAGCTGTAAAAGGAAATGGCAAACCATGTCCTTGCCAAGAAAACCCCAAATGGGGTCATGAAGAGTCAGACATGACTGAAAAATGGCTGAACAGCAACAACAACTGGAAACTTTCCTACTAAGATGAAGTGTGAATCAAGGATAGTTATAAGATTTTTAAAAATGTGAATCTACAAAAATCTCTTGGACTTCCACATATCACTAGCAAAATTCTGGAAACATGGAAACAAAAAATTTCATAAATTTACCAACAAAAAGAAGATACATAAATTAAGTTACAAAAGAATTTGCTTAGAAATGGGGAACATCAAGGGGCAACTAGGTAGTGCAGAGGATAGAGCACTGGCCCTGGATTCAGGCAGACCTGAGTTCAAATCTGGCCTCAGACACATAACACTTACTAGCTGTGAGACCCTAGGCAAGTCACTTAACCCCATTGCCTAGCCAAAAAAAAAAAAAAAGAAATGGGGAACACCAATATCATTAGAAAGATATTTAATATTCATAACAGGGTCATATAAAAATGATTTTTAAAAAAGTTACCACCCAAATTATTCCATAAGTTTAAAGTTTATTAGACCAATTCACAAATAGACACTCCAAAGAATTGGATAAAATCATTACAAAATCAAGGTGGTGGAATAAAATGTCAAGAACAAAAAAGGGAATAAATAAAAAAAAGAAGTAGAAAAGCAAGAGGTATGCTATCACTAGTTCTCAGTATTATGAAGCATTAACTACCAAAACTAAGGGATAATGAATCCAAAAGTAGATTAGTGGCATATATTAGATAAACAAGATCTGGAGCTAAATGCGTATGGCAATTTAATAAATCTCCTACCAGCAACAGCTGGGGATGAGTGTCTTCATTAAGGACTATTAGCACTTTGATAGAAAGTAAGTCTAGACCAAAACATTACAACACAAACCACAATAAAGTCTAAATGAATGAAGGATCTGAATATAAAATGGAACATCATTAAAATATTTAGGGGAAAATGAAAGGTTCTATTTCTTACAAAAGTGGAAAAGGGAAAATGTCATAACTACTTGTGAAATAGATAATACAATAGAAGATAAAAAAGGTAATCTTAAGCATAAATAATTTTAGGAAAAAATAAACGAGCAAAACAATTTCCACTGGAATAAGAGGAAAAGATATTCAAGAAAAGATCTTTTCATTAACTATATCTAATAAAAGTCTGACATTCCAAAATCTAGAGGGAATTGACACATCTATAATGTAAAGAACAATTTCCCAGTATACAAATAGTAAAGATTGTAAGGTTTTAAAAATGAGTAGCAGACATGTGAATAAAATCACTAAAAGTCAGAAAAAAAACAAATTAAAATGCCTTTGAGGTATCTTTTCATGTCTATTGAGTTAAAAAAAAATAAGAAAAGATGAAAAAAATCAACACTGGAGAAGTTGTGAGAAGACAGACACATTAAATTCTTACTGTTGTAGCCTACAAATTAGTCCAATTTTTGAGGAGAATAATTTTGAATTATGTAATAAAATTATTAAGGAACAAATGAAATAAAGTATATAATCAATTTGATAAAGTTTAAAGTAATTTGTAAATAAGTTATTATTAGTGGACAATCTTATCAAATCTTAAAGAATAAATCTTTCCTTTTTAAGTGACTTTTTTCATGGCATGGCATATATTACCAGTTGCAATTATTCTTAGATGGTTTTGCATGACTGTTGGGGGCAATGTACTTTGAGGTGGTGTAATAGGCCTATGATCTGCCAGGGATTCTATCTGTCCCCACAATATGAATTTGTTTTTTTAATTTTTTAAAATTTTTTAAATTTTATTTATATTTTTGTTTTCAACTTTTGTTTCCACAAGATTATGAGTTCCAAATTTTCACCCCATCTCACCCCTCCCCCACCCCAAGATGGCATGCATTCTAAATACCCCTTCCCCTAGTCTGCCTTCCCTTCTATCTCTCCCTCCCTTCTCTTATCCCCTTCCCCTTCAATTTTCCTGTAGGGCAGGATGAATTTCTGTACCCCATTTCTGTATTTCTTATTTCCCAGTTGCATCTGAAAACAATTTTTTTAAACATGTGTTTTTAAACTTTGGGTTCCAAATTTTCTCCCTTCCTCCTTCCCTACCCACCCTCATTGATAAGGCAAGCAACTAGATATAGGTTATATATGTGCAGTTATGCAAAACTTCCATAGTAGACATGCTGTGAAAAACTAACTCTATTTCCCTTAATCCTATCCAGCCCACCATTTATTCTATTCTTTCTTTTGACCCTGACCCTCATCAGAAGTATTTGCTTCTGATTACTCCCTTTCCTAATCTGCCCTCCTCTCTATCATTACCCTACTCTCTTGTCCCCTTCCCCCTCTATTTTCCTGTAGGCTAAGACAGATTTCCACACCCATGTGAGTGTGTATGTTATTCCCTCCTTAAGTCAAATCCTATGAGAATAAGATTCACTCATTCCCTCTCACCTTCCCCTGTTTCCCCTCCACTGTAAGAGCCTTTTCTTTTCTGTTTTTTGTGTGTGTGTGACAATTTACCCCATTCTACCTCTCCCTTTCTCCTTCTCCTACTATATTCCTCTCTCACCCTTAAATTTTATTCTCCAGATATGACCCCTTCATTTTCAACTCACCCTGTGCCCTCGATCTATCTATCTCTATCTATATGTATATGCATATAACTTTTTCCCCTGAAACTACCCTAATACTGACAAAGGTCTCATGAGTTACAAATATCATCTTTCCATGCAGGAATGTAAACAGTTCAACCTTAATAAGTCTCTTATGATTTTCTCTTTCCTGTTTACCTCTATATGTTCCACTCGAGGCTTGTATTTGAAAATCAATTTTTCTATTCAACTCTGGTCTTTTCATCAAGAATGCTTGAATGTCCTCTATTTCACTGAATGGCCATTTTTTTCCCCTGAAGGATTATACTCAGTTTTGCTGGGTAGGTGATTCTTGGTTGTAATCCTATTTCCTTTGCTCTCCGGAATATTATATTTTCATGCCCTGCAGTCCCTTAATGTAGAAGCAGCTAAATTTTGTGTTATCCTGATAATGTTTTCACAATACTTGAATTGTTTCTTTCTGGCTGCTTGTAATATTTTCTCCTTGACCTGGGAACTCTGGAATTTGGCTACAATATTCCTAGGAGTTTTCCTTTGGGGATCTCTTTCAGGAGGAGATTGGTGAATTTTTTCAATTTCTATTTTGCCTTCTGGTTCTAAAATATCAGGACAGTTTTCCTTGATAATTTCTTGAAAGATGATGTCTAGGCTCTTTTTTTAATTGTGGCTTTTAGATAGTCCAATAATTTTTATATTCTTTCTCCTGGATCTATTTTCCAGGTCAATTGTTTTTCCAGTGAGATATTTCACATTGTTTTCTAATTTTTCATTCTTTTGGATTTGTTTGACAGTGTCTTGATTTCTCATAAAGTCACTAGCTTCCAATTGCTCTATTCTAATTTTTAAGGAAGTATTTTCTTCAGTAATCTTTTGGGCTTCCTTTTCTATTTGGCCAATTTTGCTTTTTAGGGCATTCTTCTCTTCATTGGCTTTTTGGACCTCTTTTGCCATGTGGGTTAGGCTATTTTTTAAGATGTTATTTTCTTCAGTATTTTTTTGGGTCTCCTTTAGCAAGCTGTTGATTTGTTTTTCATGATTTTCTTGCATCACTCTCAGTTTTTCCTCTACTTCTCTTACTTGCTTCTCAAAATCCCTTTTGATCTCTTCCAAGGCCTGGGACTGATTCCTATTTTTCTTGGAAGCTTTGGATGTAGGAGCTTTGGCTTTGTTGTCTTCTTCTGGTTGTATGTTTTGATCTTCTTTGTCACCAAAGTAAGATAATATAGTCTGACTCTTTTTGCGGTGCTTGCTCATGATCCCAGCAAATTACTTGAGTTTTAAACTGTTTGTTAAGGTAAAAGTCTGCTTCCAATGTGAAGAGTGTACTGTCCCAAGCTTCGGGGGTTTGGACAGCTGTTTTCAGAGGTACTTCTAGGAACCTGTAAATTTTCAGTTCTTCCAAGGTGTTATGATAAGGGGTGAGGTGTTTCCCCTCCACCACCACAACAAGCTCCACCACACCAGGGTGCCTCCTTGCCCCAGCACTGCCCCTCAGAACCCTGACCCAGATCTAAGCACCAGTAAAGCAAGAGATTCTGGCCTTGGCACTGGCAAAAAGATCCCTGGGATCCCCTTCTGATCAGCCAAGTGATTTCCCCTCAGTCGGTGGTCCGGAAGCTCATGAAAAAGCCGCAGCCCAGGGCCGCACTTGAGACTTGCGGCTGAGTCATATCTCCTCTCTCACCGCAGTCACAGACTTTCCCACTGACCTTCTAAGTTTTTGGTGTTCAGGGGTTGAGAAGTCTGGAAACTGCCACAGCTGCCTGTGATTCAGTCCTCTGAGGCCTGTTCCAGGGTTGCTGCAGCCTGTGCACCCATGCCGAACTGTTTTCCTCTCCCCTCCTGGAGCAATACACCTTTCTGATCAACTATCTAGGCAGTCTTTGGCTGGAAATTTGTTTCACTCCGTCTTTTTGTGGGTTCTGCTGCTTTAGAATTTGTTTAGAGCAATTTTTTTAGGTATTTGGAGGGCTTTGGGAGAGAGCTCAAGACAGTCACTGCTTTCTCTGAGCCATCTTGGCTCTGCCCCCCTCAAGGAGAAAATATTGCAAGCCACCTGAAAGAAACAATTCAAATATTGTGGAAACACAATCAGGATAATACAAGATTTAACTGCTTCTACATTAATGTACCAGAGGGCTTGGAATATGACATTATGAAGGGCAAAGCCAAGAATCACCTACCCATCAAAACTGAGTATAATCCTTCAGGGGAAAAAATTGACATTCAGTGAAATAGAGGACTTTCAAGCATTCTTGATGAAAAGACCAGAGCTGAATAAAAAATTCAACTTTCAAATACAAGACTCAAAAGAAGCATGAAGAGGTAAACAGGAAAGAGAAATCATAAGGGACTTATTAAGGTTGAACTGTTTACATTCCTACATGGAAAGATATTTGTAACTCATGAGAACTTTGTCAGTATTAGAGTAGTTGGAGGGAAAAAAACTATCTGTATAGATAGATTGATAGATAGAGGGGCACAGGGTGAGTTGAAGGTGAATGGGTAATATCTGGAGAATAAAATTAAGGAGTGAGACAGGATTATACTGGGAGAAGGAGAGGTAGAATGGAGTAAATTATCTCATATAAAATAGACAAAAAAATGCTTTTACAGTGGAGGGGAAATGAGGGAAGGTAAGAGGGAATGAGTGAATCTTATTCTCATTGGATTTGGCTTAAGGAGCTATCTTACCCTACAGGAAAATAGGGGGGAAGAGTATTAGAGTGTGGGGATAAGGGATGAGAGGGCAGATTGGGGGAAGGGGTATTCAGAAGCAAACACTTCTGAGGAGGGACAGGGTCAAAAGAGAGAATAGAATAAACAGGAGGGCAGGATAGGATAGGATGAAGGGAAATAAAGTTAGTTTTACACAGCATGACTACTATGGAGGTGTTTTGTACAACTACACAAGTATAACCTTTTTCAAGTTGCTTGCCTTCTGAATGAGGGTGGATGGGGAGGGAGGATGGGAGAAATTTTGGAGCCAAAAGGTTTAAAAACAAATGCTAAAAAAAATGCTTTCCCACCCATATCCACCTACCTGGGCTGGATATTGAATAATACCAGGTAGAGTTAAACCTCAATCTGGCTTGATTTTGGTTTTATCTATACAGCTGACACAACCTATGTAACAGTTTATCTCCCCACATTTGGGGGTGTCTGTAAGATCACATTGTATATTGCACATGAACCATAGCTCTTATGCTAATTAACCAGATTCTGTTTATACAAAACTATTGCTTTTTTACAGCAGCTCACTTAGTAGTAATACTGCTGATATTCTCTGTGCCTTGCTCATCCACTTCTCTTGATTCTTGGTGAGAATCAATTCTCACAGTACTTAGGTTAATGTTAGCAATGAGGAATCCTCAAAAGTGACAGCTTAACTTCAAGGCCCTGATCCTCATTAATAGTTTTTAAAGTCTTGACTGACAGTTATTCACATATTCTTGAGCGTCAGAACTTCCTTATTCATCCTGCCTTCTATGGACTCTTGATGAAAAGTCTCTTCCCCTCATAGTTTTGAGACAGGGGCCCCAGGTGATGGCTGAAATTACTATAGAGTAAGAAGGCCAACCTAGTGTTGATTGGTTAGAGAAACCGTATGTAGATTGCCATTGCCTGTATCACCTATCTCTTCCAGAATGACTTCTAATCCAAGCTTTCACACTGATTTGGTGACTTTGCATAAGGCATTCCACATTTTTTAATCTCTGTTTCTTATCTAAAAGGGTTTGACTGGATGATCTCATATATTCTATTCTATGATTTGATAGAAAGTTTTCATTTTTTAATTTTTCCCACTTAATAGCATTTTATTTTTCCCATTACATGTAAAGATAGTTTTCAACACTCACTTTTAAAAGATTTTGAGTTCCAAATTTCTTCTCCCTCTCTCCCTTACCTCCCCCCTCCACAAAATAGTAAACAATCTGATATAGGTTATAGATGTACAATCACTTAAATATATTTCCACATTAGTCCTGTTGTGAAAGAAGAATCAGAACAAGAGGGAAAAACCATGAGAATGAAATTTTTTTTAAAAAAATTGAAAATAATATGTAGCAATCTGCATTCAGATTCCATTATTCTTTCTTTGCATGTGAATAGCATTTTCCATTATGCACATTTTGGAATTGTCTTAGATCATTGTATTTCTGAGAAAAACTAATTCTGCCATAGTGGATCATTGCACAATGTTGCTGTTACTGTGTATAGTGTTCTCCTGGTTCTTCTCACTTCACTCAGCATCAGTCAATGTAAGTCTTTTCAGGTTTTTCTGAAGTTTGCCTGCTCATCATTTCTTATGGACCAATAATATTCCATTACATTCATATGCCACAACTTATTCAGGAACTCCCTAGTTGGTGGGCATCCCCTCAATTTCCAATTCTTTGACATCAGAAGAAGAGCTGCTATAAATATTTTTGTACATGTGGGTCTTTTCCATTTTTTATGATCTCTTTGGAATATAGACGTAGTAGTTATATTGCTAGATCAAAGGGTATGTGCAGTTTTATAGCCCTTTGGGCGTAGTTTCTTATTGCTCTCCAGAATGGCTGGATCAGTTCACAACTCCACCAACAATGCATAAATATTTCAATTTTCCCAAATTTTCTCTAGCATTTGTCACTTTCCTGTTTTGCCACATTAGCCAATCTGATATGTGTGAAGTGGTATCTCACAGTTGTTTTAATTTGCATTTCTCTAATCAATAGTAATTTAGATAATTTTTTTTTATGTGACTATAGATAGCTTTAATTTCTTCATCTGAAAATTGCCTGTTTATATTGTTGACCATTTACCATTGGGAAATGACTTGCATTCCTATAAATTTTAATCAGTTCTCTATATATTTTAGAAATATGGAATTTATCAGAAACTGTAAAAATTGTTTACCAGCTTTCTGCCTTCCTTCTAATCTTGTTTTCCTTGTCTTTGTTTGTGCAAAACCTTTTCAATTTAATGTCATCAAAATTATCCATTCTGTGTTTCATAATGTTCTCTATTTCTCATTTGGTCATAATTCTTCCCTTCTTCACAGATCTGACAGATAAATTATTCCTTGATCTCCTAATTTGCTTATGGTATCACCCTTTATGTCTAAATTATGTAACCATTTTGACTTCATCTTGGTACAGGGTGTGAGATGTTGGTCTATGCATCATTTCTGCCAGTTTTCCCAGCAGCTTTTGTCAAATAGTGAGTTCTTATCCCAGATGCTGAAGTTTTGATTTTTTAAAAGATAAAAAATATCAATTCTTTATTATGATCCTATTAGGAATAAACCAATGTGGGACTCCACTATACATCTGCTTCCTGGCTGGTTTCAGTTTCATGGAACAAAATGACCCTGCTACAGTAACTCCCTAGTGCCCGATTCCCTCCATTTTCTGCTTTCTTGCCTTTCTTTGTGTTGTCTCATCTTGTTTAGGGCAGGGACATCCTTTCTTCTCATTAATTGTGTCTTTAGTGCTTAGCACAGTGAGTGGCATATAATAAACACGCCAACAATTAACAAATGTGTATTGGATTGGATTGGATCAGAGGTATCAAAATCAGGTTCATCTCTGGAAACAGATTAAAATGTAATTTGAAAATGTTAAACAAAACAAATAAAAATAAAATACAACAAAGATAATGTTAATTTGTGTTCTGTATGTTAAGATGCAGCCCTTGGGGATCATTTCTATTTGAGTTTAATGTCACTTATGTGGATGATCCCAAATAGAATGAACAAAAAAATCTCATGTCTTTGGAACACATAACAGGGCACCAAAGTCATTTGTGTGCTTCACTGGTAACCATAAAATGTCAAGAGAACATGAGAAGCGGCCTCAGCATGTTGTATGAACCTCCTTTATAGATTATAGGCAATATTTTCATAGTATAGGAAGGCATACATGTCTGGAAATCTTGTCTTTAGATTTTTTTGTTTGTAATTTCTTTTGGATGTGTATATCATGTTCTGGTAATTCCCAATGTATTTAAACTTTGCTAAAACATCCCACATGTCCCTTTGATTCTCTCCAAATGGGGGTATGGTACAGAAACAGTCTTATTATAACAGTATTTGGCCTAGAGGGCACATAACCCTTTTTTAGGAGAAAATTTTGTGTTTACATGTCTGGTCTCCACAAAAAAGATTGTAAACTTTTTAGCATAAGGGCCTTTGGATTCTACTCCTTCTATATCTACCAAACACACTGGCATAACCCCAAATATTTGATAAATACTGGCACTAAAACAAAGTTACATTAAGAGTCCAAAGTAATTCAAACAAAATGCAATAACATTGTAAAGATCAGACTATCTCTCTTTTTCATTTTTCACTCTTGCTTAATGACTCCCTTATTCCATACTGGGAATGAACTACATTGCCTATCAGAGCAATGCAAAGGACCACTTTTTTCTGCCTTGGTAAGGCCAAAGTTTATTTGTAGGTAGGCTGATGGTGGATCTTCATCAGACTTTTTAGATATCTCTACTATTTTTTCCTCATCAAAATAATTTCTTCTCATGTTTAGTACTGTTTTCTTCTGACTTTGTTAAAATACACTCTTCCAGCTCCTTAAGTTCATGTTAGACCTCACAGCCCAGATGAGCTACATAAGAGAAATGCAACTAAAGAAAACAAAGGAGGAGAGGATTCTGGGAAGATTTTGAAGTAGGTCAGATTTCCCCCACAAACAAAACAAAATAGTGCCTCAAGGTGAGTGTAGAGAGGCAAATATAAACAAGATCTGGGGCAGAATGGTCCTCCTGAGACAACTGGAGAAGATCTGAAGAAACATCCCAGGACAGAGGTTTGGGCCTAGGTGAAGTATAAACACCTCCAGGCTAGCTCCACTGAAACAGCAAGCTGCAAACCCTGGGCATAGTTGGATTGGGAGGCAGCCTGACCTCAGCCACAGGAATTTTCACCTCCTAGAATAGAGAGAGGTGGGGGTCTGAGCAGGGGAAGATTGAGGGGGCCTCTGCTGACAAGGGGTACCAGACCCAGCTGTGCTGCCACGATGCAGTCCTGGGCTAGAAGGAATCAGCACATGCCCAGCAAATGCAGAAGCAGAGGGTCAGAGATACTGCTGGGCATTGACAGGAGAGACGAGTTCTTGATCTCTGTTCTAGGCCAGAGGGGACAACTGAAGGTCATAGTTACTGGAGGATGCTCAGAGAGCAATAGCATTTCCAGGATAGTAGGCAAGGGGCCCTAGTTGTGACTTGGAGGGGGAAAGAACTGCAGAGGTTGGGCCCAGAACAAAGCTCAAAAAATAACAGCAAGAAGGACCTGAGAGCAGAGGCACCATTCCTCACACCCTAGGATTAGAGCTGATTATAATAGTAAGCTGCTAAAAATTAAAAAAAAATAAGCAGGCAAAGGAGAAAGAGCCCAACCCGTAGACAGTTACTATGGGAAAGAACTGGAGTTCATCTTCAGAGGAGGGTACTGAAGCAAAAAAAAGCTTCTCCTATCCCAAAGAGTAATACTAAATGGTCACCTGACCTCCCCCCCAAATTAATAGAATAACTCAAAGAAGACTTCAACATCAAATAAAGGAGGTTGAGGAAAATTTAAAAAAAGAAAGAACAATCCAAGAAAAACAAGATTATGAAAAGAAAGTTAACCAACTGAAAAAGGAGATTCAAAATCTTAAGAAGAAAACAATTCCTTGAAAATTAGAATTGGACAAGGGGAAGCTAGCAAAGTTATGAGACCAAGAAATAATAAAACAAAATATAAAGAATGAAAAAATGGAAGACAATGTGAAACATCATGTAAGGAAAACAACTGATCTGGAGAACAGATCAAGAAGACAAAACATAAGAATAATCAGACTACCTGAAAGCCACAATTAAAAAAAAAGAATCTTGACACAATAGTACAATAAATAATTAAAGAAAATTGTCCTGAAGTGTTAGATTGTAACAGTTAGAACAAAAGGGGGAAATAAAACTAGGAAACAATCCACCAATCACCACCTGAAAGAGATCCTTCGAGGAAAACCTACAGGAATATCAAAGACAAGCAAAAGAACTGGGATACAGCTGAAAATATCATACCCAGTGAAGTTAGTTATAATTCTGAATTTAAAAAAATAATATACTTTCAATGAATTGACAGACTTTCAGGATTTTATTGCAAAAAAAGACAAGAACTTAATAGAAAAATTGACATACAAGATCCAAAAGAAATATGAGGTAAACATCAAAGATTAATTACAGGAGCCTCAATAAGGACAAGCTGTTTACTTTTTATATGTGGAAAAATAAGCCTTATGTCTAAGACTGTCATTAGTAATTGGGTAGTTCAAAAGAAAAAGTGGGATAGAGCTGAGTATGATGTGATTCTAAAAAGCAAAATGATGTCAGAAAGAGTAAAAAGAGTAATCATCTCATACCAATGAGGTGTGAGGGGAAGAACTGATACAGAAGAATTAGATGGGGGGGGGGGGGGGGTAGTTCTGGAACCCTACTCTTACTGGGAATGAATTAAAGAGGGAAATTACATACATACAGGTAGATAGATTTTACACACACACACACACACACACACACACACACAGAGAAGTTTTCTAAATTTATAAAGAAAGAGGATTAAGGAATAAGATAAGGCAGGGGGTGTAGAAGGATGTGTAGATTAATGGGAATGTGATAAAGAGGGAACAACATATATATTTAGAAGGGTATAAAACTCTTCTACATTCAGAAAGAAATAAGAGGGTAAGGGAATAGGATGGAGAGGATAAGGGAGAGATTCTTGGAAAGGGGTAGATTAAGGAATAGGAGAGCAAGGTAGTGGGTAGAAGTAAAGTATAGAAGTGAGGAGGGATAGAAATAGGATGAGAAGGATAGTGAGGAAAATAGGAAGGAGGATAATATACACGTAATTATAGTTTAGAATGTGAATGGGATGAATTTATCTACAAAATGGAAACTGACAGATTAAAAATTTGAATTAAAATATGTTGCTTTCAGGAAATGCTATAAAAAGGAGAGATACATACAAACATAAAATAAAGGTTAAGAGTAGAGTTTATTATGTAAAAAAGCAGGGATAGTAATCATGATCTCAGACAAAGTTAAAGCTAAAATCAGATTTAATCAAAAGAGAAAAATAGGGAAACTATACTATATATCAATCATATTAATCAAAAGTTTTAGACTATATAAAATAACTAGACAGTACAAAAATATGGCAGTATACCTGCCAAAACAGACACAGGAACTATACAAATATAAACACAAAATACCTTTTATACAAAGTTAGATCTAAATAATTGAAGTAATATTTATTGTGCATGGGGAGGTAAAGTTAATATAATTTAAAAAAAAAACAATTTTACTTAACTAATCTATGTAATGCCATACCATTTAAATTACTAAAAAATATCTTATTGAGTCAGAAAAAAATGACAGTATTGTTTATTTGAAAGAGCAGAACTTCAGGAACTTCAAGGAAACCAGGAGAAAAAGATGTGAAGGAACTAGATTCAGTAGTACCAGACCTTAAAATATATTATAAGGTGAGAGCAATGTTGAAGTGTAAAGTGGATAATTTTTGTTATTTTAAATTAAAAATTTCCTGCATAAATAAAACCTATATAACCAAGAATAGAGGAAATGCAAAAAATTGGGGGAAACTCTCATAGACATCTTCCAGACGCAATGTGATTGGGTCAGAATATTGTTATGGTGTAGGAAATGATGAGGTGGTGGATTTAGGAAAATATGGAAAGGCTTGAACTTATGAAGGAAGATGCTATCCACCTTCAGAGAAACAGATGACAAGTGGAAATAAGCATAATACAGTCTTAGGTATATGCATTTGAGCATATATGTACATATATACGTGTGTGTGTATGTTTATGGACATCTATGTATATGCATGCATATATGTGTAAGTGTGTGTGTGTTCATGCTTAATTGTAGTCTTCTTAGAGGGGGAGGGGAAAATAAAGTAAAAAGGGCAAAGCAGAGGACAAAAGAAAATGTAGAAGAAAGCAAAGATAGATGGCTTTGAAAATAATGTGCAGTATTCATTATATAGGCTTTCTTGAAATGGAAATTTATTACTGAATATGAAGCCTCTCATGTTCTGCTGTGTGCGTGGCAATTTTTTTTCTTTTCTTATTTTGTATTTAAATTTAAAACAAATTTTAAAACTAAAAAAAAGAAAATTAAAAAAGGAAAACAAAGGTAATACTAACTGTAATAATATTTATATAGTGCTTTCTATATACCAGGCAATGAACTAAGCACTTGATTTTTTTTGATCCTCATAACAACCCTAGGAGGTAGATTATTATCCTCATTTTACAGATGACAAAACTGAGGCAAAAAGATTGACTTTTCCAATGTCACACAAGTAGTAAGTGTCTGAGGCTAGATTTGAACTCAGATTTGAAATGAACTAGATTTGAATTCTTGACTCCATGTTAAAGACTTTATGCACTGTGCCACCCAGCTTCCCCAAGATAGAAAGAGTCAGAGTACAAGACCAAGTAAATACTGAAGAGACCCATCTTGGAGGTGATACAGTTGTTGAGGGTATTGAAGTATTTATTCTTAAGATATCTGAAAGAGGGTAGGATCATAAGTGCTTAGGAAAAAAAATCGCAGAGATTATTGCTACCTAAAATGGCAATCTAGATAATATCGATAACTACCAGCATATATAGCTACTTTCACATCTTTACAAAAATACTTAAGAAAATAATGTAGTGAAAGAATAATTTCAAGGATCCAAGGTATCCCTGGTGAAGTTATAAGATATGTATAGTATTGCAGATTCTATTTTTCTGGTCATAAAAAGAACTGATTGAAAGATGCAGAAAGTCTAAGACCACACCGTTCTTCCTTGTTGACTATAAAATGCATTTGATTCTGCAGAGAAACAGGTTGCCTAAAATACTCTTCTCCAACAGTTTCTCTCATTAATAAGTAAAAATCATACTCAACAATTTTTCACTCCAAAATCTTCTCATTGGATTATGTATACCATTAATTTTTTAGACTTTTATTCCGTGACTCCCAGCCATCAAAAAAAAATATTGTTTAAAATATGGGCCATTTCAAAGAGAACATTCCTTGAAAGATACAATATAGGTAACCTTTTAACCATTGAAGTAAACCATTCAACTGTTTATTTGCAAAATGTTTGTCACTATCATGAAGGATGTCTAGCATGGAGTCCAAATGGAAAAGGGATCCCCTGTAGAAAGTGAGGTCCTTTAGATGTTCCCATTTGCACATGATATTGTGCTTATTTTATCACACACCAGAATATTGTAGAGCATCCTGAATGAGATCATTTATCAATAAATTATTTTAACAAAACTATCCAAAGTGGAAGAATTCCTCTTGTCTAGACTATGATATGCAGTTGGATTGACAGCCCATAGAGTTGATCTATCAGTACTATAGAGCATACCCTAAAAGTTTTAGTGCAGTGTTAAGGCTCTGATAGCTTATTTTAGACAGACAATGAAGATTAAAATGAACTAAACCTAGAAATGAAGAGAAGCAGGAGGAGAGTTGGCTGGATTGTCTTTGGGAGATTATGCAGTATTATTAATGAACCTAAGCTTCCCTCTGAAACAAAGGCTTATATTTTTAACATCAATAATCTTTCGCTGTTACTTGACAGTAATGGAATGTTTGAAAATCAATTTCCAAAGGATTAAAGTTTCATATCTCCCAAAGAGCAATGAAGTGCCTTATGCTAAGCATGAATAACTGATATGAGGTATTATCAAAGAAGAGTTGAATAAAAGAGTGGCCTAAATAGCATCAGAAGGTTGTGGTTTATCCTTCATTTTTGAAGAGGACCAATGATATCATGAAGTGATTTCTTGACTTGCACGTGAATTGGATTTAAATGAGGCAGAGTTGTACCAAGTCATCAGTCTCACTCTCTCTTCAAGAGTCATTAAAGTCCAATGGCAAGATAAAAGTCAGAATGACTGATGATGGCCTGGCATGTAGTGGATGACCTCGACATCTTCAATGTCTGATCAAACTATAAGCACTCCAAAGTGCCTGCTTTAGCTAACTTCATTATCTGAAAAGAAGGTATGATGATCAAGTAGTGAGCAAAAAGGGATAACTGATAGATAGGTCCTGGAAGCCACCCAGTACTAAGAGATTTAGAAGAAGCCCCCAAGCATGGTAGGGAGGATCACAGTGGAGGATTTATAGGAAGACATGGACAAGTGTCACACAGAAAGAAAACATTGATAGGCTGCAATTTGTAGCATGGAATGAAGTGCCCATACCACAGGCAAGTAGGTAGCATAATGGATGCATTGTTGCATTTGGATTGAGGAAGACTTGAATTAAAATTATGCTTCAGTCACATGCTGGCTATGAGCCAGGAAAAATCATTTAAACTTTCTCTGTCTCAGTTTCCTTTTCTGTAAAATGAGACTATTAATAGTACCTTCCTAATAGGATTGTTGTGAGAATCAACTGGGTTGACGTGTGCAAAGTGATTTGCAAACATTATAGCCAATAAATTCCAGTTGCTATCATCATCATTATTATTAATATAAATGAAATTAAAGAATCATAAACTGTAAGATGAAATGATTGTTTCCTCCCTAACTTCACATCATTTCCCAATAACAATCTGTGCAAAAGAATACTGGTCCATAACAAAGCTCAGAGAGCAAGAGCTTGGTTGTCTTTCTTGCCCAGTGTGCAATGAAAAGAATACTGTACGAAATCTCTTACCAGGATGACATGATAACTACCAGGTAGAAGTAATACTGGCTGTGATCTCTTTTGTTCAAAGACACTGTTTAGGTTGCATAGCAAAGACAATATCTTGAGGTAAAAAAACCCCACAGTATGAACTGATGGTGCACTGTTGGGTAAAAGGTGGAAACAGTGAGGATAATATCACATGTCTAATATTCAATGCATTTATAATTACTTAATGCTATGTGACAACAGGGTCAAATATAAATTACATCATGAAAGGGAAGGTAGTATAATAGTGAAAAGGAAAGTCTCATGGTTTGGAGCCAGAAGACAAGGGCTTGGTCTCCGCTTCAATATTTATTACAAATAGAACATTGGCTAAGTTTTTAAACTTTTCTTGGTTTTAATTTATTCACAAAATGCAAATAACATTGTCTATGTCTTAGAGCTATTAGGAGGAGCAATTGAGATAACATATGTGAAAGCCCTTTGTGAATTATAAAGCTCTATACAGCTATAAAGCTATAAAGCTCTATGTCTATTTTTTCTGAAGTGATAAATAGGTGTGATTTCATATGTTGAGTTTTTTTTAGCACTGAATATAATGCCTGGAATGTATTAGGCACTTAATAAAGGCTTGCTCACTTGACTTGTGCTGAAAAAAAAATAGATATTTCTATGTTTCCAGAGAGGGTAAAAACCATCTTTGTTTATAGAAGAAAAAATATATTACTCATTCATTTCTCAAGTGACAGCCCCACTCCAGGTACCAATTTAAATTAGTGCTGTTTGTCTAGCATCAAAGAATTCTTCCTTTAAATGAACAGAATATTCTAATTTTTAAGTTTGCCAATAAATGCTACATCAAAAGAGTGATTCTGTGGTAAGTCAAAGTCCACACTAGAGAGAGAAAAAAGAAAAGGCCCATGAATAAAACTTAAATATGCAAATGAGGTTTGCTGAAGTAGATAGATATATAAATATATAAACATATCTATATTTATATCTATAATCTGCATCATCTCTAACCATATCTATCTATCTATATGATCAACTGAAGCCTCAGAAAATCTGGAAACATGGTGTTACAAAGCTCTAAGTCCCTCTTCAGTACAGTTTATGGATGAGGATGGAGAATGGGGCTAGGTGGTATTAGCAGCTCAACAAGATTGACTTCCTAGTTTTCACTTTTTGTATAAGGGAAGGGTTATCTATGTCATGGTCTGGTTAGTTTTCTTCTATTCTTAGGGGATTTAGCACAATGATTGGTGGGCAAGGCATTATCTGTTCCTTCTGCTCCCATATCTCTGCCTTAGAATTCTTGAGCATTATACTCGGGAAAAAAGAAAGAGAAAGTAGATTCTGACTGATCCTATTGTTGGTTTTGGGTTTATTTTCATAAAAATGATGGGTCTATTCTCTCATGGCCTGGATTGAACTTTGAGAAATTCTCCCCTGTTTAAGTGGTCAGAAACATATGCAGAGAGGATAAGGTGCTGATGTTTGTTTCTATTTAACTGAACTCTCTTATGCCGATCTTCAGCCTCTGATGCTATAAGTACAGTAAACAGGGTCATATTTATGGAATTATTTTGTTTGGTGGTTCGTATAAAGAGATTTCTTATGTCTGTCAGTTAGGCTATCAGATAATAAAGACTAGATGAATCCTGAACCCAAAGCCAACAATTCCCTTCCTCTTCACTGACTTGCCCATGTAACCATCCACCATCCTCAAAACAGCATCCTTGATTCCTAAAATCTCAACAATTTTTCATAGCCATCACATCATAATGATAATTATTTACTTTCCCACACCAATTCTTTGCTTGTGATTTTTTTTCCTCTACTGGAAATATCTTCTTTTGACTATTGAAATCCTTCCTATATTTCATAGGCTAACTCAAATACCATACTGACAACTTCATGAAGCTTTCTCTGTTCTTTCCCTTTGGATAATATCTCTTCTTCCTTTGACTTCTCAAAGCATTTTGATTAAAGTCAAGTCAAATGAACAAAAATTTATTAAGCACCTGTTCTGTGCCAGGCACCATGCTAAGTATTAGGGATACAAAGAAAGGCAAAAATAGTCTCTGACCTCAAGGACTTTGTGTTTTAAAGAGGGTAACACCATTCAAACAACTATCTACACACAAGATACAGGGTAAATTTGAGGCAATCTCAGAGAAGACACTTGCATTGGGGGGAGAGGAACTATTAGAGGTCTCTTGCAAGAGGAATTTATCCTGAGTCAAGGAAGCAAGAAAAGCCAAGAGACAGAGAAGAGGAAGGAGAAAGTTCTAGACATTGGAAAGTCAGTGAAAAGGGACAGAGTTAGGAGATGGAGTACCATTTGAGAGAAATGGAAGAAGACTGATATTGCTGGATCAAAGAGTATATGGAAGGGATTAAGGCATATTAATAAGATACTTTTAAAAATAATAATACTTAATTTTAATTAATTAAGACTGGAAAGGTAGAAAAAGGCCAGATTTTGAACAGCTTTAAAAGCTAGAATATTTTATGTTTGATCCTGTAAGTAATGGGGAGCCACTGGAATTCATTGAATGGGGTGGGAGGTGATATGGTTAGTTTGCTGCTTTTGGAAGATGACTGCAGCAGGTGATAAACTGGTTTATACACTTTCCACATTCCTTTTCTATATTTATTTATATAGATAGCTATCTAAACAGCAGTTTGTTATAGAGCAAAGAGGATTGGTTTTGGAATCAGATGATGCAGTCCAAATCCTGCCTCAGTCTCTTATTACTTGTGTGACTTTGAGCAAATCACCTAAGTTCCTTTGGCCTTAGTTTTCCTATGTGTAAAATGAAGGAGTTAGACTAGATGGCATCTGAGCTCTTTTTTTTTTTTAGCTCAGAATCTATAATTTTATTATTCCAAACTAGAGTGCAAGCTCCTTGAATGCATGGACCACATCCTATGGTCCTATGGTACCAAGTACAGTCCCAATCAAACAATGCATGTTTGTTGAAGAATGAATAAAGTCAGCAAAAGAGCTATCTAATACACTTGTATGTGGCTGTGGCTCAATCCATTAAGTCCTCACAACATATATTGTCATGGCCTTTCTGATTACTTTCCTTTGCCAGTTTCAGCCTATTGATTGCCCTTCTCCTGCCTGTTTCTCATTTTTTTTCCCATTTTGACATAAATATATTATCTAAAGCTTAGAGAGTTTGACTGCTGGCTCACTCATCTACCAAGCATTTGTATTGGTAGTTGAAGCAACTGCCAGACTGATAAACGAATCAAGGAATGGGCAGGCATAGCTTGAATCCCCTGACTAAACACAGAGAGAAATGTGTTCCTTTTACAGCCAAACTGTTGGAGAACAAG
This sequence comes from Vombatus ursinus, assembly GCF_900497805.2. Lineage (NCBI taxonomy): Eukaryota > Metazoa > Chordata > Mammalia > Diprotodontia > Vombatidae > Vombatus > Vombatus ursinus. The sequence continues at coordinate 48,025,001 of NW_020954590.1, read as the reverse complement.
TATGACGAGAGTAGTTGGGCAAGATAACAAGAGCCTCTTTCTCAGTCACATCAGCCTGCCTCTTCTTGTTTGAGTCTCTTAGAAGTGAGCAATTTCATCTGAATCACATAAGTGAATAATATGAAGTCTCTAAGAGCTTAGTTGTAGTGTGAAGAAGGACAATCATTTGACCCTGAGCTTGTAAGGAGAAAGCTCTCCAGGCCCTTTTCTAGTTCAGTGAACAATTCTCCAAGTAAGTTCCAGAATTGAGTTATATTCTGCTGTACCCGCTTCCTTTCACAATGGGAGATCAGCAGGATGTTCAGTTCAGTAACAATGCCGTATGCTGCACATTAGTCCCCTACTCCTGGTGTTTGGCATGTCTCTCTTCTCTTATACTTGCTAATGATAATTGTTGGCCTCACTTGGAGGGACAGCTGCCCAGCTTGGACACTCCACATACTACTATTTTTCTTTGCCAATGTATTGAGTTCCAAAAAACTCTCAGAGAATAAACAATACATTGCACTATACTGTAAGAAAATAAAAAGGAAAGGAAGTCTGAAGGCAGAAAGGCCTTCTACTTCTACACATTTTTTATGCAGTGTAAAGATCACTGAACCTAGAATCAAGAGAATTGAACTAAACTTAAGGTTTTAATATATCTTAGCTTCGTAAATATGATCATGGGAAAGTCACTTAGTCTTCCTAAAGCATAGTTTGCTCTCCATCAAATGGAGATAATATATGTTCCATCTCCTTATCAAGGTTGTTGTAAGGAAAAAAAAGACTTGGAAAACGTCATATGATATTATTATAGTTGAATAACTGACAAATGCCTTCCATCCCATGTTACTTTATACCATGATCATAGTTGCCACCTGTCTCCCCTCCTACTAGAGTCCTAGGCTGTGGGGTCTGTTCTGATCACCCTTTCTCAACATTTGATTTCAGTCAGCAAGCTAAAGACAGAATTATTGATGAATTCTGGACTCATTAAAAAAAAAAGACTTGGTGAAGGGCCTTAAAGAATCAAGGTCTCATGGAGGCTCTTGGGGTTTGGTGTATGAGTATCTTTACCTATTGCTTAGTAATGGTGATCAGGGTGCCCCTGAATTTGCAAGTTGTATTGCCATTCTGGGTAGATTTTTTGGCAGATGAGAGGCTCAATAGAGGTAAGATATTAATAAATCTTTAATTTTCAGGTCTCCAGACCTTTAATGAGAACATGTAAACACGGGCCTACAACCTAGGATTTAGAAAGGAAGAATTAGTCCATGAATTCAGTTGAACAGATCAATTTAGTAGTTATTTGAGATAGTACTCTTAGAAATGTAACGGCTTTGGCTTTTTTGAGGGTCACAGAAAGGGGAAGATTTGGGTCTGTGACTTTATTAGTATTGGGAAATTGCAGTGTGTAAACTCCCTCTTCCGACATAGAAAAGCAACTCCTGTGAAACTGAGTCAAATTTTCAAGTCAACAAGTATTTATTATCTACCATGTGCTAAGCACTATGGACACAAAAAAAAGACAAAAAAAATACTCCCAAATAAAACCAGCAACAACAATAACAGAAATAGTTCCTGTTTTCAAGGAGCTCATGGACTAATAAGGGAGACAACATGAGAACAACTATGTACAGGAAGATATATACAAGATAAATTGAACATGATCTTAGAGAGGAGGCACTGAGATTAAAGAGGACTGGGAAAGACTTCTTGCAGAAGATGAGACTTTAGCTAGGACACGAAGAAAGCCAAGGGTGCCAGGATATGGAGATGAAGTGGGAGCAAATTCTAGGCATAGGAGATAGCCAATGGAAATGAAGCAATTCAGGATGCAGAATGTTTTGTGACAAGAACAGCAAGGAGTTCACTGTTTCTGGATTGGATAGGATACATGGAAGGATACATAGAAGAAAGAAAAGGTCACAAAGATTGGAAAGTTAAGAAGGAGTCAAGTGATGAAGGGCTTCAAAAGTAAACAGTGCATTTCATATCTGATCCTGGAGTTGAGAACCCCTGGAGTTTATTGTATAGAGACCTTACATGATCAGATCTGTGCTTTAGGAAGATCAATTTGACAGCTGTGTGGAGGATGGACTATAGAGGGGAGACCTGAGGCAGGGAGACCAACCAGAAGGTTATTGCGATAGGCTAGGCATGGACACTTGTATCAGGGTGGTGATTGCATTAAAAAAGAGAAGAGGGTGTATACTGCAAATGTCATGAAGGCAAAACTGACTGGACATGGCAGCAAGATATGAGAGAGACGAGATGATGAGGAGTCAGGGATGATACCTGTGTGACTGGGGGGAGGGAATTGTGGTGCCTTTTACAGTAATATGAAAGTTAGGAATTTTTGGAAGTTGGGCTATGAGAAGTTGAATTGTCCATGGTAACATAGCTAGCATGTGTTAAAGACAGAACCAAAACCTAGGTCTTTCTGATTCAAAGTCATGTTTTCTATCCATAATAAAATGCTACCTCTCAATATTAAAAGGACATGAGGAAAAAAATTGAACCATGTTGTAGTTGCTGGTAGTGGTCATCATTATTACATGAACATTTACTTTCATCAAATAATCCTACCTTCATTTGCAGGTATGCAAGTCTTTTCCCCTGGTTACCTCAGACCCTGTTTTCTAGACATTTAGAGGCAACTTTCAATGCTGAGACTCCCTGAAGGATCTAGGAAATATAACATGACTTCTCTGTCTTGTGTAGTTTAACTTGTGAAAGATGATTATATGTGTTTCTTATTTTCAACAGTGAGTCATGTAGAATATGCATAAAGCATATTTCCTCAAGATATGACATTTCTTTTAGAAAAATACAGCACAGACCCTAAGTTTGCATTATTATCCCACAAGGATAGCAATTTCTTATTAACTTAGGAAAAGTTTTAACAAGTAGAAATCATCTATGATATTAACAATTTATAATACTTAAATTCCCTGGTTTTATCTAGGGTGTGTACTTTTTTGACTAAAAAAGAATTCTACTCCTCCGTGTCTTGGTAATGGACTGTTTTCATGAGCTTCCTCAGTTAAAAATGAAATTCATTATTTGATAACCAATTTTGTGGAGAGAGTTTTAGTGGAAAGAGAGTTGTATTTAGAGTCAGAGAACTTAGGTTCAAATTTCTATTCTGTACTTACTTGTGTGACCTTGGGCAAGTCTTTTAACCTCTTTGGGCCTCAGTTTTCTCATCTATAAAATGACCTCTAATGTGCAATCCATCTACAATGCTATGACCTATTAGGAACTTAGCCTGGTGGGTTCTCAGAAATTGGCAATATAGTCCATCACTGACCATGTGCGCCAGATTGATAGAATCTACTAAAGCTTTTCATCTTCTGCAACAGCCTTTGAGAACTCCACACCATGGCCTGCCATTTATCAATTAATAAGAAAGATACAAATACAGTTCTCAATAAAGAGAAAACTTCCAGGAGCATGTCATACTCCTTGAATTCACTGGCATCAGAGGTGGTATAAAAATGAGCAAAATGCACTAATTGTATTCCTGTTGATGATTCTTATTTTTAAAGAGGAAATGAGCAAATTGGCATTCATGGACTACCAAAAACCAAATGAGTGGCACTGTAATCCATTAGATGATCCAGCTGCCTTAACTTTCAAAATACAAATGCAGGAAATCGAGCTCAGGAGGACAGAGTCTGCCAATCTTTCACCACCAGAGACATGATTCACTTTCAGCTGAAGAGAAAAGGAAACTGGGGCTTTCAGAAATCTGGTGTATCTATAAAACAACATTAAGAATCTGGCTCCACTTTTCTCAGTTGCTGCACTAACAGATAAGGGCTCTTCAGGGGACCCTGTTTTCAAACTTGTAAATTGACTTATTAATAGGCAAATGCCTCCATAACAGTTTTTCTAAAGATAAGCTCCAGGCATCTCCTCACTTTTCCCCCTATCTCCTCAGAGTCAGGAAATCAAGCAAACTCTGGCTTCCCTGAATTGATGGGTATAGGTTTTTGGCTGTTCCATCCCTTAGAGAGCTGGATTAAAATGTAAAGCTCGCCATTTGTTTAGACAGCCTCTTCTCACTTTCACCATAATGCTCAATGAAATGAACACTGGGAGCAGGTGTCTTGGCTCTGCTGTAATATCTCCTACTTGCCCTGTTTACTTTGTAACCATCTGGTTTATTGGTAGCAATTTTCTCCTAGCTTCTTCATTTGTGGCCTCTCCTTTTCTTTCTTGCTACTGTGGCATTCCACATATTGTGGAATATAGATTAAACCAAGATTTCAAATATACCTACCTGGGAGATCTTTTTGAGACCTAGATATTTTCCAAACCTAAAAATAGATCTTCAGAGGAAGCACTTTTTTCTTGAATGATTTTATGACTTCTTAGAATTTCAGTATTTTAGAGTTAGAAACGACTCCCATTCCGCTCACTTTATAAATGTGGAAATAGAAATTCAAAATTTAAGTGACCAGCTTAAGGTAGAGCCTAAATTAAAAGGCCTAGGCTCACTAACTCCCAATCCTATTCTTTTTCTCTTGTGATATTTTCTATCACCAGTACTTACATTTTCTACCGCGAGCTGCCCCATTATCCATAGACTCAGAAACGCAGGTCGACTGAGGGAATGAGAACCAGGAGCCTGGGAGAAAGATAAAGACATGGAAGGAACAGAAAGACAAAGTGCATATATAAGAGTGTATATATTTAATAAAGGAAGATTTTCTGATAATAAGTATCACATAACACAGAAAAATAATGCCAGAGATGTTAAAAACATTGGTCTATATTATGATGTTTTTGCTGGCCACATTTTTCTCTTCTTCTCTGTATTTAGTGTAGGGCCCAACTTCTTAACTTCTTCCAGATTTATATAATTCTCTCTATTTGTTCTACAGATGCTATAGTCCCCTGAGCTCCTTTCAAATTTCTTCTTTGTTCCTATATAGGAATCATATCCCTTTATGACTTTAATTGCTATTTATTTAATTGCTAATCAATAATGCTATTCTAATAGTTTACTGTGGGAAGCTGAAGAAGCTATTGCCTTAGAAAACTGTTTAAATGTATAATAGGGATGCAGACAAAAATGTCCAATTTGTCTGATCTGAGGTCAAAGACTCAATTGCATCTTACTAGGCATGCATAAATACCAAAAAAAAAATAAAAAACCAACACTTTTTAAACGTCTACTGCTTAACAACTATGATGCGGCTTACTTGTGTGACCTGAACTTGGAACCAAAAAGGCCTTGGTTCAAATCCATACTAACTAATTATATGACCATGGACAAGTCATTTAGCTTTGATGGACCTTAACTTTGATGGACCTTAACTTTGATGGACCTCAGTTTCCTCATCTGTATGAATGAATGAATGAATTGATTAAGAGCAGGCTATGTGCCAAACACTGGGCTAAGTGTTGGTGATATGCATACAAAAACAAGAAGGGCTGTGCCCTCATGAAACTAATTTTCCTTTTTTTTTATGAGGAAAGGAAACCTATCTAAGGGAATGGTGGCTGGGAAGGGTTATTTGGTCTGGGAAGTTACAAGGATAGTAAGTGGAATCTTAGGGCACATAACTGACAGTCCTTTTCAGGAACAGTGTCGATTTGATAATTATTCTCTGAGGAAGAAATAGAAAGTAGTAGAGGGTCTAGAGTAGCATAGTGGGTCTGAAGTCACAAAGAGGGAGAGAGAAGAGAGGAAAAAAATAAACATTTATATAACATTTACTATATGCTGGGCACTTTGCTTTGTGCTTTACAAATATCTCATTTGATGCTCATAACAACCTTGAGAGGCAGGTGCTGTTATTATCCTCATTTTACAGATGAGAAATATTTTTTTATTTATATATGTTTATTTATGGAAAAAAAGAGAGAGAATAGGAGATCACAAATATATGTATCTTGCCCCAAACCAGACCACCACACCATTTCTCTGCCATTTCCAAACCATGCCTCCAGCTACTTACTCAGTGTCCCATTCCCACCCTTCCACCCCTTTTCCAGTTTATTTAAGTTTTCCTCTAATAGAAAGTAAGCTCTTTTGAGGGCACACATTGTCCTGTTATTTGTATCTCCAGTGCTTGGCATGGTGCATGGCAAATAGTATGCCCTTAATACGTGATTTTTCATCCTTCCTCATGATAGCCTGATAGTGAACAGTGTCTCATCTAAAATTTATCCTAAGCTTCTTGTCAGAAATTTTTTTCTTCTTTTTCTTTTTTAAATAATATTTTATTTTTTCTCCGTTACATGTAAAGACAATTTTAAACATTCATTTAAAAAAATTAAGTTCCAAATTTCCTTTCTCCTTTCCTCACCTCTCCCCTCATTGAGACAGTAAGCAATTTGATATAGGTTATTCACATTCAGTCATGCAAAATATATTACCATATTAGTCATGTTGTGAGAGAAGACACAGACCCAAAAGAAAAAAAAACATGAAAAAATACAGAAAGTGAAAAATAGTGTGCTTTGATCTTCATTCAGACTTCATCAGTTCTTTCTCTGGATGTGGATAGCATTTTTCATTGTGAGTCCTTTGGAATTGTCTTGGATCATTGTATCGCTTAGAATAGCTAAGTCATTCACAGGTGATCATGGTACAGCCTTGCTCTTATTGTGTACAAGGTTCTACTGGTTCTGCTCAATTTACTTTGCATCAATAAAAATATCTTTTCAGATTTTTTTCTGAAGTCATCTTGCTCTTCATTTCTTATAGCACAGCAGTATTCCATCATGATCATATACCACAAACTTGTTCAGCTATTCCCCAATTGGTAGGCATTCCCTCAATTTCCTATTCTCTGCCACCACAAAAAGAAGTGCTATAAATATTTGTGTATAAATAGGTCCTTTACCCTCCTTTTTTCCCCTCTTTGAGATGCAGAACTTGTAGTGGTATTGCTGTATCAAAGAGTATACACAGTTTTACCGCCCTGTGAACATAGTTCCAAATTGCTCTCCAGAATGGTTGGATCAGTTCACAACTTCACCCACAGTGCATTAATGTCTCAATTTTCCAATTACCCCTCCAATATTTATTTTTTTCCTTTTCTGTCAGATTAGCCAATCTGATAAGTGTGAGAAGTCATCTCCAAATTGTTTTAATTTGTGTTTCTTTAATCAATAGTGATTTAGAACATTTTATATGACTATAGATAGCTTGATTTCTTCACCTGGAAACTGCTTGTTTTTATCTTTTGACCATTTATCAATTGAGGAATGACTTGTATTCTTCTACATTTGAATAAATCTTCTATATATCTAAGAAATGAGGCTTTTATCAAAAATGCTGGCTATAAAAATTGTTTCCCAGCTGTCTGCTTTCCTCCTAATCTTGGCTACATTATTTTTTTTTGTACAAAACCTTTTGAATTTAACATAATAGGAACTGTCCATTTTACATCAAGTAATGATCTCTATTTCTTGTTTGGTCACAAATTCTTCCCTTCTACCTAGATCTGACAGATCTATTCCTTGCTCTCCTAATTTGCTTATAATAGCACCCTTTCTGTTTAAATCATGTACCCATTTTCATCTTATCTTGGTATACAGTGTTAGATGTTGATCTATACCTAGTTTCTACCATAGGTTTCTAATTTTCCCAGCAGCTTTTGTCAAATAGTGGGTTCTTGCCCAAAAACCAGGGATCTTTGGGTTTATCAAACACTAGATTACTATGGTCATTTACTGAGTCTTGTGTATCTAATCTATTTCACTGATCCACCACTCTATTTCTAGGCCAGTACCAGATAGTTTTGATGATTGCCACTTTATAATAGTGTGAGATACAGATGTGGAAATTAAGGTAGACAGAAGTCAAACAACTTGTCCAGGGTCACACAATTAGTAAATGCCTGAGGCTAGATTTGAACTCAGGTCTTCCTGATTCCAAGCCCAGTGTAGAATCTATTCTACCACCTAGATGCCTTTATATGAAGTAAAATTTCATTTTTTGCACTTTTTTCTTTTTTCTTTTTTTTTATTTTTAACATATGTTTTTAAAACTTTGGGTTACAAATTTTCTCCCTTCCTCCCTCCTCACCCACTCTCATTGAAAAGGCAAGCACCTCGATACAGATTATAGATGTGTAGTCATGCAAAACACTTCCATAGTAGTCCTGTTGTGAAAAACTAAGTATATTTCCCTTCATCCTATCCTATTTATTCTATTCTCTTTTGACCCTGTCCCTCCTCAGAAGTGTTTGTTTTTGATTATCACCTTCCCCAATCTGCTCTCCCCTCTATCAACCTCTGCTCTCTTGTCCCCTTCCCCCCTTATTTTCCTGTAGGGTAAGATAGATTTCCATACCCCATTGTGTATGTTATTCCCTCCTTAAGCCAAATCCTATGAGAATAAGATTCACTCATTCCCTCTCACCTTCCCCCATTTCCCCTCCACTGTAAAAGCCTTTTCTTGTCTGTTTTATGTGAGATATTTTACCTCATTCTCCTTCTCCCTTTCTCCTTCTTCCAGTATAATCCTCTCTCACCTCTTAATTTTATTTTCCAGATATCACCCCTTCATCTTCAACTCACCCTGTGCTTTCTCTCTCTCTCTCTCTCTCTCTCTCTCTCTCTCTCTCTCTCTCTCTCTCTCCATACATATAATTTTTTTCCCTCCCACTACCCTAATACTGACAAAAGACTCATAAGTTACAAATATCATCTTTCCCTGCAGGAATGTAAACAGTTTAACCTTAATAAGTCTTTTATGATTTCTCTTTCCTGTTTACCTCTTCCATGTTTCACTTGAGCCTTGTATTTGAAGGTCAAATACAATTTCTATTCAGCTCTGGTCTTTTCCACAGGAATGCTTGAAAGTCCCCTATTTCATTGAATTACCATTTTTCACCCTGAAGGATTACACTCAGTTTTGCTGGGTAGGTGATCCTAGGTTGTAGTCTTATCTCCTTTGCCCTCCGGAATATCATACTCCAGGCCCTCTGAACCCTTAATGTAGAAGCTACTAAATCTTGTGTTACCCTGATTGTGTTTCCACAATACTTGAATTGTTTCCTTCTGGCTGCTTGCAATATCTTCTCCTTGACCTGGGAATTCTTGAATTTGGCTACAACATTCCTAAGAGTTTTCCTTTGGGGATCTCTTTCAGGAGGAGATTGCTGGATTCTTTCAATTTCTATTTTGCCCTCTGGTTCTAAAATATCAGGGCACTTTTCCTTGATAATTTCTTGAAAGATGATGTCTAGGCTCTTTTTTTGATCATGGTTTTCAGAAAGTCCAACAATTTTTAAGTTCTCTCTCCTGGATCTATATTCCAGGTCAGTTGTTTTTCCAATGAGATATTTCACATTCTCTTCTATTTTTTCATTCCTTTGGATTAGTGTTACAGTGCCTTGATTTCTCAAATTGTCACTAGCTTCCAATTTCTCCATTCTAATTTTTAAGGAAGTATTTTCTTCAGTAAGCTTTTGGACTTCCTTTTCCATTTGGCCAATTTTGCTTTTTAGGGCATTCTTCTCCTCATTGTCTTTTTTGGACCTCTTTTGCCATTTGGGTTAGGCTATTTTTTAAGGTCTTATTTTCTTCAGTATTTTTTTTTGGGTCTCCTTTAGCATCATTCTCAGTTTTTCCTCTGATTCTCTTACTTGCTTCTCAAAATCCTTTTTGAACTCTTCCATTGCCTGGGACCAATTTATATTTTTCTTGGAGGCTTTGGATGTAGGAGCTTTGGCTTCATTGTCTTCTTCTGGTTGTATGCTTTGATCTTTGTCACCAAAGTAAGATAATATAGTCTGACTCTTTTTGTGCTGCTTGCTCATGATCCCAGCCAATTACTTGAGTTATAGACTCTTTGTCAAGGTAGGAGTCTGTTTCCAGTATGGAGAATGCACTGTCCCAAGATTCAGGAGTTTTGTGCAGCTGTTTTCAGAGATACTTCTAGGGACCTGTAAATTTTCAGTTCTTCCAAGGTGCTATGATCAAGGGTGAGGTGTTTACTCCTTTCCTGGCCTGTGCTCTGGTCTATGAGCACTCTTTCCTGTCTTGAAACTGTGAGGAGGATTTCCTCTCCACAACCACTACAAGCTCCACCACACCAGCACTCAGTGCCCCAGGACTGCCACCCAGAACTGTGACCCAGATCCAAGCACAGACAAAGCAAGAGAATCCTGCACCAACAGAGAGATCCCTACAATCTCCCTCTGATCAGCCACTTGATTCCCCTCAGTCTGTGGGCCAGAAGCTCAGGAGGCAGCCGCCGCCCCAAGACTGGAACCCCACTGTGCTTCTCTCTGAGCACTGTAGAAACAGACTTTTCCCACTGACCTTCTAAGTTGTCCTTGGCATTCCTGGGTTGAGAAGTCTGGAAACCACCACAGCTGCCTGTGATTCAGCCCTCTGAGGCCTGCTCCAGGTTTGCTGCAGCCCACGCCGCACTGTGCTCCTCTCTTGGCCCAGTGCGATACACCTTTCCAATCAACCATCTAGGTTGTCTTGGGGTGGGAATTTGTTTCATTCTGTCTTTTTCTGGGTTTTACTGCTTTAAAATTTGTTTAGAGCCATTTTTAATAGGTATTTTGAGGGGTTTGGGGGAGAGCTCTAGCAAGTCACTGCTTATACTCCGCCATCTTGGCTCCACCCCATAAAATGTAATTAATAGAAGCTTAGAGTGCAAAGTCAAAAGACTTAGAGTGCAAAGTCAAAAGATAATCAGGAGTAAATAGGGGTAATAATAACATTTAACTCTTGGAATTGTTCTGGATATCAAGTGAGATAATACATTTAAAATTCTTTGCAAACCTTTTATGTATGTATGCACTTTATGTATATATGTACTGACTATGGACAGATGGCGCTTTCATATGAGATACAATTCTTGCCCTCAAGGAACTTAAACTCTAGTAAGGAGATAAAATGTCAATATGGCTAACTGTATAGCAAAATAATACATAAGTGTAGTATTAAAAATAAACAAACTGGTATTTGAGCTGAAAAGGGGTGATTACTATCCAGTGGATCAGAGAAAGTATTGAATAGTGGGTTCCATGAAAGGATGGAAAATAATTCAACTGATGAAAAATGAAAAGGAGGGATTTTCAGGTATAGGGACCAATTTGAGCAAAGGCACAAAGAAATAAAATACACTGAATTAGGGTAGTTCAGTTTGGGTCATGGAAAGGATTATTATGAGAAAATAAGGAAAACATAGGGTAGTTTCAGATATTGTAGAATCTTGAATGCTAGGCAAAGGAAGCTGAACTTTTCCTGTTAGGCAACAAAAATCCACTAAATAGTTTTGAGTAGACAATTTGAGGAGACATGACCAGATCTATCCATACTTCCAAAATTCAATGATTCATGGTGTTGCTACTTATCTACCAACACAGTAATGAGCCCAAGTCCTTTAAAGCACTAATCCTTTAATCAAATTATCCCTTTAGAACTTAGTGAATAGTCCTTGAGAGGCAAGTCAAGTCCATTAAGCATTACTGTGGCTAAAAAACAACAACAACAAAATAAAACATGTCACCTTATGACTATCAGGGTGATATATCTTTTTTTTTTAAACTTATCTAGGCTAGTCCTTTTACTAGGCATATAATTCATCACTAAGCTTGTATTGAATAATAATGGCATGTATATAGTGCTTTAATAGTATCCAGTTTCATCCATACTATAATTTTAGAGGCAGGTGCCATTATCATCGTTCCCATTTTTTAGATGATGAAACTGAAGCAGGCAGCAGTAATGTGACTTGCCTAGAGTCATTAGTAAATAAATGTTTGAAGCACTATTTGAATTCAGATCTTCCTGACTTAATGTTTAGTGCTCTCTCCACTGTGCCATCTAGCTGCCTTTCCAACTTGATTTGACTGGTGCAGCCTTTAAGAAACTAGGATTCTCTCCACCCCACAGTGAGAAATCAGCAAGGTACTTTAACTGTAGGCTATGCTCAAGAAAGGTTATTCTGACAGTACTGTAAGGATAGACTGTAGAAGAGACAGGAGGAGAACTTTTAGGCCAGGGCTTATTAACTTGAATACATTTCATTGAGTCCATGAACTGGGATGGGAAAATATATTGTAATTCTAAATATTAAATTGTTTTATTTTATATTTAAAGGAACCTATCTTTATAGTATCTTTACCAGATGTTTTCTACTTTTAAAAACTTGTAAATATACCATAGAATAAAATATTATTTTGATGGAAAAACACATTGCTAAATTCAAGCACTGAATTTTGGAACACATTTTTGGACTACAATCCATCTGTAAGTTAGAGACTAGTATATGAATTTACAGTTAAAAATCTATAGGCATTCAGAAAAGAATTGGAAGTAGACCTCCCACCTATTCAACAAGGATCTACTTAGAGTCTATTTTACTGTGCTTTTATCCACTCCAATCTATGTCTCCTGCCATCCCCAACAAAGACCCTCATTACCTGTTATATTACAATAGTCTCCAAAAAGGTTTTTCTCTCCAAATAGGGGGATCTTAAATTTTTTTGTGTGTCAGAGACCCCCTCGTCTGGTTAAGCCTATGAACAATTCCCTTTTCAGAATGTTTTTAAATGTATTAAATATAATAAAGAGGATTGCAAAGGAATTCAAGTATACTTAAAAGGAAAAACATTATCTCAAGCAAACTTCTAAATTAATTCTACTCCCTTCTATTTTGTTTTAGGATTGTCATTTAATTTTATATAATATCGTGGGATGTAGTTCTTAGGAAGGTAATTTTATAGCTTGGAAATGTATGACCTTTCTGTACCTTAGATGTGTCTATGATAAGCTAAGAAATATTTTTTCTCTATCTCAGTATAATAAATGATGTAATACTATAAGCATAAACAGTTTTTTTATTTTCATGTATAAAATTGGATCTCCAGACAAACTTTTCATAGTTCCTTGAATCTATTAAGTTTTGATTATCTCTTAAAGCAAAATAATTGTTAGTTATAGGTTGTGGCTCTGAGAAAAAAAAGTTTCACAAATATTTTAGCCTAAGTGTTGCCCCACTTGGATTCAGGTATAAATAGAAATTTGGGGGTTGTTTGTTCCAAGCTACATACCCCACAATATTTAATTACATTTTATGTCCTACTCTGCTTGAATAAATAAATGACCTTCATTAGAAACTCCCTAGTGCTTAATCTAATCTTCCTATCTCTAAGTATACTAAAATTCTGGGTAAATGTTTGAATTTCATTGTAAAATGCATTTTACATATTCTGTATACATTTAATTTTTTCAGAAATATAATGATCTGTGTTATTTCTAAGAGCTTTTTTAAAATCCTAACATTACCTTTATGATATTTGGAATTTTCTTAGGGCTCGTTAGTCGTATGTTTTTGTTTGTTTTCTTGCTTTTAAAAATAAAAAAAAGACAGTAACAACAGTGCAATATTATACTCAACACAGTAGCTAGCATTAGAAAACTTCTTTTCTGGGGGCTTGCTTCTAGTAGGCCATGAGGTGGGGGCATTTTTTCTCCCCAAGGCAACTGTTGTCCTTGTACCTCTCCTTGTGGTCCTCCAGTAACCTATAACAACCATCCTTAAGATCTTTCATGACTGTACTTGTGGTCAAACTGTCTTTTGTTCCCTTTCCTTCAACTACACATGTGACCAAACACATACATATATGCACATATATGGATACATATATACTTGTATATCTATGGATATATGTACATATGCACATGAATATATACACATATGCATACCTATATATACATACCTATGGGCACACATATATTTCATCCACAGGTGAAAAATTTCTAGTTTTAAATCTGATTATATTTCTTTCTCTTTGCACTTGATTATGGTAGATTTGGGGGTAGCTAGGTGGCACAGTGGATAGAGAACTGGGTTTGAAGTCAGGAAGACTCATCTTCTTGACTTTAAATCTGATCTCAGATACTTACTAGCTATGTTATCCTGGACAAATCACTTAATCCTGTTTGTCCCAGTTTCTTCATCTGTAAAATGAGCCAGAGAAGGAAATGACAAACCCCTCCAGTATCCTTGCCAAAAAACCCCAAATGGGGTCACAAAGATTTGACGTGACTGAAAAATAACTGAACAACAATAAAAGTTAGATTTTTCTGGTCTTCTCTCTAGAGCCATCTTTTAAAAGTTACTAGGTCTAAGTCTCTCTAAAATATTGCCAAATTTTAACGCCATTCTTGACCTGACCCAGAGAGTCATTAACTCAAAGATTTGGGGTCAATGATTTTTTGTGGTGCACAAAAGTATTTTCAAGGGCAGAAAAATATGTAAGACACATGTAATCAAAGATTTTAGTTAGAAAAGAAAGACCTTAAAGATTATTTAAACTCAATCTCTCATTTTAGAAAGGAAGAAAATGGAACCTAAACAGGTTATAAAGTGTTGAAACTGGATTAGAGTCCAGATATCCTGGTTTTTGATTCGATGTCCTTTTTATTACATCATGAGAAGACTACTGAAAATATGAATGATAGCATTGAAAATTGTCCTCAAAATCCCTACATGATATGTGTCTTAAGTGCTTTACAGGGTTGTTATAAAAGAAAATGTAGGTAGAACTATAGATATTACAAACAGATGTTAGTCTTAAGGTTACCCAATAAAGAGGATTTAAGTTATTTTTTTTCTCAGTCATCCACAGTGTTTCACACCCGACAATTTTCCTTCCAAAAATCCATCCTGTCTAAATCACTCACATAGAGATTTCAGGCCTTTCCTTTTCTTCTATACCAGATATAAATCTTGTACAGGTCTATTTCATGCTGTTATTTGTGATCTTATGCCAACACTGTATAACCCATAAAATGGAAATACCAAAATGGAGAGCAGCTTGGAGTGAATTAGTCATATCTAAATATTCAAGCTGTTTCAAAGTTGAATACCAAGAGCGTATAGCCATCTGGACTCCCTTTCAAGTTTAAGACACTAAAAGAAAGCTCCTAGTTGGCCAGTTCTCAGCTTCCCACAAAAAGAGTATTAATGAAGGGGAATAAATGTCTTATATTATTAGTTATGTTGAATTATTTTAAGGGTCTACCATATGAGAACATAAGACTGTGAGAGTGGTAGCATTGGCTGAAACCTTAGGTTAATTCAGTCCAGAATTTTTTTTTTTCTGAGAGTGGCACCAGGGAATGTTAAATGAAAGGTTGTGGTAATGACATTCTTATTACAGGTGAAACACTTCCTTTGGTAAACCTCACCTTGACCTTAAAAACCACTAAACATGTTTGAGTTTATATTTTTTAGCCAATAACATATCCACAAAAAAGTAGCAAAAAAAGTAAAGTACTCTCAGTGGCATGATATGTAGAAGATGGGTCCTAGCAATGTTTACTTTCAATGTTCTCTGGTGTGTCTATAAACAGAACTTTTTCTCTATCTGTTTCAAAACCTTAAAAATTGCTCCTTTCCCTACAAGCATATAGATGAATAGGTAAAGTGATGTTGCTATTTTATATGTCTTAGTTCACCTGCTTCTAGTAGCCAGGTATATGAGATTGACTTAGAGATGACTATGGCATGCAAGTAGAATATTCAACCTTTTAGGCCTTTTTGGGTGGTAAATTTTCCTCTTCCTTTCAGAAATTGTAGAAATTCCATTTTCCCTTCTTGTGTTTTCCAGTTGCCTTTTTTTTTTTTAACAAATTTTTCTTTTGTCTTTCAGACTTTTCTAGTTACTTCTACTTCCTATGGATCTCACCTTGATTTTTTTTTGAAGTTTTTATCACAATCAAGGAATCTGCTTTAAGAATGTTTCTGAGTTCTTCTTTATAGGAAATCTTCATTAGGTTTCTTTATGCCCTATTTGGGTGAAGGTTGAGAGAGGGCTTAGAGAATAAAATTCATCTAGTTCTCCAAGATAAGTCCAAAGCTCAATGGTTAAGACCTGGAAATTGGAAAATAATAATTAGAGTAGGCAATGTAAGCATCTATATGGACAAAAAAGATATGCTGATGAAAACCACTATGATGTAACCACAGGGACTAACTGAGGAATTAAAGAATAAAAAGAGGGGGGTAGATTTTTGTCAGGTGGTAAAACTACAAAACTGATTAGCAAAGAAAAGGTAATATAGTTTTCTAGCCTAGAAATGAAATGAATTTAATAAATTGTGAGAGGCTGAATGGTATAATGGATAGAGAGTTGGCCTCTGAATCAAGATGACCTGGATTCCAATCCTGACTCTGGCTGATATTTGCTGTGTGACCATGGTTATCTCTTCAAATGAGTCTTTAATGTAGAGGCTGAAGGTTGCACTTGTGACATACTTATTTCCTCCAGTTAGAAATCAGATTACCTAATTTTATATCCTGGTTAATTATTTTCATTTAATTAATTGGTCTTATTTGATTAATTGTTTTTAATGCATAAAAAGCTGTTTTCACCCCCCCCCCATATTTAGGGTACAGTGTCAAAGCTGAGGTAAACTACTGGTCCCAATTTGTTGGGCAATTGGCATGCACTGTTTACTAAATCAATATGCTCAGAAACTCAAACTTTTGTTTCTTCAGTTATTACATTTTTCATCTGCCACACAGGATAAATCAGAGCTAATCTCAGAGGGCAAGTACTAGCATTAGGGGGGATCAGAAAAGTTTTCTTGTAGAAGGTAGGATTTTAGCTGAGGCTTGAAGGAAGCCAGGGAATCTAGGAGCCAGAGATGAGGAAAGAGGGTATTCCAGGGATAGGGGCAGAAAATCAAATGCCTAGAATCAGGAGACTGAGTACTTTGTATGAGGAACAGTAAAGAGCCCAGTGTCACTAGATTGTAGAGTACATGAAGGAGAGTAAATTATAAGAATGGAAAGGCAGAAAAGTGTCAGGTTATTAAGAATTTTAAAAGTCAGAAGATTTTATATTTAGAAATATGGAGCCACTCGGGTTTATTGAAGAGAGGGATAACATTGTCAGACCTGTGTTTAGGAAGATCGATTTGACAGTTGAGTGAAGGATAGACTATAGTGGGAAAACCTGTGGTAGGTAGGGAGACCAACTAGAATGTTATTACAATAGTCTATATTGGAGGTGATAAGGACCTGAACCATGGAGGTGGCAGTGTCAGAGAAGAGATGGGAGTATATACAAGAGGTATAAGAAAATAGAATTGACTGGATATGGTAACAGATTGGATATGGGGGTGGGGGCAATAGAGAAGGAGGAAGTGAGGATTAGGCCTAGGTTGTAAGCTTGAGTGATTGGTAGGATGGTGATGCCCTCTATAGAAAAATGAAAGATTATAAGAGGAAAGGGCATGGGTAGAAAGATAATGAGTTTAGTTTTAGACAGATTGAATTTAAGATATCTATAAGACATCAGTTTGCAATGCCTAATAAACAGTTGGAGATGCAATAGTGATAGGCAGAAGAGAGAGTAGGAAAGTAGATATGAGAATCATTAAAAGAGAGATGATAATTGAATCTTTGAGAACTGATCACCAAGAAAATTATTGTAGAAGGAGAAGAGAAGGCAGCCTAGGATAGAGCCTTGGGGGACATATGGCTTCCCTCTTTCTTTAGCTTTTAATATCCTTGAGAACAGGATATGTGACCTATTTCTTGGTATTGATAGTGCCACACATAGTGTCTTGCACAAATTAGGGTTTCATTTTTTCCCCAGATCACCTCCAGCATTTGTCATTTTCTTTTTCTGTCATGTTAGCCAATCTGAGAGGTGTGAGGTGGTATCTCAGAGTTCGTTTAATTTGCATTTCTCTAATCAGTAGTGATTTAGAACATTTTGTCATGTTGTTATTGATAACTTTGATTTCTTCTGTATACTGTCTGTTCACGTCCTTTGATCATTTATCAATTGGGGAATGGCTCTCACTTTTTTCATAATTTGGCTCAATTTTCTATATATTTGATAAATGAAGCCTTTTTCAGAACAACTTGATGCAAAAAATGTTGTAGAATTTTTTTTTTAATTTTAGCTGCATTGGTTTTGTTTGTATGAAAGCTTTTTTATTTTATGTACACAAAATGTTCTATTTTATTTCCTCTAGTGCCCACTATTTCTTGTTTGGACATGACATTTTCCTTTATTCATAGATGTGACAGGTATACTTTCCTATGTGCACCTAATTTAATTTTGATATAACCTTTTATAACTAAATCAGGTACCCATTTTAACCATTTCTTGGTATATGGTGTGAGATCTTGCTCTAAGCCTAGTTTCTGCCAAACTGCTTTCCAATTTTCCCAGCAAGTTTTTCAAATGTTATGTTCATACCCCAAAAGCTTGGATCCTTGGGGTTTATCAAACACTATATTACTATGATCATTTACTATTGTTTATTGTGCACCTAATTTATTCCACTGATCCACTACTCTATTTCTTAGCTAGTACTAGATTGTTTTGATGATTGCCACTCTGTTATATAGTTTGAAATCTGGAAGTATAAGTCACTTTTCTTAACTTTTTTATGTATTCCCCTGATATTCTTGACCTTTTATTATTCCATATGAATTTTGTTATTCTTTTTCCAGGTCTATAAAATAATTATTTGGTAGTTTGATTGGTATGACATTGAATAAGTAAATTAATGTAGGTAGAATTGTCATTTTTATCATATTGGCTCAACCTACCCTTATGTGGTTGACATTTCACCAATAGTTTAGATTTGTTTTTGTGTGAAAAGTGTTTTATAATTGTGTTTATGTAATCCCTGGGTTTTTCTTGTCAGGTAGCATTCCAGGTATTTTATGTGTCTGCAGTTCTTTTAAATGGAATTTCTATTTCTATTTCTTGCTGCTGGGTTTTGTTGGCCATGCATAGAAATGATTATAACTTATGTGGGTTTATATTATATCCTGAACCTTTGCTTAAGTTGTTAATTATTTCAACAACTTTTTCACTTGATTTTCTAGGGTTCTCTAAGCGTGCCATCATGTTGTCTGTGAAGAGTGATATTTTTGTTTCCTCATTGCCTATTTTTATTCCTTCAATTTCTTTTTCATCTATTATCGCTATAGCTAGTATTTCTAGAAAAATATTGAATAAAAGTTGTGATAATGGACATCTTTTCTTCACTCCTAATCTTATTGAGAAGACTTCAAATTTATCCCTATTACAGTTAATGTTTCCTATTAGTTTTAAATAAATATTATTTATCATTTCAAGAAAGGCTCCATTGATTATTATGCTGTCTAGTGTTTTTAATATGATTGGGTGTTGTATTTTGTCAAAGGTTTTTTCCTGTATCTATTGATACAATAATGTGATTTTTGTCATTGATATGGTCAACTATACTGATGATTTTCCTAATGTTGAACTGGTCTTGCATTCCTGGTATAAATCCCATCTGGTCATAGTGTATGATCTTTGTGATATATTGCTGTAATCTCCTTGCTAGTATTTTATTTTATTTTTTCATCAACATTCATTAAGGAAATAGGTCCATAGATTTTGTTTTGTTTTGTTTTGTTCTTCCTGATTTAGTATCGAAGTTGTATTTGTGTCATAAAAACAATTTGATAGGATTTCTTTTTTACCTATATTTCCAGATAGTTTCCATAACATTAGGATTAAATTGTTCCTTCCCTGTTTGGTAGAATTCACTTGTGAATCCATTTCGTTCTTGGGATTTTTTTCTTAGGAAACTCATTGATGGCTTGTTAAATGCTTTTTTTTTCTTTTTACTATTTTAATTAATTAATTTATTTTTAGTTTTCAAACCTTCGCTTCCACAAGATTTTGAGTTCCAAATTTTCTCCCCATCTCTCCCCTCCTCCCCCCCAAGATAGTGTGGATTCTGAATACCCTTTCCCTCAATCTGCCCTCCCTTCTAACACCCCCCTTCTCTTATCCCATTCCCCTTCTATTTCCCAGTTGCATGTAAAAATAGTTTTTAACATTCATTTTTAAAACTTTATGTTCCAAATTATCTCCCTTCCTCCCTCCCCACCCATCTTCATTAAGAAGGCAAGCAATTTGATATAGGTTATACATGTGTAGTCATGCAAAACACTTCCATAATAGTCATGTTATGAAATACTAACTGTAATTCCCTCCATCCTATCCTGCTTTCCTGTTTATTCTATTCTCTCATTTGACCCTGTCCCTACTCGAAAGGGTCTGTTTCTGATTACCCCCTCCCCCAATTTCCTCTCCTTTCTATTATCCTCCCCTCTCTTATCTCCTTGCCATTTGGGTTAGGCTATTTTTAAGGTCTTATTTTCTTCAGTATTTTTTTTTTTTGGTCTCCTTGAGCAAGCTGTTGATTTGTTTTTCATGATTTTCTTGCATCACTTTCATTTCTCTTCCCAATTTTTCCTCTACTTCTCTTACTTGCTTCTCAAAATCCT
Organism: Vombatus ursinus; assembly: GCF_900497805.2. Classification (NCBI taxonomy): domain Eukaryota; kingdom Metazoa; phylum Chordata; class Mammalia; order Diprotodontia; family Vombatidae; genus Vombatus; species Vombatus ursinus. Next base: position 48,004,729 of record NW_020954590.1, on the reverse strand, counting down.
TTTTGAGCTTTTCCATGGCCTGGGACTGATTCATATTTTTCTTGGAGGCTTTGATGTAAGAGCTTTGACTTTGCTGTCTTCTTCTGGTTGTATGTTTTGATCTTCTTTGTCACCAAAGTAAGATTCTATAGTATGAGGGTCTTTTTTTTTTTTTAACACTGTTTGCTCATGTTCCCAGCCAATTACTTGACTTTTAAACTCTTTGTTAAGGTTTCCAGTGTGGAGGGTGTATTGTCCCCAGCTTCAGGGGTTTTGTGTAGCTGTTTTCAGAGATACTTCTTGGGATCTATAAATTTTCAGTTCTTCCAAGGTGGTATGATCAAAGGAGAGGTCCTTTCCTACTCCTTTCCTGGCCTGTGCTCTGGTCTATGAGTGACCACAAGCACTTTTTTCTGCCTTGGAACTGTGAGGAGGATTCCCCCTTCACTGCTGCCACAAGCTGTGCCATGCCAGCACTCCTTCTCACGCCAGGACCACCACCCATGACTACAACCCAGATCCAAGCACCAGCAATCTCCCTGTGATCAGACACTTGATCCCCCCACCATCTGTGGGCTGAGAGCTCCAGAAGCAGCCACCTCTCTGGGGCTGTGCTAGGGTCAGAATTGGATCAAGATCCCCTCACCCAGGTCTGACAGACCTTTTGAGTTGTCTTTGGTGTTTGTAGGTTGAGAAGTCTGGAAACCAGCACAGCTCCCCCTGATTCAGTCCCTGAGGCCTACTCCAGGTTTTCTGGGTCCCAGTCTTTGTCAGTGTGGCCTATGCTGAACTGTGCTCCTCCCCCAGCCTGGCACAACAGACCTTTCCTGTTGACCTTCCAGGTTGTTTTGTGCTGGAAATTTGTTTCACTCTGTCTTTTTGTGGGTTCTACTGCTCTAGAATTTGTTTAGAGTCATTTTTTACAGGTATTTGGAGAGATTTCGGAGAGAGCTCAAGCAAGTCACTGCTTTTACTCCTCCATCTTGGCTCCTGCCCCCATGTTTTTGTTTTTGTTTTTGTTTTTTTCTAAGATAGTTATTTAAGTCTTCTATTTACTCTTCTTTTAATCTAGGCACTTTATATTTTTGCAAATATGCATTCTTTTACTTTAATTGTCAATTTTATTGGTAAAAACTGGTCAAATTAGCTCTTAATAATTGCTTTACTTTCATCTTCATTGGTGGTTCATTCACCCTTCTTATTTTTGATACTAGTAATTTGATTTTCCTTTTAAAAAACCTAATTAAGTAGTGGTTTATCTGTTTTATTGATAAAACTAACAACTAGTTTTATTTATTAATTCAATGATTTTTTTAACTTTCAATTTTATTAATCTTTTTTTTGATTTTCAAGATTTTCATTTTGGGGTTTAATTAGGGATTCTTAAGTTGCTCTTTTTCTAATTTTTTTGGTTGAATGTTCAATTCATAGATCTGTTCTTTCTCTCTTTTATTGATGTATACATTTAGAGATATAAAATTTCCCCTAAGTACTATTTTGGCTGCATAACACAAATTGCAGGATGTAGTCTCATTGTTGTCATTTTCTTTAATGAAATTATTGATTATTTCTATGATTTGTTCTTTGACCAACTCATTCTTTAGGATTAGATTATTTATTTTCCAATTAGTCTTTAATCTAAAGCCCTTTATAGAATGAATTTTATGGGCTGAAAAGGTCCATTAAGTATTTCTGCTTTTCTGTATTTGATTGTGAGGTTTTTATGTCCTAATACATCATCAGTTTTTGTGGAAGTGCCATGTACAGCTGAGAAAAAGTTATTGTCCTTTCTATTCCCATTCACTTTTTTCCAGGGATCTATTATATCTGACTTTTCTAAGATTCTGTTCATTACCTTGCCTTTTCTCTTATTTATTTTATGGATAAACTTATCTAGCTCTCAGAGGGAAAAGTTGAGATCTGCCACTAGTACTGTTTCGCAGTCTATTTCCTCCTATAATTCATTTAACTTTTCCCCTAAGAATTTGGATACTATGTCATTTGGTGCATATATGTTTACATTGATGCTATTTAATTTTCTATCGTTCCTTTTAGCAAGATGTACTTTCCCTTCTTATCCCTTTAAATTAGGTCTTATTTTTGCCTTTGCCTTGTCTGAGATAACTATTGCTACCTCTGACTTTTTTACTTTATCCAAAGTTAAATAGATCCTGTTCCAGCCGCTTGTTTTAACTCTGTGTCTCACTGTTTCTCTTAGTTTCAGTTCTTTGCAGATTGTATTGTATAATTAATAATACAGCATCACCAGAAAATATTAATATAAAAATATGGGTCTTTATTTCAGGGAAGAGTTTGAAGTCACTAAAAGAACTTGCATCCAAGATACACATACGTGCACAATCATCCCCTACTTCACCTACATATTTATACACATTTTCTCCCTCTTGACAAACTATAATAGATTGCCCAACCAATTGTATTTCAAAGTAATGACAATAGGCATTTTACATTTATTAGTATTGTTTCCTGTTTTAATAGTTGGGATAAATTTCCATAAGTGATTTTGAGTTTCATTTAGTAGACTCAGCAGTGTTCCAAGGTTTAATGGAATCCACACAATATTGTCATAAACTCTAAAAAACTGTTAAAAAGATAAATTCAATGACCTTGTTCTTAATAAAGCTATGGCAGCTTTCACTGTTCATTGTTCCTTTTTCTGAACTTCACAAACCATCCCTTTCATAAGATTTTCTATACTTTTCCCAATAATTTAAATGAAGAGCATTTAGCACTTATTTTTAAAGGTTCTACTTTCTTCTCACTTTTTTGAAAAAGGGAACATTTGCCCTTCTCCAGGTTTGTTCTACCTCTTCTATTTTCCATAACTCCTCACTGATAGCTATTCAGCCATCATATTTATTATTTTTCCCATTTCCTGTGACATAGTTCTCCTGGGACCTGTAGCTTAGACTACTTGAAGGCAAATAGTTTGTTATTTATTTTGAGTTTCAACATCCTTTCACTTATATTTGTTCTATTCTTTCAAGTCTGTAGATCATTCTCTTTGGCAGAGAAAACATATGAAAAATGATTGAAATACTTCTACATTTTCCCACATTATCCACTCTCTTTTTTTTTTGAAAGGGAACAGGTTGTAATAGAAGAAGAATTGGATTTTGGAATCAAAGAGACACATGGTCAAAAGCTGCGTTGGATGCTCAGCAATGTAATTTTGGACAAGTCACTTAATATTGCAAAGCCTTGATTTTCTTATCTGTAAAAACAGAACTATTATGAGGATTAAATGGGGAAACACAAACCATAAAACACTACATTAATGCTATATATTATTACTTTTAATAAATAATGCTATTCTATAAGCCCCTTTATTCTGATAATTCTGAGTCCCATTCTATCAAGTCCTCCATGATACTTATGAGATCAAAGATTACTCATTTTATTAGTATTTTTAGGTAACCTTATTTATTATTATGCTTTGTGCACTTCTGAATGAGTGTGGTACAGTGGAAGGACTGCTGGGTTTGGATTTAAGAGTATGGTCTTATCTAGCACAGGGTAGGGAGGGAGGGAGATAGTTCAGAACTTAAAATGTTACAAAAATAAATTAAGTTAAAATTTTTAAAAAGTACCGGGGTTCAGATCTTAGCTCAGCCATTTACAACCCATATGTTCTTTGGCAAGTTACTTCAGATCTCTTTACTTTATTTTCCTTATCTATAAAATGAGGGTGCTTGATAAGATGAACTGTGAGATGCCTTCTAGCTTTAAATCTGTGATCATAGGTCATCTGAGGCCATGAGTTTTACTGTTGGAACAGCCCCTGAATTATTGGTTTGCCCTATTTATAGTCTTATGTTCAACCTACCATTTTTTCCTAGAGGCTACCAGTAGAATCTGACACTTATGAATGTAATTTTCCCTTTCCCTACATTTTCAGATTAAATTTAATTTGATCAAGTTTATAAGACTTCATTAAATATATTTTACCAACACTTACTAGGTTCCCATTCCTGAAGAAGAGTCCATCATTCCTATATTTTAAGATACGAGCTAGACAACTGAATCCCTTCCTTTGATACCATCTTCTTAATCAACTGTTCACTTTCCAAATTTGCCTTTCTCCCAAGAACCTCTGGTTCAGTCAGTAGCAGTAATGAAAACACTCATCTTCTCTGAGATATCAGCTTCTTACACAAAATCACTAGTTAACATCCAATATTTTTGGATCTTACATTTTATACCACCAATCTTACATCCCCAAGTCAATTAGCATGTGTGGAGATTTCTCATTAGGTTCAACAAGTTTCTGGAGATTTTCCTTCACAGCCCAGCTATGTTCCCTGAAAAGACAGCAGACCTTTTTGTTGTGCATATCAAATGAAGGGCTGCCTTATTAATTCTGTTAGATTATTGTTATTCAACACTAGTTGTATGTTCTCTCATAATTATTGAGTAACCTCTATCCTACAGAGCATAAGAAGTTGCTTCCTCTTCAGGAAGTTTATTTTCACCAACTAAAGGAGTAGCTTTATACCTAGGCATCTAGGTATTGTGATGATTGGATGATGGACTGGGAATCTAGAAAAACCTCAGTTTGAATCCTGCCTCAGAGCTTATTAGGAATCTTGCCCTAGGAAACTAAAATCAGCCTAGATCCTTCATTTATAAAATACAAATAATAAGATCAACTGCCTCGCAGAGTAGTTGTGAAGAACAAAAGAAATTATATAAAGCACTTTGAAACCCTTAATTTCCTATGTAAATGTTAGGTATCATTATTATTATTATTATTATTACATTTCTATTACCTTCCAACCTCTGTAATAAGGTATGATGTCCCTCTACCTCTTTAAATGCTTTTACTTTACTTTCCACTGTTGTTGGGTGAGAGGTGGAGGAGGCCCCATGGAAGTGTTTAAGAAGAAAGGAACAGCTGAGTTGGACCTTAAAGGGAGAGAAAGAATTCAACAGATTGAAGTTGTAGCAGGTTAGAGGAATATGGGGTGATATACTTTCCACTTCTGGAGGTTGGCAGAACTACCAGTGCAGTGTCCTTTGCATTATGCCACCTAGCTAGAGGAATAACCTCGTAGCGTACTTTGGAAGATGCTTAAATACATTAACATAAAGTTCCACAAGGATATGTTGTGAGATTATCTGATTATAATGTAAATGTTTATGTGGGAATGAAAAGAATGTAGTATAAAAAAGTTCAATTTTTTTCTTCAGTCTTTACTGAAGACTATTTTAAGGCAATCCACATCTGAATATCTTGAAAGATATAGACTATCTCTATAGATACGTTAATTTAAAAAAATATTGATTTTACAGTGTGTTTTAATAGTTCATTAATTATTAATACTTGATTATTCATTATTTAATAAGTAGTTCATTAAAGATAAAAATATAAAAGCCAATTAAGATAGAGAAATAATTGACCAGAAAGAAATTTTCTTGAATTAGAGGTAACTAGTAATGGAGTTAGGACTCAGGATAGAGAGGTCCTATCAGCCTGTCCTCTCTGCTGCTTGCTTTTGTTGCCGTTTTGTTTTTTACACCATTAATTGAGAGGAAGAAATAATCAAGTTTGACAGAAGATTATTGAGGAAGAGACACTTTGTTATGTTACCTCCATTTTCTTATCTTGTATGGTTCTCTCTAGCTGTTTTCTGTATGATGCAACGATTCTGGGTCACATTTCTATTTTCTATTTTCTTAAACAATACCCTAAAATAAATAATAAGTACAACCATCCATCTATGGGCCCTAATGTAACTGATGAAGTTACATGCTTAGCCATTTGAACAAGGTGTACTATGTTAATGGTCCCTCTGTAAGAATATATACATATATATATATTATATATATATGTTTTTCAAGATTAAAGTTATTTGACAATATTGGCTCTACCAGTATTTACTTTTGCAAAGTTTCAAATGTAATTAACTCTCAATTATCTGCTGGTAGTTTGTTGGAGGCAGATCTGGTCATTCACTATAATTAAGTAGAGTATTTTACACCAAAGCTTTAAGATAACAATATGGCTTGTTTTCTCACTTTCTCATGCAGTCAACAACCCAACAGGAAAAGTATGAAACAAAAAATATTGCATTACCCTCCCTTAGTTCAGAGAAGGCATGCTTTTAGAAGAGATAGCACAGTTAAAGTTGTTTTCCTTCAGTTTGGAAGGAAATACTATCTATCTTGAGCAGAAAAAATAAAGAACAAAGAAAATTCTAAGAAAGACAACACAATGATAAAACTATACAATCCCAATCTTCCAATTCCCCTGGAGTCAGAACTTCATTTTAAGACATGCAGTATTTCTGGTTGGCCTCTTAAGGATCATCCTGCCCAGTGCCTTCAATTATCAGGTGATCTGTCAAGGTGGTAGAACTGGTTCTAGAACCCAGTTCTGCTGACATCTTGGACAGTGTTCATTACTTTATATTTTAATATTAATTTAAAATTTTTTGAGTTCTAAATTTTCTCTCTCTTAAGTCTCTCCCCCATACATTGATAAGACAAGCAATATCATACAGATTATACATATGAGATCATGCAAAACTTATTTCCATATTAGCCATGTTACCAAAAAAAATGGAAGAAAAAATAAGTGAAAAAATATGCTTTAATCTGCACTGAAAGTTTCATCAGTTCTTACTCTGGAGATGGATAACATTTTCCATTAAGAGATCTTTGGAATTTTTGCAGATCATTGTATTGCTTAGAGTAGCCAAGTCTCTCTCAGTTGATCATCATGATCATATTGCTGTTACTGTGTACAACGCTCTCATTCCTCTCGCTTCACTTTGCATCAATTCATCTAAGTCTTCCCAGGCTTTTCTGAAACCACCCGCCTCTTACCCTTTGGGTCTTGGAGCAATAGGAGTTCCTGGATCTTTTGCTTCTGCTGTTGCTGCTGTAGCTACTGTAGCTTCCAAGTCCCACGGATAGTGTCAACAGCACTTGAGCTCTAGCACAGTCTCTGCCTCAGTGTTACAGACATCTATCTATCTATCACTTGCTGAAGTGGCTAAGGCTGGAAAAGTGTCTCCCCCTAAACTTTTGTTGGCTATGCTGCTCCAGAATTTGATTTGATGTATTAGTTTTATGTCTTTTTTTTTTTTAAGGAGAGTGATGAGAGATTTGCCTGGAATGTTCCCTCTACTACACTATCTTAGCCCCACTCCCCACTGCTCATTGCTTTAAACACACTATCTCATGTTACTTTTTGCTTGAAGTTTTTTAAGTCCCAAGAACGCTGGATACATTCCTTCATAAATGTAAATAGCATTGCCCAAATACAAGATCATTAGAATACAGTTGCTGTTGCTTTCTTTTTGTTTTGTGATTCTCCTTCAGTATCATGTAATCAATCAATAAATGTTTATTAAGCGCGTACTATGTACTAGGCAGTCAGTGTGCTAAATAATGGCAATGCAAAAAAAAAAAAAAAAAGCTAAAGACAGTCCCTGTCCTCAAAGTGAGCTATCCAGAGTGACTGATTTTTGATGATCAAGAGTTCTGATTTTAGATTTGCTTTCAGTAAAGATCCTCCTTACTGCTTGTATATTTAGTATAGAATCATGCAGGATACTTTTTACAGTAATTTTTTCCAATATTTCAAATCTGAAAGATGAAATAGCTAATCATTTAGGATGCAGTGGTTTATTTAACAAATTACTTTTAACTTTAGGACACTGGTCAATGCCCTGATAAACCATGAGTCCGGAGAACCAAAGGGAACATTATCTACCTCTTGCCAAAGAAGAAATAGGCTTAAAATGCAGGACGAGGCAAATATTTTTGTAAGTAATTTCCATAGGAACAATCTATTGGAAATGGGGGTTTTGGAGAATTTGTTTTGTCATACAATGGATATTTATTATGAGGATTTTATTGTTATTGTTCAATTAGAGGGCAGTGGGAGGAGAGATAATAAATGCTTATAAAAAAGGACCCTACCTACCCTTCCCCTGTACTCTTTGACATTGGCTCCCTAACTCCGCTTTAAGACTCTGGCATTTCCACTAGGCCTCTGTCATAAAGCCTCACCTATTGATGTCTGGCATTATCACTCCTCATCTCTCTAATTCACACACACACACACACACATACACACATACACACACACACACAGAGACAGAGAAGGAGAAACAGAGAAACAGAGGGAGACAGATGCGGAGAAAGAAATCCTTAAATTTCTTATCATTGGGTTTTTTACATAAGCTCAGAGAATTGTTGATTTTTTGCTCTATGTGCATTGGGTAATGTTTTGGCATATTAGTCTTTTCCCAGAGAAACACATATTAAATTGTATTAAATGTAATTTTATTTTAATATAGAAAAAGTCTTAATAAAAAACTCGCAATATTTAAGTAACTGAAAATCTTAGTATAGCTTTGTCAAATATCTGTCATTCTACAACAAGCATAATTATTGAATGTGGCTATAAAATATAGATAGTATAAATGTACTACAAAGGAAAGCTCTGAATGCTTCTTTCCTTTTTAGTTAGCATGCTATCCAATGAATGGCAATGTTTCTCCTAGGTTTTACCCTATCTTCTAATCTCTTTCTATATGTATTCTCTCTTAGATTATTCATTATGATTTCTCAATTTTAGTATTACCAAAATATGAGCAAAATAAAATAATGGATTTTAAGTATGTCACTTAAATTCCTAATGCTGCTTTTTAATTTTTAAAATGTAAAGGCAAATCAAAAATAAATTCATTACCAAATTTGTTGAAACTTTTGATCTTTAATCTTAAATATGATTGAAATGGAATCATAGAATCCTAGGGAATTTAAAGATCATCTAGTATACCCCTTCCTTGTTGAAGCTAATTTAACTCCTTGTTTGATTCTATTTTTCAATATCCCCTTTGAACACTTTCAATAACAGGGAACTGATTAACCCATAAAGGATCTTATTCCAACTTCAGATAGCTTTAGTTGTTAGAAAGCTCATGCTTATATTGAGCCAAAATTCCTTCTCCCTTTAACTTTTATTCTACATTAGAAAGGTTATGTTGTGTGTTAAATTTAAATCCAAGAACCAAGCCTTGAGTTTCAAATCTTATTACCACTTTTTCAGTTCCCATGGTCCTGAAATCTCAAAGACACAGTTAGATTGTATTTGATCTTATCTTGCTCAGCACGAATAAATGGGTAGCCAAAAAAATTATGCTATTGAGTCTTAGATTTCAAAGGACTTAATGTGAACCTTAAAAACCTTACACTAACAGCAAATACATATGAAAAAATGCAATTTAGGTCACCCGGTCTATCCTGAATGCTAATTGTTTATTTACATCTTGGAAGAAGCTCACAGAAAACAAAGAGAGCTCCACATTTACAAGTGTTAAATTAAAGGAAATTCTTTTGAAAAGAAATCTAGGGAACCAGTCCATTTTAATTGGAAGGGAAGAACTATTCAGGAACATGGACACAGATGTCATGCTATTTCTGGCTTCTCAGATAGCAAACATGGGGTACTTGGCTGTGAATAAGACCATATTTCAAGGCTGTTTATCATTTCAATGATTGAATTAATCCTTTGCCCAGTGGTCAAGTGGGCAATTGGAAATTCAGGAAATGAATAAAGAAAACATTTTTCAGTGTCAGTAATGACTGTTGCCATCCATGTGCTTTTTAAGGAGGTCATACAGCACTCTTCCTGGTCTCTAGTGGCTATAAGGTACAGAGTGCAATTGACTAGTTTGATTCTATTTTAAGTATGACATATTTTATGGTGGAGCATTACCATACCCCAAACATTACTGAACACTGGAATTGTGGATTTCAAAACTGGAAAGGGATCATAGAAGCCATCTATTCCAACCGTTTCATTTTGCAGATGAGGAAATTGAGGCCCAGAGGGATGAAATGTCCTTCTCAAGGTCAAACAGAGAGTAAGTGACAGAATCAAGATTTCAACTCTAGTCATCCTACTACAAATTTAACACTTTGCACTAGCATTCAGACTCTCTTACTATCATCACCTCCTATATATATATATATATATATACACACACACACACATATACATATATGTATACACATACACACATATATACATATACACACATACACACACACACACACACACACACATATATATATATATATATATACATATATATATAATAGGATGTTAAAGGAGAGTTTTTGGAAGTTTCCTGTTTTGTAAAGGAGCAACAACAAGTGGAAGGATGAGCAGGACAAGAGTGTGACTGAACTATATTATTGCAGAACTACCCTAAAATTATTGCCACTCTTTCTACAGAAATTTCAAGAGAATAGAATCACTCTAATACTGCTGTAGAATTTTTTTTTTTTTTTTGGCTGGGCAATGGGGTTAAGTGACTTGCCCAGGGTCACACAGCTAGTAAGTGTCAAATGTCTGAGGCCGGATTTGAACTCAGGTCCTCCTGAATCCAGGGCCGGTGTTCTATCCATTGTGCCACCTAGCTGCCCTGGAAAATATTCTTTATATACTATATTTCCATTGCAAGTGGAAGTATTAAGTAAAATTCTTCTCTGTAGCTTGTCACCTCCCATATCTTGTTTCTCTCCATAGTATCCTGTTACACCCCCATGTCTTTACCAGTACTTCTCACCATATTCTTTGGGCTCCACAACTTCACTTTAAGACTGCTCTTTCCACTAGGCCTCTGCAATGCAAATTCACCTAACTATGTCTAGCACTATCACTCCTCACCTCTGTGTCTTCTTCTCCTGTTTCCAAAGGAAAGACTTATTGAGCAAGGCTAATAGTGTTTGTGTCATAAACAGAATTTCACACACAACAATGGTACAGTTTAAAGATCAATTGATCTGAATCAGAAAACTTGTGCTCAAATTCCACCTGTGACATTTACTACCTGTATGGCTTTGGGCTAGTCATTTAACCTCTCTAGGCCTAGGTATCCTCATCTGTAAAATGTGGGTCATGTACTAGGTTTACGAGTTCCTTTTCAGCTCTAGATTTGCGATCCCATCTCAAAAATAAGATAGAAGAAAAGAAATGGTGAGGTAGAGGAAGGGGAATGAACTGAAGGTGGAGAAAAGTTCAGGAGGTCTGGAAGAGAACAAAACAAAAAAGTATTTTCTATACTCTTTTTTACTAGTGTAACTTTTTCCAAGGTGTGAGGGACTGTCTGATGTTGGCAGCTACCAGGTAGAGCGCTGTGGCAAGGGTAGGGTAAGATCTGGGTATTTTGGAAGTCGAGGCAGGGGCTGTGGTAGGCAGAGTCGTGGTGAACTGGGATGGGCTGGATACGGAGAAGCCCTGAGACAATGGGCAGTGCTTGTGAGATAAGCTGGGTGCAAGGAAGTAGCCGAGCTTGAGCTCCTGAGGCAAGGGGCGGTGCCACGTGGGAGTGGGACGGTAGAGGACTGAGTTCCCTCTGCTTAGTCCCCTCCCTATATGCAACGTCATCCCCAGATGCCTCTTGTGACCTTCCTGACTTCCTGGGTCCCTTTGTGCAGCACTGACCCAGACCCCTCCTGAGTCTGACTTCCTAGGTCACGTACTCTTGTCTATGCATCATTCCCAGATGCCTCCTTCTTATATCCAATCCTGGCTTCCTACGTCACTCCCTCCCCCTTGGTGTGCTAAACTCAGACAGCCCCTTCCGGTATCTGACCCTACAATCATTGGCTAGTAAGCGGGCTGGGGAGGTGGGGCTAAGTAGGTACTTAGGAACAAGCGTGGTCAGATCACATGCGTGCTCTCTCCTGGCTCCTGACCTGTTGCTCTGGCCTTGCTGCTTGGGCTTGCTATGATGGCTTGCTGTGTTGGCCTCTGAATAAAGCTCTGGTGTTGGCGCCTCCCGATGGCTCGTCTCTGTGTGGTGATCCGGCTGAACACCGAAGACCCGGGTGTGGGTAAGACTCTGGTAGTGTACTCCTTATAGAAGGAGTGGGTACTGGCGCACGGCTGGCAGAAGGTCGGCGTGCGGCCAGTACACCAAGGGAAAGGTAAGATTTTACTATTGTCATGTGTGCTTATTTGGTTGTTTATGTTAGCTATTTAGTTATAATTTTTAAAAAAATTATACTAAGTCCAAATGGCTATAAATTGGGCATACCCTCTGATTCAAAAATAGCACTATTTGTTCTGTACGCTCCAAGAGATCAAAGAAAAAGGAAAAGGACCCATATATACAAAAATATTTGTAGCAGCTCTTTTTGAGGGGTCAAAGAATTGGAAACTGAGGGGATGCCCATCAATTGAGGCATTGTTGAACATGTGGTGGTATATGATTTTGATGAAATACTGTTATCCTATAAGAAATGAATTGATATAAAGTCAAGTGAGAAAAACTAGGGGAACACTGTGCACAGTAATAGCAATGTTGTAGCAGTGATCAACTGTGAAACACTTAGCTACTCTGATCAATACAATGATCACTGATAGTTCTGAGGGCCTCATGAAAATGCTATCCATCTCCAGACAGAGAAGTCATGAACTCTGAGTGCAGATCACTTCCTTTATTATTCTTTCTTTTCTTTTCTGTCACTAATGACAGCTAATGTGGAAATATGTTTTGCATGATTTCTTACGTATAATGAGTATCATATCTCTTGCCTTCTCAATGGGTAAAGTAGGGACAGGCAGGAGGCGGAGAATTCAGAACAGAAACTATAAATTTAAAAAAAAAATGATTTAACTAAAAAACATCCACTGATAGTCTGTAATTCAGGGCAAAATAATCTGATCCAGAATTTAATGGCAAGGCACTTCATGACAAGCAGGATATGGAAGTCTTCTGGGAATATCAACCCAGTGCTCAGGCTGTGCAGAGAACATAAGAATGAGGCATATCATAATTCTATGAAACTCCGTTTGGGACAGAGCAAATCTGGAGAAGTTCTGGATGCTGGATTTAGAAAGGTTGTTGACAAACTGGTACTCAATCGCAACTGGGCAACCGTGAGAAGACTTGAAGCCAAGTCAATAAGAAGGCCAAATAAAGGAGAAGTGGCTTTTTAGCCTAGAAAAGAGAGGACTAAGGAGTGTGTGGCAATGGGAGAGAGGCATAGTATCTAGCTACAGATATTTAAAAGTTTGTTGTGGGGTCTTAAGGATTAGACTTATTTTATTTGACCATAGGAAACTGAAGGAGAAAAGAGGCAAATTTCAGCTCAACTGGAACAAAATCTTTTTAGCAATCTAGAGTTGTCCCAATATGGAAGGGATGCTACAAGAGGTCAACAGTTCCCCATCAATCAAGAAGAACATTAAATTATTATTTAGATGTTAGGTAAGCTAAATGATCTCTGTGAGGCAATTTATAATTAACCAATAAATCAATAAACACAACTCTGATATTCTAAGATTCGAAGTAGTAGGATGTGAAAAGTTTCATAAGTTCCATAAATTCCACTCCCCCTCCTTAAAACTACTTCACTAATATTCTAGGATGTCTAAAATTCCTAGACCTTTGGCTAATGGTATCATAAGTCAGAAGGTCCTTGTAGACACAGACATTTTATCTGAAGTTAATTGTTTTTTCCTATTTAATGTTTAAATTCTGAACTTAACAACAAATGAAATAAGAATTTTAAGATACATTGTACAATAAGGAGGATTGCATATATAACTATCAAACTTTATTACATAGTGCTTCCATTTCTTTTAAAATATGTGATGAATTCAATGCATTTTCAAGGCTCTCTTGCTTATCTGTAATTGCTTCTGTCTTTTGTTTTTTTCTTATGAATTATTTTCTTGGAGAAAAGGGGTGATATCCTTTAAATTCTCTGTTTTTCCTCTACCATACCAACAGAAAAAAGAGATGCAAAACTCTTATAATAAATATAAATGATCAAGCAAAACAAATTCCTGCATTGACTATGTCCAAAATATATGTCATTCTTAGTCCATCATTTCCCAGTCAGGAGATGGGTAGAATATTTAACAATTGCTCCTCTGGCAACCTCATTGGTCATTATATAGATCAGAGTGAAATATTTTGAAGTTGATTGTCTTAATATTGTTGCTATTGCATATATTATTTTCCTTGTCCTGTGCATCAGATCATATTAATCTTCTCAGGTTTCTCTAAAATTTTCTCTTTTGTAATTTCTTGCAGCACAATAATATTCATTATAACCATATACCATAATTTAAAAGCCATTCCCAAATCGATAGCTATTCCCTTAGTTTTCCTTTTTTCCTCTTTGCCATGCAGAATGAACTACTATAGTTTTGTACATATAGGACTTTCTCCTATATATAGCTATGTAGTTCAGTGGATAGAGTTCTGGGCCTGGGGTCAGAACCTGAATTCAAATTTGTCCTTAGTCACTAAATAGCTATATGACCCTGAGCAAGCATTTCATCAACTGTAAATAGGGATAACAATAGCATCTACCTTACAGGGTTTTTGTGAGGATCAAATGAGATATTTGTAAAGCATTTAGCATGGTGTCTGGCATGTAGTAGGTGCTATACAAATTCTTGTTTCCTTCTTTATTCCTTTGATTTTTTTTAGAGTATAAGAATTAGATTAAATGTCCCATGGGCAGCTCGATCTCAACTTGTCCAAAATGGAACTCATTATCTTCTCTCTCATGCACACACCTAGATCTTCCTCTCTTCCTATTATTGTTAAGGTCACAGATATTCTCCAAATATTATCACCTTCCATATATTCAACTGTCATCAAGTCTTGTTTATACCTTCCCATATCTCATATACATCCTTTTCTTTCCATTAATATACCTTCCTTATGCAAGTCCTTATCACCTCACCCTTGAACTACTGTAATATCCTTTCCTTTGGGACTCCCTGCTTCAAGTTTCTCCACACTCTAATCCATATTCCATTAGGAAGTAAAATGTTGTTTTCCTGAATGTAGGTCTTACCAGGTCCAACACTCTGTGTGCCACCTAGCCTCTAGAATACTTTTATAATACTTTACATATTTATAAATTCATATTCTTTTTTCTGTCTCTCTCAGCTTTGTGCACCTGAGGTAAGTGCTTCAAATGCTTTGTCCTTGTAGATAGAACCAGAGCACCAAGACACTGGTTGTAATAAGACCAGATTCTAGGAAAAGTTGTTTTTGTTTACCTCCTCCCATCTTTATTTTCTTTTTATGTTTCTTATCCCTCTTTCTCAACCATCAAGCCTTTCCTATGCCCAGGGCTTACAGACTGATACAGATAAAGGTGTTGCCTAATAACTGAAAATTCAAATGTAATTTCAACAAATATTTATTAATCACTTCTCCTGCTCAGGAACTCAGGGAAATACTAAGACAGATAAAACAGAGTCCCTGCCCTTTGGGAGTTTGTCAGGGAGCATAATATGCAAAAGCATTTAACTATAATATGTATTTCATGACATGGGTATTAGAGGAGCATAAAGCTAAGTTGTTCAAGGTAGTACGTGTGTGTGTGTGTGTGTGTGTGTGTGTGTGTGTGTGTGTGTTTGGTAATACTAATGAAAAAGTTGTCATTAACACTAGTAAGTATGAAAGGTTCCAGGAATGAAATATTTGTCCTAGGGGCAGTGATGAGGAACCTGTGGCCTTGAGGCCATATGTGGCCTTCTAGGTCCTTGGGTACAGCCTTTTGACTGAGTCCAAGTTTACTGAACAAATCCTTTTATTAAGGGGATTTGTTCTATGAAGTTTGGGTTCAGCCAAAGGGCTACCCTTGAGGATATTTAGGAAATATTTAGGAGTCTACCTCCCAAAACAAACCCAGGAACTATATGAACACAATTACAAAATACTTTACACACAAATAAAGTCACATCTAAGTAATTGGAAAAGCATCACTTGCTCATGGGTAAGCCGAGCTAAGATAGGAAAAATGACAATTCCACCTAAGCTAATTTACTTATTCAGTGCCATACCACTCAAACTACCAAAAATTATTTTATAGAGTTAGAAAAAATAATAACAAGATGCATTTGGAAGAACAAAAGTTCCAAAACATCAAGGGAACTAATGAAAAGAAATGCAAGAGAAGGTGACCTAGCCATTCCAGATCTTAAATTGTATTATAAAGGAGCAATCATAAAAACTGCTTGGTACTGGCTTAGAAATAGAGTGGTGGATCAGTTGAATGGGTTAAGTATGCAAGACACTGTAGTCAATGACTATGGTAATCTATTATTTGATAAACCCAAAGACCCCAGCTTCTGGGATAAGAATCCACTCTTTGGAAAAAAAAACTACTGGGAAAACTGGAAAAGAGTATGACAGAAGCTAGTCATTGATCAAAATCTCAGACCATATACCAAAATAAAGTCAGAATGGGTTCATGATTTAGATATAAAGGCTGATACTACAAACAAACTGGGAGAGCAAGGAATAGTTTACCTACCAGATTTATGGAAATCAGAAGAAATTCATGACCAAACAGGAGATAGAGAGCATTACAAAAAGCAAAATGGATAACTTTGATTACACTAAATTGAAAAATTTTTGCACAAACAAAACCAATGCAACTAAGATTAGAAGGAAGGTAGAAAATTGGGAAAGAATTTTTACAACCAGTCTCTCTGATAAGAGCCTCATTTCTAAAACATATAGAGAATTAAGTCAAATCTATAAAAATACAAGTCATTCCCCAATTGATAAATGGTCAAAGGATATGAACAGGCAGTTCTCAGATGAAGAAATTAAAACCATCTATAGTCATATGAAAAATACTCTAAATCACTATTGCTTAGAGAAATACAAATCCAAACAACTCTGAGGTACCACACCACACCTATCAGATTGGCCAAGATGACAAAACAAGAAAATGATAAATGTTGGAGAAGATGTGGGAAAATTGGAACACTAATGCATTGCTGGTGGAGTTGTGAAATGATCTAAACATTTTGGAGAGCAATTTGGAACTATGCCCAAAGGACTATAAAAATGTGCATACCCTTACCCAGCAATAGCACTTCTAGGGCTATATCCCAAGAAGATCATACAAATGGGAAAAGGACCCACCGTACAAAAATATTATAGCAGCTCTTTTTGTGGTGGCAAAGAATTGGAAATTGAGAGGATGCCCATCAATTGGGGAATGGCTGAACGAGTTGTGTTATATTAATATAACGGAATACTATTGTGCTATAAGAAATGATGAACAGGCAAGTTACAGAAAAACCTGGAAAGACTTCTATGGTCTGATACTGAGTGAAATGAGCAGAACCAAGAGAATTTTGTACACAATAACAGCCACTTTGAGAGATGACTAATATTGATAAACTTAACCCTTCCCAGCAATATAAGGATCTAAGACATCTCCAAAGGCCTTGTGATGGAAAATGCTATCCACATCCAAAGAAAAAACTATGAAGTTTGAATGCATATCAAAGCATACTATTTGCTATTTTTTTCTTTTGTTGAGTTTTGTTTCCTGTTTCTGGTGGTTCCTCCTATTGGTTCTAATTCTTACTTGTAACATCACTAATATGAAAATATGTTTAATAGGAATGTATATATATGTAACCTATATCAGATTGTGCACTATCTTGGGGAGGATGGTGGGGAGGAAAGGGGAGAAAAATTTTAAACTCAAAAGCAAAAAAAGAAAAAAGAAAAAAAGAAGCTACCAAAGGTTTTCAAGCAAAGGAGTGGAGTGACTAGATTTTTTTTAGTGAAAGGTTAGTCTGACATATATACATATGTATACATATGTATATATGCACAAACACACGTATACGTATGTATATATACATATGTGTATGTATGTGTATGTATGTATGTATATATGTATATAAACACCTAATTTGATGGAGGGAAACGAAAGAAGCCAGAAGACCCGTTAGAAGGCTGTTGTAGCAGCTCAAACAATTCCCAATGAAGAGTTTTGTTAGGTTGATTGCAATGGGAAACACCTACGTGGTATAGGGAGTTGGCGGTAACATAGGGAATAAAGTGCTAGACTTGGATTCAGGAAAACCTGAATTCATATCCTGCCTTAGACATGTACTAGCTGTGTGATCCTGGCGAGTCACCTAGCCCCTCTCTACCTCAGTTTCCTCATTTGTAAAATGGAGATAATAATAGTATCTGGCTCACAGAGTTGTTGTGAGGGTTAAATGAACTAATATATGTAAAGTATTTTGCAAACCTTAAACACTATATAAATATTAACCAATTAGCTCAGTAGCTAGCTAATGGTAGAAAGATCAATGGATTTCAGGTTGAAAGGGCTGGGGTGGAATCCTGGTTACTTATTAGCTATGTGACCTAGGGCAAGTCATAAACTTATCTAGGTTTGAATTTCTGTAAATGGGTGCATCAGGTTAGAGGATGTCTAAGGTCCCTTCCAATTCTAAATCTTGTCAAACTAGGAAGAGACCAATATGGCCCTAAAGAGAAATTTTGGAGGTCTTTGTATTTTAATAGGGGAACTTAAAGTGATACAGTTGGTAAAATTTCTGTCCCATAGGGGAGATCCTTTTAGGTGGTGGAGTCCTCCTTTGACCCTACAAATTATCCTGTTTCACCTGCTTATAAGGCCAGTACTGAGTGCCAATGGAAACCTTGCTGAAAAGTCAGTGTTTCCAGTCCAGTTGTTCCTCTGTAGCTATGCACAAGTGATTTTTCTGAAGCCCAGTTCTTACCATGTCTCTGTAAACTCCAGTGGCTCCCTATTAATTTTAGGATCAAACATATGTAAGAGGGAAGATTTACACAGAGGATGGGCTATATTATAAACTCCTCTGCTGATCCTTTAAAGGTCTTCACAGCCCAAATTCCTTCTAATTTTTCTAGGCATCTAACACATTTTTCTCTTTCATTCATGCTATGGTCCATCCAGTCTGACCCATTTGCTATTCCTAACACCAAAGGCTCCATTTCGTGTCTTCAAGCCTTTGCTGTGGCTCTCCCCTACATTCGAAATTCTTTCCAAGTGGAGGCGTTATGTAGTGTGTGGAGTGCTGTGTTTGGAGTTAAGTTATTATCCTGACTCACAAACTTACCAGCCATATGCCCTAGTGCAAATCATTTAACCTTTCTTGGCCTTTGTTCCTCTTGAGGAGTTTGGAGTACATAATGTCTAAAGTTCCTTCCAATCTAATTTAGTGATGTGGTTCCCTTTTCACTTCTGCCTCTCAGAATTCTTGGGTACCTTCCCGATTCAAGTATTATATTCTTCAAGAGGCCTTTTCTTGTCTCACTGAGCTACTAGTGCCATTCCATTTAAGGTTATCTTGTATCCACTCACTATTAGCTTGTGAATATTTATTTATGTTCATATTGTCTTCATTATTAGAATGTAAGTCCCTGGAAGGCATAGTCTCCTTTTACTTTTTTTTTTTTTTGTATCACCAGTACTTAATGCAGTGCCTGGCACACAGTGCTTACTGATTGAATATTTCATTCATTTATTTCCTAGTTGTTTGAAGGTAGGGTTGTAGAGTAGGGTTGTAAGTTTCTCCTAATGTGAGTTGACTGTGTGTCATTTTTACCTAAAAAGTGGAGAATCCCATACTTCTGAAAAGGTTTTATAATGATTTGCTTTCTTTACTGATGGAGTGCTCATAATTTTACATAATCATATGAAAGAGATTATAAACAAAGTTAAGTACCTACCTAGGTTGCTGTTTAGATATGGTAGAATTGTTCCTTCTTTTCCTTTTAACTTGTCAGGCTATAAACACTGTGGATGACTGAGTTGTCAATCCTACACCTGGAAATATTTTTAGTTGTGAAAAAATATCTGTTTTTCGGCCTATATTTCTTCTCCCTCCTCCTTTTAACCATTGTCTCGATGTTCTGAGTTTATTTCCTTTCAGCATGCTAAATAACATCCCTCTTAGGATTCATGACTTTCAAATACCAAACTTGCAGAATGTTACCTTAATGGTTTGCCATTACTTAACTGAACATTTCAGCATGCAGCTGTTATCCATATTCTTGTAAGCACAATAGATCTTTAATTAATTTCAATCTTTAGTATAACTATTACCATGTCCTTTCATGTAGGATTAGTATACAGGGCCAAGGAATGGTCCTTGTATAAATAAACAAAGCAATGACAGTAGCAGCAGCACTTATATTGTAATTTAAGGTTTATAATATACTTTCCATAATAACCCTGGGAGGTAGGTGCTATTATCACCCACATTTTGTAGATGATGAAACTGAAGTAGGCAAAAAATTAGAGAACTGCCCAGGATGACATAGCTAATAAGTGTCTAAGGCTGAATTTGAACTTGGGTCTTCCTGACTCTAGGCCCAAGTTGGCTGCTTACATCAGTGGCCACCGTGGGGTTCATTAAATATGCACACCTTTTCATGACTTTGGTAAGTAAACAATTTTCTAATGTGTCAATTATCTTAGAGTTAACTTCTATGTGAAGGAAAGGGCCCAGAGTAGAATTGGCTTGTGAAAAACAGAATGGTTACTGGTTGTTGTCCTTCATTCTTGAAGAGGACCAAATTGATATCAGTATGCTAGAGTCAAGTTTGAATGTGTCCTACTGTGGCTGATCAGACCAATATGAGCTCAGAATGTTTTACCACAGGTCGGGCACAAATAGTCCATGTGAACATTTGGGGTGGATTCTCTAAATTTTTGCATCTTGCATTTCTTTTGAGCTACTTCAATTCTGCTTTGCTCATAGAGCACAGCACCTTCTCTGATGAGGGCATGCCATGCTGAGTGGTCCCGTGCCAGTGTCTCTCATGTCATACATTCAATTCCAATGTTCTTAAGAGAGACCTTGAGAGTGTCCTTGCATCGCTTCTTCTGACCATCATGTGAACTCTTGCCCTGTGTGAGTTCTCCATAAAATAGTCTTTTTGGCAAGCATACATTTTGCATTTGAACAATGTGGCCAGCCCAACAAATTGTGTTCTCTGAAGTAGATTTTGAATGCTTGGCAGTTTAGTTTGAGAAAGGACCTCAGTGTCTGGCATCTTATCCTGCCAGGTGATCTTCAGAATCTTCCTAAGACAATTCAAATGGAAGCTGTTCAGTTTTCTGGCATGGCACTAGAATACTATCTAGGTTTCACAGGCAAACAGCAATGAGGTCAACACAACAGCTTTGTATACCTTCAGTTTGGTAGTCAGTCTAATATCTCTTCTTTCCTATACTTTCCTTTGGAGTCTCCCAAATACTGAGCTAGCTCTGGCAATGTGTGCATCAACCTCATTATCAATGTGTATATCCCTGGAAAGTACACTACTAAGGTAAGTGAACTTATCTACAGCATTCAAAACTTCTCCATTTGCTATAATGACATGCTTGCCCCAGTTCTGGATAATGGACAATGCTGTCATGATTTCCCAATGACCAGTATAGTGAAACAAGGCTGTGTGGTTGCTGCCATGCTTTTTAGCATGATATTTTTAGTCACGTTGTCAAATGCTTTCAATGAGGATGAACATGGCATCAAAGTCAGCTCCCACACTGATGGTAAATTCTTCAACTTGAAAAGGCTACAAGGCAAGACCAAAGTGGAGGGAGTGTTGCTACATGATTTTCTATTTGTACATGATTGTGTACTCAATGCAGCCTCTGAAGTTGAGATGCAACAAAGTATGGATATATCCTGCTGATTGTGCTAATTTTGGCCTAACAAATATCACCAAGAAAACACAAGTGCTCCATCAGCTACCACCACACCATACACACATGGAACCATCAATTATTGCATAGAGAAGTTGAGAACCAGTGTAGGAGAGGATCCAGGGTATAGACTGTTAATAACAATACATATAGTTCCAATTTATGTAGTATTATAGTTTACAGAGCACTTTTCTCATATAGCACTGAGGAAGGTACCATAAATATTGTCACATCTAAATATGAGGAAAGTGAGACTCAGAGAGCTTATGACAATATCACATAGTTCATGGCAGATCTGTGATGACAATTCACATCTTCTAATTCATGTAAGCCCAACAGGCCCCCAAAAGAATCGGTTTTCATCATAATTCCATTCTTTGTGCAACAATATATGTATTTCTGTATCTTTAGGGTTACTGTTAAAATATGTATTCTGAACTTTTAAAAGTCACTTTCAATCAATTAACCAATGGCATATAACTTGAAATTGTTAATCATTCATGTTAGTATTGAAATAACTTTTAAAGATCATTTCTATGTTTGATAACATGTTTTGATTTATAGATAAGCAAAGTTTTATAATTCAATTCACAATAGATAAGGAAATTACTTATTTCTTCCTATACAATTGACTTTAAAAGTTTTTGAAAATTTGAATCAATGTAGTAAATATTTATTGAACAATTATCACATGTAATTCACTTTTCTACGAGCTACAGATAGTGGACTTATTTACCAAAATAGCTTTGAAGTAAAGGCAAGTAACCAAGAATGAATAGCAAAGAATGCCATATTCTAGTTAATAATAGTGTTTGGCACTCTAAAGCTCAGAATGAACTGAGGCTGGGAGGAATGATAAAAAAAATGAGAAGAAGATTTTTATTTTTAGCTATATCTAGGAAAGAGAAACATCAAAGAAAGGATAGGGCTGGTTTGGTGGTAGGTGGAACAATGACAGAGGGAAGATAGTACTATTCAACTCTTTCTCTTTTCTCTGCCAATGAAATTGGGTTTAGGACGAGAAAAGGTTGTTTTTTGAATAGTTCAGAAGATGTTAAAACCCAAGATAAATGAAGAGGCCAGATGAGAACGCTGAGCTGCCTTCAGGGAATTTAAGTTAACAAACCTGGTTGAATTGCATCTCACAATTTTGAAAGAGTTGACAGAGATGATAACTAAACCACTAACAGTGGTCCTTGAAATATCATGGAGAACAGGGGAAATGCTGAAGGATTAGGAGGAAGTATCAAATGCCATCCTGATTTTTGAGAAATGGAAAAAAGTGCAATCTGAAAAGTATGTGCCAGTGAGCTCAACTTCTCATCCTGGCAAAATCTGTGTATGTGTCACTGAAGGAATGGTTTGTAAGTATAGGAAAATTGTTATTTAAGCATCTAGAAAGAATGACCACTAAGAACAAGTGTGGCTTTCTTAAGAGTGAATGATGACAGACTAAACTCATTTTCTTTTTTGATTTACTTACCAGACTTGTAGATTAAGAAAATGTAAAAGACATGATTTGACTAGAGTTCAGTAAAATATTTGACAGTCTCTAATACTATCCTTTTGAACAAAATGAGCTGTGGGTTGACAATAGCAGTTAAGTAAATTCGGAATTAGTTGACTGAGTATCAAAAAAAAATAGTCCTTAACAGATTAATATCAACTTGGGGGGAGGTCTTGAGAACTGTAGTCTAAAGATTTGTGTTTATCCCCAATGATATCTAATATTTTAATCAGCGATTTAGGTGAAGATATTTATCATGGAATCTCTGAGAAATCCTTATTCCAACTCCCACTCTCACCGATGAGTCATGTCATCAAAGATCTTCCCCTTGGTATTCTATGAGTAGCCCTGAAGGGTTGGGAGGGGTCCCCTCTAATGTCATTGGCCTAAGCCCTCATTCTGGTTTTGTATCCACAGTACCTATCACCAATTGTTATTATCTCCCTTATATCAGTGATAACCTCTAGTGAAAAGCATCCTATATTATTTCACTGGTTGGCTTTTAGGAAAATAAATTACTGAGAAGATATAAAGAACAAAACTATAAATCATTCCCCTGGACTGGGGGCACATTCTCTCATATAACACCTTGTTCCTGGGAAGAATAAGCTTAAATTTAAATGATTAAAGTGGTTGCTACAAATCATTTATCTTATCAAGTTGATTTCCAATACTTCTTAAACACTGGATAAGTTATTCCCTTTCTTATAAGATCCTATATTTTGAATGTAGGTTCAATACACTTGTGGGGGTCCTTATAATTTATCTGTACTATTCTTGCAGACGAGGCTCAGCTGACCACAAACTTTGACCTAGACATTGGCTCCCAAGAAATCTCTTGGTTCTCCCAGAGTTTTGAAACTTGCAAGGTTATAACTCAGTTGGTTCCAATTTAGAGACTCCTTTTTCACCTTAGGTAGGAAAGAGTAAACATAACAGGGCCAGAAAAAATAACAGGGCCATGTGTTGATGACTTCATGTCAATTTTGGGTGGGAAGATAAGTAGTTGACAGAAGAAAACTTACTACTTCCCTACTACTACTGCACTACTGCTACTACCTCTCTCAGTGACAGCAAGGCCATATATTCACTTGGTTTCATGGTGACTTCAGGTGAATGAGGCCTTGAGACATGTTCCCTCCCTGGAGAAGACCCACAGCATATTGAAATTCTTGCTTATCAACAGAGATGTAAAATTAGACAGAAACATCCATTTAGTGCTTTGTGTAAGCATTATCCATTTCAGCTCAGTAGCCAATGAAAAGGTTCCTCTTCTTCTCACGATAAAAGGGCTAGAGATAGTCAGCATGCTTGAGCATGCTCTTAATCTAGAATAAAGACCTTTCCATTATGCATCATCAGAACTTATGGATGTAGACTCCTGGGCTCTTCAATCCAGGTTGGCAGAAGGAAGAACTGCTGCCCACGCTCTGAAAATGGGGCTCCCATTAGCCAAGTCCTCATTACAAAGGGATAGAGGCATGTTTGCTAGAATTTCAGATGACACAATACTGCAAAGGTTTTTCGACTGGTTAGAATATAGAGACAGAATTCCAAAAGACCTCAATAGGCTTCAATCAAAAAGCAATTTCTAACATGACAAAATTTAACAGGGTGAAAGAAAATTCTATACTTATGCTTTAAAAAATCCACTTCACTATAGTATAAGAAAACAAATGCATGGCTTGACCCAAGCACTTACGAAAAAGATCTAGGAATTTTACCCGTGAGCAATTGATGTTTTTCTGATTATTTAAATCTGACTTTATTCGTGTGAAAAGTGTTTTGTAATTGCTTTCGTGTAGTTCTGGGTTTGTTTCGGCAGGTAGACTCCTAAATATTTTATAATGTCCACAGTAACTTTAAGTGGAATTTCTCTATCTCTTACTGTTGGGCTTTGGTGGTAATATATAGAAATGCTGATGATTTATTTGGGTTTATTTTATATCCTGCAACTTTGCTAAATTTGTTTATTATTTGAGGTAGTTTTTTGCTTTATTCTCTAGGATTCTCTAAATATATCATCATATCATCTGCAGAGAGTGATAGCTTTGTTTCTTCTTTGCCTATTCTAATAACTTCAATTTCTTTTTCTTCTCTTTTTGCTAAAGCTAACGTGAAACTGCGAAATATTAAAAAAACAGTTGATACCTCCCCCAAAAGAATGGCAGAAACAAAGTTAAAAATTCAAAGATGCAATAAAAATAATATAGCAATGTCAAAAGGCAGCAATATTGGAACCACCTTTGAAAACTCTACAATTAAAACCAACTATCTGGAAGGTGATATTAAAAAAGATGATCTATGACTCAGGGTTGGGGGAAACAGGATGAGACAAAAATAATGACTACAATATTTTATAAGATTTTAAAAGAATAACAGGTTCATAGATTGTGAGCTTGAAAACTTCATAATCTACCTACCCCCCCCCAGTAGAATATAGGTTCCTTAAAGGAAGTTTCCATGTAATTTCTCATCCTTATATCTCCTGCAATTAGCACAGTGCCTTGTACATAGTAGGTACTTAATATTTCTGTGTTAAAGGGAAGAAGGTGAAAGACTGAACTTTTTTAAATGCGTTTATTTAATATGTGAGGAAAGTGTACCACATTGATAAAATATGAGACCTTGAAATACTGAAGTATTTCATTAACTCCCCATGATGTTTCCTACTTGATTTAATTTTGTAGTAATGTCATCAATATTTGATTAACTGTGATCAGATTATCCATAAAAATATTGCTTTCAAGTTCTTATTTATAACATTCAGCAGTATACTTGATAATACCCACCATTTGTCAATATGTTTCCTTGTACCTTGTTTATATTCCTCCCATAAAATTCTCTAAATCAAAACAGTTAATCATCTCATCCATCCACATACAGAGAAGAGATGTAAAATAGAAATATAAGAAATGTACTGAGAAAGAAGGCTTCTTCTCTCAGGCTAGTGCTTTGCTTTAGTCTGAGAGATGTCCACATTCAGCAAAGTAGGTGAACAGGAGAGAGGTTTCTTATAACACAGGGTAGGGATTTGGGACAACTTTTCAGTCCCTCCTTGGTCAAGTCTTTCTCCAACGCTTTGGGTAAAATGTTGTAAAATCCCATAATACCAGATATATTAAGATATGAAAACATAAACAAGATAAAATCTTTAAAAATTATCTCAGCACTTATAAATGCTATGATGTATTTATGACATTGCTTTTCATATTAATGTGGTATCAAAAGACCAATTTCCTATTTTAATAAAGTCTACAATGCAGAGGTGTAAACTGAAGTTCCATTGTGAGTTAATATTTTTAGGTCTGTACTATCAGCCATGTGAAATCTATTAGATTTGTCTAATATAATTTGATCTTTGTAAGCCTACAATGCTTTAGCATGCTTATTGTTTGTAGCATCATTATACTCTAGTTGTTTATAGATTTATTGATTTTAATACTTTATTTCACCTACCCCCTTAAGTATGAATATTAGTCAGGCTGACAGCATTCACCAGTACCAGGCTTCTTCAGACTCACATTCATGAAACACATTGTTTATGTATTACATTTACATTTTCACAAGAGAACCTTTTCAATTTCTCTCTGCCTTCCTACCTGTGCAGTTATAAAATATTGTTGAATTTCAGGTTTTGTTAGGAGACTAAGGCTAATTTGGTTTTGGCTCATCTTTCATTTGTTTTGTAGATAAAGAACATTACACATTTTTTTTCAAGAAAAGAGATAATGGTATTTTATAAGACATTTTAAAAAAGAGATATAAATATTGGCAGCAGGGTAGCTAGGTGGCACAGTACTGGGCCTAAAGTCAGGAAGAGTCATCTTCTTCAGTTCAAATCTGGCCTTAGACACCGACTAAATGTGTGACCCTGGGTAGATCACTTAATGCTGTTTGCCTCACTTCCTGATCTGTAAAATGAACTGGAGATGGAAATGGTACACCACTCCAGTATCTTTGCCAAGAAAATCCCAAAAGGGGTCACAAAGAGTTGCACACAACTGAAACAACTAAACAACAATAAAATAGAAGAACTATATGGACGTGGTCAAACATATACATATACATATACATATACATATACATATACATATACATATACACATACACATACACATACACATATACATATACATATATACACACATATACATATACATATACATATACATATACATATACATATAAATATACATACAGTATATATGTATGTGTATCACAGGCCTGCACAACATAAAGCCGGCGGGACACTTGTAACCTGCCAAAGGATTTCGGGAAGCCCACCACTGCACACTGTCTCCTGTTTGTCATATGACCTGTGGCAACCAACCATCGTCAGTTTGTCATCAATCAACAAACAAGTATTTATTTAGCATCTGCTATGTGCTGAGTATTGTGATAGGTACTAAGGTTGTAAAGACATAAATGAAACAATTTCTGTTTTCAAGAGACTTATATTCTATAGAGTATGTATATGCATAAGTATGTATATATATACACTCACAGATATATGTTAATATATTATACATATATGCACCAATTGGGAAATATACATATGTGTGCATGTATGTGTATATATGTGTATATGCATATATACATATTATATATGTTATTTGGGGGATGAAAAGCACTAATGTTTGGGGGATAGGGGTAGGAAGTAGTGTTTGAGCTGGATTTTGAAGGAAAATGGAGAATCTAAGAAGTTATCTCTCGGTGAAGAAGGAGTACATTCCAGGCATGGGGAATAATAGTGTGTGCAGAGAGAGAAGATGGAATGTCATGTATAAGAAACAGCAAGAAGGCTAATTTGGTTAGATCAAAGAATGTGTAAAGAGTAGCAATGCATAATAAGGTAATATAAGTAGATTAGCATTAATATGTGAAAGGCTTTAAATGAGGAAGTTTACTTTACCCTTGTGCCAATAGTGACTATAAGTTTATTATTCAGGGAAGTGATATGGTCAGGCATATGCTTTACGAGTATAACTTTGACAGTTGTATAAATGACAGATTGGAGAGGTGGAGACTGGAGTCAGCATGATTAGCTGGCTATTGAAATGATTCAGGTCAATGCTCATAGGTATTTTGACAAGCTAGTTGTTAAATATTTATCAGCATACCTTTACAAGGATGGGTTGTTGTCTGTACCCTACAATCATTAAAATACAGATCCATGGAAATATTGGAGCATATTAATAACAAAATAGATTTACTTTTAAATTTTAAAATATGTATTTTAATACATTTTGTCTTTATATTGTAATCTGATATGGTGACTGCATCTTACAGTGAATTCTCTGTTCTATCACAGCTCTTTTCTCTTTTTCTACTAAGAGAAGGAAGTTACATTTTTCTCATTGGTTTTACAGCTCCTTAGAGTTCAATTTTTCTTTTAGTGATCTATTTATTTCCATTGTTGTAGTCATGTATATGTTGTCCTTATGGTTCTGATTGTTTCGTTCTGTATCAGTTTGTTCAAATCTTTCCATGTTTCTCTGTATATCTCATATTCATATTTTTTCTGTGCAATAATATTATTTTACATTCATTTAACATAGTATTTTTTCAATTATTTCCCAATAGATGAGCACTCATTTTGTTACTAGTTCTTTACTACCAAAAGGAGTGCTGCTACAGATATTTTGGTTTGCATTGGACCCTTGTTTCTGTTAACTTCTGTTTAGGTACAAGCTTATTAATGGGATCACTGCACCAAAAGATATGATGGACAGGAATTCGCTTTTCTTTATAATTTTGAATTGATATCTAGACTAGGAGGACCAATTTTACAATTCTACCTGTTTCTGCCTCTCTTCCCCAAATCCTTCCAATATTTTCTGTCCCAATTTTTGTCATCTTTGCCAGTTTTCATTGTGTGGTGTGAAATGAGTTATTTTGATTTGCATATTCTTTGTTATTCATTATTTGAAGCATATTTTTATGAAGCAGTTCATATTTCTATAGTGCTTTCCTCAGACTAATAGTATGAGGTAGGAAGTGAATTCATTATCTTCTCCCAACTTTGCAAATGAGCAAATGGCATTTAAGAGACTACCGGGCATTCCCAGATTCCACTAATATTTGACAGAGCTGAGTGGCTTGGTTCCAAGTCCTGGTTCTTGCCAATATATCACATTGCTCCTTCAAGTCCGTGGTTAGTTAGGCACTCCAAAGCAGGAAGTCCTTCCTTGTAATTTCTTTTCTTGAGAAACACCAAGTTCAATGAACTTCATACGGTAAATGCTCAAAAATTGTTTTGTCAATAAATGAAATAGTGAGACTGCTGTTCTCTCCTACTCCAAATTTATTTGAATTGTAAACCTTAAGTAGGAGCTTACCCTTTTCACATTCCTTTCCATTACTCTGTAATTCCTGCATATACAGAGTTACTTACAATTCTTCTGCAACCTTAGAATATATAATCTTTGAAGGCCAGGCCTGTCTTTTAACTTATCTTTATATCTTCAGTGCTTCACACAGTGCCTGGCACATAGTAAGTCCTTAATAAATGGTCTTTGACTGGCTGACTGTGTAGGATACAGCAAATTTGGTTCATTTTCTGGAGGAAAAGGTAAGTTTCAGGTTCCAGAAATTTTTACTTTGGGGAAGGCATCTTATTCTCTCAATGACTTTAGGAAAACAACCCCAACCCTATTCACACCCATAGCCTTCAATTTACACCTGTGCAAAATTGAATCAAACACTTGTTCCATTTCTTATATATATCTGAAAGTGTCTAGCACATAGTAGGTGTTTAATAAATATGAGTTGATTCATTATTTGATTGACAGACAACTATTCATACTTCAGTATATTATTTGATTCTCACAAACACTCTATGAAGTAGGTGGTATCATTATTATGAATATATTAAGTGACTTACCCAAGGTCGTTCAGCTACTAAGTTCTCAATTTCCTTCCCATTTTACATTTTAAATAACCAAAAATATGCTTATTCCCATCCTTAATGAAATGCAAGATGTGCCACATGTCTTAATTAAATTTTATGCTTTTGGGGATACCCAATAAAACAATATTAATGAATTTTCTTTTCATTTTTAAGTTCAGATCAGGGGATGCTGTTTTTATTATGTTGTACAAAGAAGTCTATTTCATATTGATTGAAAATAACTGTGATTTTTTAATTATTGGGACAGAGAGAGATTTATAATATCTTACTCAGGCAGTCCAGTTAGCTCTTTCTTTACTGACAAATAGACCAGCAGGAATTTACTACTGACCTCTACATTCCAGCAATATAACTTACAGTGACTTTAACTGAGTGCCTTGAAAATGAGTAAGAAAAAAAATTATCTTGAAGGATAATTTGGAAATCAGAATTTATGCATTATACATTATCTTATATGATGCAATCTTAATGATATATCAAGAGTGGTATAGTTCTGTGGAGATGACAAGGTGAGAGATCTTGGATTTCAGAGGGTCAATGGATAATGTGAAGGATATATGGGACCAACCAATAAAATGCCAGAGGCTTACATATCAACATAGCCCTTTAGACTTAAATGATAAGGTTGGCTATAACTAGCAGAGAGACTGGTACCTATTCAATTTTTCTTGTGCTCAGGACATGAAAATTATCCAAAATTAAAATATTTGTATTTTTGTTTTGCCCAGACAAATGGGCAGTTCTAAAGAGTATATCTGGACTATGTAGAATTATGAAATGTTACTTTCTAGATATACATACATACATACATATACACACACTCATATTTTGTGTAGAAGGAAGCATATAATTTTTAGCCTTTTCTTCTTCTAGATAAAAAATCCCATCCTACATTTCACCACATAAATTAATTTACTGATTAATTTATTTATAAATTAATTCCATAGAAACTTCTCCACATCCTTCAGATATCCCAAGTCAGCAGCAAGCCAGATTCTGTGTTCCAGTGAAGTTTTATTAAATTCAATTCCTGTGGGAATACTCTCTCATGTTCTGCAATGTTAATATCATTTGTTTGATTGAGTCACTTTAAGAGGAGTATTGCTGAGCTATAAGTATAAGCTTTATTTTCTTCCTCTTCAATCTTTGCTTACCAAAGTGCCTACCAAAGTGCCATAGATAGTTAACGAAGCAGGGTGAGCTGCTACAGTAATTGGAATACATGCGATATAATTGATAATAATTGGGTATAATTAAGACAAGGCATGGTAAAATGCCCCAAGTATGAATAGGAATAAGATTGGAAAGATGTCAACTTTCAGGACACATCCTATACTTAACATTGAGTTAACATATAGGGTAATGATCTTGCTGTAGGGCACAAAAGATGCCTCTTGAATTAGGATGAATGCTTTCCGCATTATAGTTTTGGAATGTTGGCCCTCTCCCTCAACCCTTACTAATTAATAGAATACTCACTCTAATTGGGAAGATCTCCCAGTAGTCCTATAGCTAGAATAGTAGTCTATAGCTAGAATTCTTCAGTTTCACAATCAGGGCCTGGGTTCAATTTTTAATCAGGGAAGATTTATTTGAATATAGCATAGTAAGTGGGTAGGGTGCTACATTTGGAGTCAGGGAGATCTGGGTTCAAATTCTGTCTCACAAACAGATGTTTCAGTTAGTGAACAAGCATTTATTAAGTACTTACTATTCGCCGGATGCTGTGCTAAATGCCAAGAATTCAAAGAGAGGCAATAAATAATTTTTGCTCTCAGAGAGCTCACAGTCTAATAAAGAGGAGACAGCATGCAAGCAACTATGCGCAAATAGGATGTACACAGGATAAATTGTATATAATCAACAGAGGGAAGGCACTAACATTAAGTGGAATCAAGAAAGCCTTCTTGTAGAAGGTAAGATTTTATCTGCAACCAGGAGGCAGAGTAGAGGAGAGAGAGAATTACAGGCAATGGGGCCAGCTAGTGGAATTGCCCAGAATAGGGAGATGGGGTGTCTTGTGTAAGGAAAAGCGAAGTCAATGTCTTTAGATCACAGAGTAAATGGTTTGAGATGGAGTAAGGTATAAGAAGACTGGAAAGTAGGAGGAGGTCCGGTTCTAAAGAGCTTTAAACACCAAACAGAAGACTTTATCTTTAATCCTAGAGGTGACAGGGAGTCATTGGAGTTTTTTGAATAGGGAGATGACATGATCAGACCTACA
This sequence comes from Vombatus ursinus, assembly GCF_900497805.2. Taxonomy (NCBI): domain Eukaryota; kingdom Metazoa; phylum Chordata; class Mammalia; order Diprotodontia; family Vombatidae; genus Vombatus; species Vombatus ursinus. The sequence continues at coordinate 47,972,569 of NW_020954590.1, read as the reverse complement.
TTTTAGAAAGATCAGTTTGATAGGTTAGTGGATGATGGACTGGAGTAGGGAGAAATTGTGTAACCCTAGAGAAGTCACTTAAACCATTCTGGGCCTCATTTTCTCATTTGCAAAAAAAATATTTTGAGTCACTGAACTCTAAGGTCCATTTCAGGACTAAATTTGTCATTCTATGATTGATCAAAGGCAGGAAAGAGAAGGAGGCACAGTTGGTATCTCAACACTTTTTTAAAAATTAAATTTTATTACATTTTCAGACCTTCATTTTCTCTCGCACACCCTAACTTCAATTGAAAAAGCAAGAAAAACAAAAATCCTGTTATAAACATATATAGTCAAGCAAGGCAAATTCCCACATTGGTCATATCTACCCTTACACTTTGTAAGAGGTTGTCAAGTGTGAAATACAGTAATGACAACAATGACTTGCCATTCTAAACTCTTTGTGGTTGCAAAGTACTTTATGTACATTATCCCAAATGATCCTCAAAATAATCCTTTAAGATAAGAATAAATATTAGACAGAATTTTAGGATTGGAAGGAACCTTAATAACTATTAAATCTAATCTAAATCCCTCATTCAGCAGATAGATAAAATGGTGGCTGAGTAGGGTTAAAGTAACGTCCAAAAATATATGGTTAAGTAAGTTGTACTACCATTAAAACCAAACAAAACCCACTTTATATATGTTGGAAATCTATGAGTGAGGCAGAAAGGCATAGTGGTAAGAGACTTGGATCTGGAATCAGAAGATCTGGGTTCAAATCCAATCTCAGACACTACCCTGGTGAACTTCCTAGGTAACAGTTTCCTTGTTTCTAAAATAACCAGTTTAGACAAGATGGTCTCTAACGCCATTCATTATGTTTTTAAAAATTTAATGACCTGTGAACTTATAATCTAATAGAAGAAAACTTGGTCTTTCTCCAACTCCAGATATTCATGGAGATGCCTTCTACTGCCCTGCAACACTCCATTACTCATTTACAAATGGCAAAAACCCATTATTTGGGCCCATTTTAACATGTAGAATTGCATGTGAGTCTTCATTTGACTAAGAGTGGCATGTATTCATGGGAAATGATTAATTACAAATTATACACACTTATGCAAGTACCTTGTAGTATGTATATTTAATACATTTGATAACTAGAAGAAAAATGTAAACACTTCTGCATAGGAACACAGTGATGTTGTTTGGATTCTTTTCATAATTTTTTTTTATATCCAGATATTTCCAAAACTTAGTAAAACTAAATTAAAAGCAGTTTTGTTACAAAGAATCATGGAAGTATCATGGCATAATGATGGAAGCAGCATAGCATATAGGTCAGAAGCCATAGAGTCAGAAAGTCATAGTTTAAAGTCCTACCTCTGACACATAATGGTTGTGTCCATGGACAAGTAACTTTATCACTTAATACTCTAGGCAACTCTCTAAGATTATAAATTGCAAGTGAGTTGACAATCTGCATCAGTGGGGAGACTTTCCACACCTGCACTTCCATGCACCAATGAAATCACTGATCCCCTCTAAGCCTCTCACAGCTAATAGCTGGTTTTAATCTAACTAAACTTGAAATGGGAGAAATCAGGAATTTGTCATACTTCCACTTTTGAAAGAAAGTTGATGATATCTGCCAGGACATAGACCTTAGATAGCATTTTCCTGTAGTTCTTCCCAGCTGTTTCATTGCATTTCTGTACTCTGTGTCCTTTGGACAGGTGAGTGAATGGAACACAGAAGTGATTCTAAGCCTAAAGAAAAATCTTTATTTTAAGATAAAGTTTAATTTGACTTATTTTATCAAACCAATAGATGTCAGAGTATTTTTTGAAGTTTCTTGAACCTGATCTTATAACAATCATAAGAAGATCAAAATCACCTCGATACCAAATAAAATAAAATAAAATCCTTGAGAGAGAAGAAGAAGACCCTTAGCTGAGGTGGTCTGGAAGATTAAAAAAATGATAGGAGAATCCTTTTTTTATTTAAACACCACCTGGAAAAAGAATACCTATACACAAAAATTCAATTGTTATGAAATGGATAAAAAAAAAGCCTTTCAAAAGTAGGCAAAGGTACATTTACTAAAGTGCTTTATTTATTCTTATCTTCCTACTGAGTAACTTAATTACCTCATGTGCAAGGTTTAATACCTGTAAAGATCCTAAGCTAAGATCAATCTTTTAATAATTGAGACTGTGGTCCCCCCATAAAATATATATATTCCCAAATGTGACCCTGTCAATAATATTGATTGAAACTGTTTTATAAATCCTTCACATGGCAGTGGAAAAACATCCACAATTTTTATGTTCATTGACTCTAAAAAACCCAGACCACAAGTATGTAAGGTAAGTACTCCCAAGTGTCTGCCGCTAATGTTCCCAGAGGCTGACTACTAGTGTCTTTACTCCCCTAGCCACTTTGTATTTATTTCATACACACAAATACATGCACACACAGATATAGGTACGTAGGTACATCTAAATATATGTATGTAGATATGCACATACACACAGAGAAGCATATACATAGATAAATGTCATATCTATTTATAAAATGTATGTTGTTGTTTTTCAGTTGTGTCCAATTCTTCGTGACCCTATTTGATTTGGGGTTTTCTTGGCAAAGATCCTAGAGTGATTTGCCACTTTCTTTTCCAGTTCATTTTACAGAAGAGAAAACTGAGGCAAAAAGGGTTAAGTGACTTGTCCAGGGTCACATAGCTAGTAAATGTTTGAGGTCAGATGTGAGCTCAGGAAGGTGAGTCTTCCTGCCTCCAGGCCCAGAGCTCTATCCACACTGTCACCTAGCTGCCCATAAAATGTGTATCACTATATGTATGTATCTTGTCCTCATTAAAATATAAGCTCCTTGATGTCAGGGATCGTTGTATTTTTGTCCTTGTATTCCTATCCTTTTGCATGTTGCCTGGTTAATGGTAGGAACTTAAATGGGGGCAGCCTGGTGGCACAGTGGATAGAATGCTGGGCTTGGAATCAGGAAAACTGAACTTCCTGAGTTCAAGTCTGACCTCAGATGCTAGCTTTGTGACTTTGGGTAAGTTGTGTAATCCTGTTTGCCTCAGTTTCTTATCTGCAAAATGAGCTGGATAAGGAAACAGCAAACCAGTATCTCTGTCAAGAAAACCCCAAATGGGTTCATAATGAGTAGGACATGACTGAAAAATAACAGAACAACAAAAAACTTAGTAAACTGATTGATTTACTATAGCGAATCTTTGCAATAATTAATGTGTATGGGCAGGAAAGCATTTCTGCCACTACATATAGAGATCATTCAACAATATCTTTTATCTACTTTTAATGAGACTTTAATAAGGAATAGACTAACTGAAAAATATATAATTATAATACTTCTCTTATAGTGAGGATATTTATGGCAAATATAGGAATCAAAATTATTTTTATAATAAAATACATAGAAAAATAAGTGTTATCTTTTATTTTATTTATTAATGCCTCCTGACAAGCTCTTCTGTCTACATTCCCAGTGCCTGGCACACAGTAGGTTTGTAACAAAGGCTTGTTTATTCATTAGAGGGGGCTAATGATTGTAATATTTTGTCACCATAGATGGGATCGAATGAGATAATATCTGTAAAATGCTTAGCACAGTCCATGACACATAGTAGACACTTAATAATTACTTATTCCCTTTCTCTCTTTTCCCATGAACAGAAATCTTTAAAATAATAATCCAAAAATATAATATTGACTATTTTAATAACTAAGATGGGTATGTTATACAATGTTTAAAAAAAAATTTTTTTGATGCAGAACTACCTGGAAAAGAGCAGATACTGATATAAGCAAGACGCATACCAATCTCAGTATATCTCAACCTGAGCTGATTATCTTTCCCTAAAAGCCAATTTCTACTTCTGTTTTAATTATTTCTAACAGGCACCACAATTCACTCAGTTTCCTATGCTCCCATCATTCATCATTCATGCTTCCTTTGATTATCATCTCTCTCTCTCTGTCTCTGTCTCTTTCTGTCTCTCTGTCTTTCTCTCCCCTCTTAAATCAAATAAATTATTAACACTCATAGATTCTATCTTCACAATATCTCCTCGCATCTATTTTCTCCCCTCAATTCCCATTGCAAGCAATGAAGGCAGATCCTTACTAACGCTTGCCTGGATTAAGCTTCCTAACATATATTTTCATCTTCCCTTCTCATTCTAATTCAGCTTTCACATTACTGTTATTCTTAGCATCCTGATGCACAGATCTGGTCAGGTTCTCCTTTTGCACGAACCTTTCAGTGCTCCCTATAATCTCATGAGTAAAAGTTCAAACTTTTCTGTTTCACATCAGAAACCCTACAAAATCTTGTGCTGTTCTGCCTTTCTAGTTTTATCCCAGACAGCCTCCCGATTTGTATCCCATGCTTTCATTAGACCTTTACAACATATCCAATGAGTTGTCATGTAGCTTTTACTTGAATACTTCTAGTGAATGGAATTCACTAATAGCAGAGTCAGTTCATTACAACATTGGACAGATCTAAATGGTAGTTACTTAAACTGTCAGCAACTTGGGGAACTCTCTGAGACTGTGTTACAGAATGCTGATCTGCATTGCATGTATTGTCCAAAGAGTATTCATCTAAGGTACAGAATTGGAAGGTATGGAACAGGCATTTGAAGCCCCGACATTAGCCAATATTAATGGCAGTCTAAGAGAATTCATGGATTATTTGAAAAACTTGGCATTGTCCTACCATACCTCATAAATTGAAAAATTAGAAGGGAAGTTCAGGAAAGAAAATCAAACCATATTCATAACTATTTAAAGTGTATATTCCTTTTTCTTATGAATGCCATTTATATAAGATATAAGGAAGTATGAGATTTTTTTACATGTTTTTTACACACTGAAGAAATCACAGATATGGAACAAAACAAACTAAGCCAATGAAATGAACAAATGAATAAACAAGGTTAAAAATGTTTTTTTCTAATATTAAAACTAAATCTACTTTCAAATTCTTACCACTAGTGTGACTTTGGGCAAGTCACATTATCTCTTTAGGCCATCTATATAATCAAGGATTTGAAACAGATGATCTCTAAGATCTTATTCATTTCTAAATTCTATTAACTACTGTGCTATAAGAAATAAGGAAATAGTGTTTTTTGTTTGTTTTGTTTTGGTGAGGCAATAAGTGTTAAGTGACTTTCCCAGGTTCACACAGCTAGTGTCATGTGTCTGAGACTGGAGTTATATATATATATTTTTAAGAGACTTGGAAAGTCTTGTATGAACAGATGCAGAGTGAAGTAAGCGGAATTGGAAGAACAATTTATATGATAAAAGGTGGTACAGTGGATAGAGAGCCAGGCTTGGAGTCAGGAAGACTTATCTTCGTGAGTTCAAATCTGACCTCAGATACTTACTAGTTGTGTGACTCTGAACTCATCACAACCCCATTTGCCTTAGTATCCTTATCTATAAAATGAACTGGAGAAGGAAATGGCAAACCATTCTGGTATCCTTGACAAAAAACAAACAAACAAACCCAAATGGGGTCACAAAGTGTCAGACATGACTGAACAACAACAATCAATACTATACAAAAAAACAATTTTGAAAAATTTTATCAATGGAAACAGAAGGAGATAAACAGAACCAGGAGAACAATTTATCCAATAATATTATAAACCAACTTTAAAAGATGAAGAACTATGAAAATGCAGTGACCATTTGTGATTCCTGAGGGCTAAGAATGAAGTGTTATCCACAAACTGACAGAGATGATAGTCTCAGGGTATAGAATAAATACTTCATTTCTTTAATTTAAAAATGCTTCACAACTCTAATGAAAAAAATTAATCATATAATCTCTATACATGACTCACACTTTTCTTTCTCACAATGCTCCCCATGCCTATAATTTTATTTCTTGTATCTCTTCTTCTCTATCTTTTGAATTACTACCATTTTTTCACATAACTGTTTAAATCTACCTGTTACTGGAAGTCCTCCTTGCCTTAACTCTCCTCAGTAGGAATGAGTTTTTGCCTCTTGAGCTTCACACAGTTCTTTTATTTGCTCTTCTCTTTTGCTCATATCACATTTTATTTTATGCTATAGTTATTTGTGTATGTGGTATATTCCCCTTTAAGTGGCAAAATAACTTCTATGAGGGTAGAGACCTTTTATTCTTCCAATTGTGTATTCCTCCAAGAGTGCAGCGACCTACACACTGTAGCTATGCAGAAACTACATGTTTCATTTTTTAAAATTTCTTATTAATTTATTTATTTTTAGTTTTCATCATTCACTTCCACAAGATTTTGAGTTCCAAATTTTCTCCCTATCTTGTCCCTTCCCCCCAAGTGGAATGCATTCTGAATACCCTTTCCCCTAATCTGCCCTCCCTTCTATCTCACCTCCCTTCTCTAATCCCCTTCTCCTTCAATTTTCCTGTAGGGTAGGATAGATTTCTATACCTCATTTCCTGTATATCTTATTTCCCAGCTGCATGTGCAAACAATTTTTTAAACATTTGTTTTTAAAACTTTGGGTTCCAAATTTTCTCCCTTCCTCCCTCCCCACCCACCCTCATTGAGAAGGCAAGCAACTCGATACAGGTTATACATGTGTAGTCATATAAAACACTTCCATAGTAGTCATGTTGCGAAAAACTAAGTATATTTTCCTTAATCCTATCCTGCCCCTCATTTATTCTATTCTCTCTTTTCACCCTATCCTTCCTTAGAAGTGTTTGCTTCTGATTACCCACCCTCTCCCAATCTGCCCTCCCTTCTATCATCCCTCTGCTCTCTTGTCACCTTCCCCCCTATTTTCCTGTAGGTTAAGATAGCTTTCCATACCCAATTGTGTGTTATTCCCTCCTTAAGCCAAATCCTATGAGAATAAGATTCACTTATTCCCTCTCACCTTTCCCCATTTCCCCTCCACTGTAAAAGCCTTTTCTTGTCTGTTTTATGTGAGACAATTTACTCCATTCTACCTCTCCCTTTCTCTTTCTCTCATTATAATCCTCTCTCATCCCTTAATTTTGTTCTCCAGATATCACCCCTTCATCTTCAACTCAACCTGGGCACTCTCTCTCTCTCTCTCTCTCTCTCTCTCTCTCTCTCTCTCTGTATATATATATATATATATATATATATATATATATATGTATGTATGTATTATAGATACATATAATTTTCCCCACCAACTACCCTAATACTGACAAAGGTCTCATGCATTACAAATATCATCTTTCCATGCAGGAATGTAAACAGTTCAACCTTAGTAAATCCCTTATGATTTCTCTTTGCTGTTTGCCTCTTCATGTTTCTCTTGAATCTTGTGTTTGAAAGTCAAATTTTCTTTTCAGCTCTGGTCTTTTCATCAAGAATGCTTGAAAGTCCTCTATTTCACTGAACGTCTACTTTTTCCCCTGAAGGATTATACTCAGTTTTGCTTGGTAGGTGATTCCTGGTTGTAATCATACCTCCTTTGCCCTCTGGAATATTATATTATAAGCCCTACAGTCCCTTAATGTAGAAGCTGCTAAATCGTGTGTTCTCCTTATTGTGTTTCCACAATACTTGAATTGTTTCTTTCTGGCTGCTTGTAATATTTTCTCCTTGACCTGGGAACTCTGGAATTTGGCTATACTGTTCCTAAGAGTTTTCCTTTGGGGATCTCTTTCAGGAGGTGATAGGTGGATTCTTTCAATTTCTATTTTACCCTCTGGTTTTAGATTATCAGGGCAGTTTTCCTTGATAATTTCTGGAAAGATTAAGTCTAGGCTCTTTTTTCAATCCTGGCTTTTGGATAGTCCAATAATTTTTAAATTATCTCTCCTAGATCTATTTTCCAGGTCAGTTGTTTTTCCAATGAGATATTTCACATTATTTTCTATTTTTTCATTCTTTTGGTTTTGTTTTACAGTGTCTTGATTTCTCATAAAGTCACTAGCTTCCAATTTCTCCATTCTAATTTTTAAGGAAGTGTTTTCCTTAGTACGCTTTTGGACTTCCTTTTCCATTTGCTCCAATTTTGCTTTTTAAGGCATTCTTCTCTTCATTGGCTTTTTGGACCTCTTTTGCCATTTGCATTAGGCTACTTTTAAGGTGCTACTTTCTTCAGTATTTTTTTGGGTCTCCTTTAGCAAGCTGTTGACTTGTTTTTCATGATTTTCTTGCATCACTTTCATTTCTCTTTCCAGTTTTTCCTCTACTTCTCTTACTTGCTTCTCAAAATCCTTTTTGAGCTCTTTCATGCATCCAATTCATATTTTTCTTGGAGGCATTGGATGTAGGAGTTTTGACTTTGTTGTCTTCTTCTGGTTGTATGTTTTGATTTTCTTTGTCACCAAAGAAAGATTCTATGGTCTGACGTTTTTTTGTGAGGTTTGTTCATGATCCCAGCCAATTACTTGAGTTATAAAGCCTTTGTTAAGATAGAGGTCTGCTTCCAGTGTGGAGAATGTACTGTCACAAGCTTCAGGTGTTTTGTGCAGCTGTTTTCAGAGATACTTCTAGGGACCTGTAAATTTTCAGTTCTCCCAAGATGGTATGATAAGGGGTGAGGTGTTTGCTCCTTTCTTGGCCTGTGCTCTGGTCTATAAGTGACCACAAGCACTCTTTTCTGCCTTGGAACTGTGAGGAGGATTTCCTCTCTACCACCACTACAAGCTCCACCAAGTCAGTGCTCTTCCTTGCCCCAGGACTGCCACCTAGAACTGTGACCTAGATCCAAGCACGGGCAAAGCAAGAGAATCCTGCACCAGCAAAGAGATCCCTACAATCCCCCTCTGATCAGCCACTAGATTTCCCCTCAGTCTGTGGCCCAGAAGCTCCAGAAGCAGCCATCTCTCCAGGGCTGTGCGCAGGGACTGAGACTGGGACCCCCCCCTTCTCTCTCACTGCAGTTACAGACTTTTCCTACTGACCTTCTAAGTTATCTTTGGCATTCTTGGGTTGAGAAGTCTGACCACAACTGCCCATGATTCAGTCCTCTGAGGGCTGCTCCAGGTTCACTGAGGCCTGTTTTGCCTGTGTGCCCATGCCAAACTGCGTTCCTCTCTCTGCTCAGCATGATAGACCTTTTCTGATAAACCATCCAGGTTATCTTGGACTGGAAATTTGTTTCACTCTGTCTTTTTGTGGGTTCTGCTGCTTTAGAATTTTTTTAGAGCCATTTTTTACAGGTATTTGGAGGGGTTTGGAGGAGAGCTCAAGCAAGTCACTTTTTTTACTCTGCCATCTTGGCTCTGCCCTGAAACAACATGTTTCTTGAATTGAATTGAATCTGTTTAATTGAAATGAAAAATGGTAAGGCAGAAAAGGACAAGTTATGTCTAATTTTTCTGGAAAGCAATCTATCTGTAGGAGAGTAGTGAGAGTTATTAGAACTTCACAGAAGACAAATCTTTTTCAAAGAACACATGTCCTGACATTAATGAAAATTTTTCTAAGTAAATTGTACCTCCATCTATTTTTAAACATTTCTCAAGAGATATAATCCTATCAGGTTTCATGAAAATAGAATGAAAAATTATAGATTCTCAACTGAAAGTATCTTTTCCATTCAAGCCACTGGGATAAGAATAGATTAAATAATTCAATATTGAAGTTCAAATTACTAAATTTATTTTGTACTTGGAAATTTTAAATGAAATTTTAAATTCATACTATTTGAAGCTAATATAATATGGAAATGTCCACAAAGGCTTTGGGAGATGAAAAAATCTCACAGGCTCCAAAGTATTATCAAACTCAAATGTAAAGCAATGCATAGACAGAGATAATAACTAGATTTCTGATTTTTTTTTGTATAAGATACTCCAAAATGAAGAAGCTACATAAACTACTGTAGGTCAGTACTTTATCTGCGACTTCTCAACTTTGAGAGTTGCTTAGAGCCCTGACAGGCTATGTAAATTGCCTAAGGTTATTCAGCCTCATACTATTTGTCCCCAGCAAAACTTAAATCCAAGTTTCTTTGACTTCAAGGTCTGCTGTCTATCCAATGTTACACTGCCTCTGAAGTGCAAGAAATCATTGAAACAAAGAGATCAGGAGAAAGATAAGATACTCTGGTCAAGAAGCAATCATTTTTTTGTGATTGTAGTTGATAAGAAATCTTATATAATGGATAGGATTTACTTTCTAGATAAAACCTTAAACTAAGAAACACATCATTGCATTGTGATTTGGAGAAACATTAGTGATAAAATTGGATAGCTCTCCAAGGGTCATAAGGAAGTAGTCAATCTAAAATTCAACCAAAAAAATACACTATGTAAACCTGCACATTGTAAAATATTCTAAAAACATATTGAAATGAAGAAAGGGAGAGTCATCATAAGAAATACAGAAAGATTAGGAATAGAGCCTAGAAAAAGTGTAGAAAGACTAATATAGAATCTAGAAAAAAAGATTATTGGCCCAAAATTTTGTCATTGTTTCTCCATCACCCACTGTTTTGGGGAGAGAATATAATAGATTTAGAAATGGACAAGATATTAAAGTTCATTTAGTTCATTCTTTTCTTTTTACTGATGAGAAAATAGGGGCCCATAAAAGTTAAATGTTACTGTTGAGTCTTTTTTCAATTGTATCCAATTTTGTGGTTTTCCAATTCCTTCTCCAACTCATTTTACAGATGAGGAACTGAGGCAAACAGGGTTAAAGACTTGCCCAGAGTCACACATTTATTAAGTGTCTGAGACTAGACTTGAACTTATGAAGAGGAGTCTCTGACTCCTGGCCCTGTGCTCTAACTACTGTGCAACCTAGCTGTGTAAAAGTTAAATGCCTTGTCTCCTAAGTTCACACAGATATTGATTGAACAAAGAATTTTAACCTCTATTCTGTTCCTCTAAACCCAACCCAAGTTTTTGATATTTCTAAGACATGAACTAACATGATATTGTGATAAATTGTTTGCGATTGAACACAGTACAAAGTTGGGGTTTATGGGCCAGGAAATATATCATGCATTTATTTATCAGTGTACATCTTGCATTCCTTCAGCACAATGTAAACTCCTTGAGGGTAGGGGATAATTCATTTTTGCCTTGGTATCCACAGTGCATTCCATGTAGTTGGCCCTTAATAAATGTTTATTGAACTGAATTAGACTGGAGAGGGCATGTCATATTGCCTAAGTCAATATGATTAGTGTAATTTCTGTTATGATTAACACCACTTGGAAAAGGAAAAGCATTAAGCTATGCTGCAGGTTATGATGCAAAAATAAACTCTTCCAAGGATAATAATGGATAGCCTTTTCATATTTGGGGGAAACCCTATTTTCTTACTGCACTATTCACTTTATAGTGGAAGTTTTGGGTATATAATTAAAGAATGGAATTCCATTGGTTTCATTAGGCTTTATCTTTAAAAATTATTGAACACCAAAAAGATGAAGATGATTTTATGTAACTAAATCAGGATTTTCCTGGAGTAAAAAAAAAATCCTTTTTCTTTTGCTGATGAGTTTGAACTGATGAGTTTAGTCTCATGAAATATTGGACTTGGGTTAGTAAATCTTTGTTTAATTCCTACATAGACAGAATATTTTAGAATGTTAGGCAGGGAGTAAAAGTCATTCATTGACCCTGCCCTCAAGATAAGTTAATTGGTAGAAATAATGATAATTTCACCTCATAAAGACTCATCAGAACAATATGTTCCAGTTTATTAAACTTTGATGCTGGGGACAGAAAAATAGACTGGAAGAGGGAACAGAAGACAAGATAGTAAGTAGCAATTCTGACTCTCAGGGCAAGCATAACGTCATCAAATCAAACTTAGATGAAACTAGCTTCAAGGCAGGCTGCTTTTGGGGAAGCAGGTGAGGCTAACTTTATTTTTTTTTCTTCTCCTGAAGGCATTCAAGGGCTGGCAGTGCCTTCTAAATATCAGCACCCTGGACAAGCATCAGTCATGCATCTCTATAGCAAGTGCCATAGAAATGAAGCTAGTAGTAATAAAAAAAACAATCAACCAAACAAAGAAAAATCCTGTATAGTCAGGAATTGGAGGGCAAACCTAGGCAGGTGGGGTGCTGAAACCAACTCAAAACAGTGTGATAGAGCCAATTATTAAATTTTCACTGTGAACATTTATACTCAAGAAATTAGCAACCCTTAAAGATCAGGGTTTGATTCATTGCTTTGTTGGTTATCTAGACCTAAGAGATGGAAAAATGTTAATAATGCAGATTAAACTTAAAATGTGTCATACATAAGGTTATTTTTTATTTGTTTGTTTGGCTATTTAGTTGTTAAACATTGGCCAGAAGCTGCTTGGGCAGAGTATTCAGGCCTATGCTGTACACTTAAGATGATCAACACTAGAGGAATATGTTTGCTGTTGAGTAGAAGGACTCACATAGAGAGAGTTTTCTTTTTCAAGCCCTTTTTTTGTGAATAACTGTATCTTATAAAATAGAATCATAACCAGATACACTTAAAAGTATGTGTATGCTATTTTGAAGGAATGTTTTTAGCAGTACAATATCTGATTGTGGAGGGCAAGTAGACAGATGGGATTTTATTCCTTTTATTTGTTCTGAGAAGCTACTTTTAATTGCAATATACTTCTAGCTCATTTGGAGTTTGTGAGTTAGGGATTTTCAGTGTGATGTGCTAAATTTTTTATGTCAGCTGTAAGCTAGGGAAAAGGAATCAAAAGAGGCCTAAATCTTCATTGATTTTAGTTAGTTTAAATGAGTGTTTTCATTTGAATATAAGCTGCAGGCTTACATAAGAAATAAAAAAGCAATGTATAACTTTGCTATACTGAAGAAATCTGATTAAAAGTGTCCTAAGGAGGCCAATACTACTGTGATGAAATTATTAATAGGAAAAAAAGTAGAGTTCTACTTCTGTTATCAGCAACTAGTTATAAAGTTGTAGGCAAGTCACTTCAGGTCTGTGGGCTTGGTTTCAATCTAAGGTTCTTGACTGTGCAAAATGAAGGTATTGAACTAGATAATCGCTGAGATTTTTTTCCAGGTTTAAAATTATGTGGTACAGTAGAAAGAACACTATATTTATAGTCAGGTGATCTAGGTTGGAGTCCCAGGTCCTCTAATTATTATCTAGCTCACCTGTTTCAAATAACTTTCTTATCCAATTCCTGACTTTTCCTACCTACTCCGTATGACTATTGTGAAGCTTGAATGAGATAGAATCCTTAACATGGCTTATAAACTCTAAATTTCTATATCAATGTAAAGTGTTATTTTTAATTTTTAAAAAATTTAAATTTTTAAATTTTTATTTATATTTTTGTTTTACATTTAAAATTTAAATTTTTACTTAAGTTGTAAAAATTATTTTTATTTAAAATTTTATATTTTAATTTCAATTTAAAATTTTTTAAATTTTTGTTTATATTTTTGTTTTCATATCACCTTAATTTCCAAATATGCCCTTCCCTTCCCTTCCCCCAAGACTCATTCTTTCCAAATAAATAGAAAAACAAATGAAATAGGAAGCAGATAACTAAAACTAATTACTACATCAACTGAGCCCACAGAATATGCAATGTTCTATCTATACCAAAGAGAGGGAGTTATATTTTCTTATTTCTCCTGCAGGGGCCCAGTTTGTCAAAATAAGAAATTCCATCCTATTTAGTTTCAGGATTGGTGCTGTTCTTTCTATTTACATAAGATCCTAAGAATATAAATCTAGAAATGAAAGAATGTGAATGTAAAAAAAATAAGAATGTAAATTTAGAAATGAAAGTAATCTTGTAGATTTTTTTTTTGTATGATGAGTTGTGACTGGAATCTCCCCATTCATTACAATAGCAGGGTTTCTCTCTAGCACAAGTTCTTCATTGTGAAAAAAGAGCTAAGCAGGCACTAAAGACTTATGAGCAATCACTGCATTTTTAAGTGTTCCCTATGCTATGATTTCTCTGATCTTGGTAAAGGTATGAGCTCTGATTAAAGACTTTTCTACATTCATAGGATCATAGAGCTTTTCTCCAGTATGAACTCTTTATTGTTTAAATAGACTTAGCTCTAGTTGAAGACTTTCCTGCATTCATTATACATTTAGGATTTCTGTCCAGTGCATATTCTCTGATGTTGAATAAGGTACATGTTCTCTATAAAGGATTTCCTGCATTCATTACAAATAGAAAGGTTTTGTTCAGTATGTTAAATCATATCCTATTTGATTGCTCCTTCTCTGTCTTCTTTGCTGAATCCTCCAGATCACAGCCTATAATCAAAAGTGTCTCTCAGGGTTCTGTCCTTTCCTCTTCTCCCTCTATACTACTTCACTTGGTAATCTCATCAACTGTCATGGATTTAATTACTATCTTTATGCCAATGATTCTCAAATCTATCTATGCTGCCCCATTATTTCTCCTCCAGCCTCACATCTCCAACTACCTTCAGACATCTTGAACTGGATGTCCAGTAGACATCATAAATTCAATATGTCAAAAACTGAACTCACCATCTTTCCTTCTAAACTCTCCCTTCCTACCTTTTCTGTTAAGGTAGAGGACAACACTATCCTCTCAGTCCTTCAGGTTCACATCCTGGACTGCTTGTTATCTGTCACCTTCCATAGCCAAGCTGTTGCCAAGGCCTGTTGATTTCACCTTTGCAGCATCCCTCAAATATGCCCTTCTCTCCTCTGATACTTTGGCCACTCTATTGCAGGCCCTCATCACCTCACACCTGGATTATCGCAATAGTCTGCCTACCTCAAGCTTCTTCTCACTCTAACCTAGTCCCCATTCAGCCACTAAAGTGATTTTTCTAAAATGCATATCTGATCATAGCACCCCCTTCCCCTACTCAATTAAAGGCAGAGGCTTTCTACTGTTTCCAAGATCAAATACAAAATTTTCTGTTTGGCATTCAAAGGTCTTTGTAACCTAGCTTTCTTACTTTTCCAGTCTTCTTATTCCATATTCCCTAACAGGTAACTCTGACACAGTGACTCTGGACTCCTGGCCATCTGTAGGCTCTGGGAATTTTCTCTGGCTGTCTCCCAGGCCTGGAGTGCTCTCCCTCCCCCTCTCCAACTACTAGCTTCCTTTAATTTCGAATTTCCTTCACCTACACCTTCCCTAAGCCCTCTTAATTACAATGCTTTCCCTCTTTTAATTATTTCCCATTTAACCTGTATATAGCTTGCTTTGTACATCTGTTTATGTATTTTACTTCCTGTTAGGTTGTAAGTTTCTTGATGGCATGGTCTGTCTTTTGTCTCTTTTTGTATTTCAAGTGTCTAGTACAGTTCCTGGCATGTAGTGGGTATTTAACAAATATTTATTGAATTTAATGGAACAAAATCTTTCTGGCATTTATTTGATTTTATGATGTCTGTATAGTTATCATTCCTCACCAGCTGGAATTCTCCACACCTACTAAATTTGTATGAATTCTCTAGAATGAATAAAAATAAGTTAGATTAGGGCTTTATGGTCACTGAAGCCTTTCCCACATTCACAAGATTCATAACTTCCCCCCTCCACAGTATGGATCACTGAATGTTCATTTAGGTCTGTAATCAATATGAAGCTTTTTCCACATGAATCATTTGTATAGACTTTCCTCTATAGGAATTCTCTTTTGCATACAGGATTTATCTCAGAGTGTAGAATATAACAAATAAGTTACCTTCATAATCACTCATTCCAGTAAAGTAGAAGACACAGAAAAGAATCAGAAAAGTGGAGGTGTAGGGAATACTAGGAGGCATATTGTTCCATGGAGCTGAAAACAGGCCGAGCAGCAGATGCAAAGTGGAGTGAGTTGACTTGCAATAAAAGAAAAAATGAATGAATGAATGAAAATCATTTATTCCATACTTACTATGTATAAAGCACTGGGAACAAACATAGAAAAACAAAGAGAGTCTTACTCCCAAGGAGCTTACATTCTAATGGGGGAGATAACACTTATGAGGTTTCAGCTGCAAGTCAGAAGAGAATTTCCTATGGCCCTTAGGGTATAGCAGCAACATTAAGTTGTAAAAGATCTTTAACATCATTTCCACTTATAAAATCATTCCATTTCTGATGTCAATTCATTTGACAGTGCTGAGATCTTTGTTGGCAAGAATTGTTGTTTTGGGTCTCTACCAGCTTTGTTTGCTGTGGAAGTTGGGGCAGCTGCACCTGTAGAAGGAGTTGCCAGATCATGTCTCCACAGGGTTTACTTCCCAGGATGATGGCTATGGGGGCTGGGATGGGAAAAGAGCCAGTCAGCTGGATATTTACTGCTATTCCTGGGGTTCTTGGGCTTACTTACCCATTGTTGGCAGTTGGCCGTCTGTTGTTGGTGGCTAGGAAGGTGAACTAGCAAAACAAAAACTATTTTAAAAATAATAATCAAACCTTTAATAGTTCTCCTGGACCATTCTAACCCATTTCAATCCTTATTTTTTATGCCTCTATTATCTAGAGATACCAAGACAAAATGAAAAAAAATATTTCTTGTCTTCAAGGATCTTACATTTTGATGGTATATACAACATGTAAATAGGTAAGCATGTACATAATATTTTTATTGTTGTTCAGTAATTTCAGTTGTGTATGACTCTTCATGAACCCATTTGGGGTCTTGGCAAAGATACTGGAGTGGTTTGCCATTTTCTTCTCTAGATTATTTATTATACAGATGATGAAACCAATGCAAACAGGGTTAAGCTATCTGCCATGGGTCACATGATTAGTAATTGTCTGAGACTGGATTTGAACTCAGGTCCTCTTGTCTCCAGGCCTAGCACTCTATCCACTGCACAACTTAATTGCACAATCAATTGCACACTAAAAACTATGGGGATCAGGAAATATTTGGTACAGGAAATGACCAACCCTTCAGCTGAACTTGGAAGGAAGCCAACAATTCTAAAATGTATAATCCTATTACTAAATACTAAAATGTATGATCCTACTTAAAAACAGTGGATTTGGAGTCAAAGACCTCAGAGTCATATCTCACCTCTTATATAGAATCCTTAAGTGATTTAGAGCAGGACTAGATATCTTTTAAGGTCCCTGCCTGCTCTAAAATTGTGATCATGAGAAAAGAATGCCTTCCACTTATGTAGGGGGGACACATTTATATAGCACTTACTATGTGCCATGTACTGTGCTAATTTCTTCACAAATATAATTTCATTTAGTCTTTGCAACAATTCTGAAAGGTTGGTAATGTAATTATCTCTACTTTACAGCTGGAGAAACTGATACAAACAGGTTAAGTGACTTGCCCAGGGTAAGAGTTTGTAAGTGAAGCCAGATTCAAAGCTTTCTTGACTCTTTTTTTCCACTTAGATCCCTTAAAAATAAATACAACGAATTTTGAGGTGGGGGGAATAAAGAAAAGCAAGGAGAAAATAACATTTGACCTCAGTTTTGAAGCAAATTGAGAATCTTAAGGAACAGAGACAAAGGAATGCATTCTTGACAAGGAAAATAACAGTCCTCAGAAAGGCATAAAGCAGAGATTTCAATTCAACATAATATTTATTAAGTATAATATTAATTAATATAATTAATTAATAATATTACTTATACTATTAAGTATAATATTATTAAGTGAATAATAATATTTATTAAGTATGCGAAGCCCAGTGGTAGGGGGTGGAAAAGGATACTGAAAATAGAATGACTTACTTGGCTTCCCACCAACAGTAAGCAGCAGAGTTGATATTCAAACCCAGGTTCCCTGATTCCAAATCCAGGGTTGTGTCCTCCTCCCTCCCCCATGACCCTACTATGCTACTTATTATAACTGTCTTCTTCTCTTTCAATAGTCTTCACATTTGTTTATTTATTTACTGTTATTGTTCAGTTGTTTCAGTCATGTATGGCTCTTCAGGCCCCATTTAGGGTTTTCTGGGCAAAGATATTGGAGTGGTTTGCCATCTCATTTTACAGATGAGTAACTGAGGCAGAGTTAAGTGACTTGCCTAGACTCACACAGCTAGTGAATGTCTGAGGCCAGATTTGAACACAGGAAGATAAGTCTTCCTGACTTCAGGTCTGGCATTCTATCTACTGCACCACCTCGCTGCCCATTTCACATTTATGTATCACTTTCAAGGATAGAAATCATTTTTCTCTCACAATGACCCTGTGAGGCAGATCCCAAAGTCCTAGTCTTCAGGGAGGAGGTCTCTTAAGAAGAGACCTTGTTAAAAGCTACTCACACATGGCCTCACAAAGAAAATAATTTGATGATGACATAGTTTTCAACTTCTCCAAGCACTGTGACTCATTCATCCAGGGAAGGCTTCTTTTTCACAGTTCCTGGCTAGCTGTACCTCTTGCCTATCTTTGATAAAGGAGTCAGAGGCTTCACAAATAATTGCTATCTATAGAGATTGTTTAAGCCTCAGAAAACTCATTAGGAACCCCTCATCAGAGCTGCAATTAAGTTGCAAAGTGGACAGGTTTAAGTTTCCTCTGGTGTTAATAAACAGTGAATTGGAGGAAGGTTAGAATGGAGGAATGAGACAGAGTGAATACATGAACTGAATAAATGAGCTCTCATATCCTGGGAATTGACTGCTTGATGGGACTGATATCTAACCAGGAACCCACAAATCTCATTTTACTTGAGAATTCCCATATCTGGGCAACAGCACGAAGGGTTTGGTTTGTTATAGAATTCTTCACAGTCATTTTTTCAAGCCCGTGGTAACATGTGGCTCTTTTATAGCCTCAATATTATCTTGGGTAAAGCTAGCTTATCTGATTAAAGAAGTATATTGAAAATAAATGTTTTTTTTATTTTTATCTAATTATTTTTT
Source organism: Vombatus ursinus (assembly GCF_900497805.2). Lineage (NCBI taxonomy): Eukaryota > Metazoa > Chordata > Mammalia > Diprotodontia > Vombatidae > Vombatus > Vombatus ursinus. The sequence goes on along the minus strand of NW_020954590.1, from coordinate 47,953,765 downwards.
ACCAAAGTTGTTATCTGTTTTTCCAAGCCCCCCATCAGAGGGCTATTCAAATTAGCCGGAGGGAATATTGTAAGCAAGACATCTGGGAAGTGAACAGGAAGCCACCTCCAACTCTGCATTTAGATCTCAGTGAGATAAAATAGTGGCAGAAGGCTTATTCCACCTCCCCCCAACACACACACACACACACACACACACACAATAGTTCATCAGAAGTTAGATACACTCAGAAAAATGTTATGGCAGAAGTCCCTGGGGGATTTTGTAACGGTGTGCTTGCTTTTCGCCTACTCTTTCTAATCAATGCAAAGAAGCAGATTGTGGGTTCTGTAAGCAATAGCACACACATTTAATCATATGAATGCAAACAAATCCAAAAGGATAATTAACAATTCATGAGGCTGAACTTCAATTATTAAATAATTTAGAGTACTGTATACAAAGAAACCACATTATGCTGAAAAGCTAGGTAGGACTTGAGCAGATGCCTCCAGATCCAAATTTAGAGGTTTATTTCTCAGCTTTGATGCTGGCTTGCTGTGTAGTTTTTAGGTCAATCAATGACTACTCATGGTTATATTATTTTGCTGACCTAGTAGCATGACAGAGAATGGAGGATGTATTTATGCTTTTAAAGCTGTTTTGATTATGAAATAATTGGTGGTTGCAGGTAGGTCATAAACATACTCACTCATCCCCACACCCACAAAAACACACTGGCACAAATGGTGTTTTGAAGTGGCTATTAGTATTGTCTAAAGTACCTTCTGCTATCCTATTTAATAAGAGAACAAATAAAGGTCGTATTTTCTTTTTTACTGACATTTTATCCACTTTACATAAACATCCATCTTTATAACTTAATACTAAAGCTGTTAGGCCACTTAATAGCCACCACTGTAGCTAATGGTCCCCATTCTAGCAAGTACTACTGGGTCACTTTTGACAAATTGCTCATCTCAGATTTTAACTGTATTTAACTGATTTTAACCTTTCTGTATGAGAGAGAGAGGAGACAAAGAAAGGTAAGAAGGGAGAAGGAAAGGTAAGAAGGGAGAGGGAGAGGAGAGAGGAAGAGAAAGATAAGAAGGGGGATGAAGAAGAAGGAAAAGAGATATGGGGAAAATAGGGGGAGAAGAAAGGAGAGGTTGAAAGAGGGAGAGAGGTGAAGAGGGAGAGATTAGCCCAGAGGAAGGTGGGGAGGGAGAAATGATGGGAAAGTGTTATGGCCCAGAATATTATTGGAAGGGAAGTGACATGGGTTTTAACCCTGACCTTCCCACATTACCAATTGTTCCTGTTGTGAACCTGAAGCTATAGAAGAGATTTGGGATAACTGAATTAATCTTACCCTTAAGTGGATTGATTTGGGTAACAGATGTGGGCCCTTTAGGCAAGGAGGATATAAAGAGAGCTCTATGACTGAAGGGAGTTCCAGAGATCCCAAGGAATTTCTTTCATCTGTGCTCTTATGCTTCTTGAAGGCTACTTATCTGCTTTTATCTTTATATGTATTGGTTTTACCATCTTGTAGACTACTTTTTCTTGGAGGTTGATGAATTTGTTTTTATGAAAAGAATTTTATATTTGAACTATTCATCTCTGAGTAAGCTATTGCACAGATGGTGAACCATAACATGAACATTTTGAAAGCAAAGTGAGAAAAAGAAAAGGAAAGAGAAGAGAAAAGAGAGAAGTCAGAAGGGATGGGAAAGAGGAAGAGGAAGTACACATCACCATATGATACTTCATCAGTTGGTATATTTCTGGAATATAGAGTTCTATCATTATAGAATGCTAAGCTTTAGTGTTAGTAGAGTGTGGAGTATAGGGTAACAACAAGATGACAGGAAGTCATGTAACATTACACATCTGTGTTATTCACAACCCTGTGCAGTGGAAAGTGTATAGAATACATCAAATAATTCTCTAGGCTTCTCTCAGTACCAATTACATTTACGGCAACCCAAATGTGATTGTGATGGCTACATCTTCAGGAAGCTGTAAGTAATGCATCATGGTGCTCCCTGGGCAGTGTATTCTTGGAGTTCGTGCCATTGTAAATAAAGCTTTCTTTGGGAACAATTTAATTTTTGTAATTTATTGCCTTTCAAAATTTAAGATTTATTCTAGGTTTGACAATAAAATATTAATCACAAAGACTATCTGGCACTCTTATCTGAGACTGTAGAATTAGAAAACAAAAGGCCAGTTTTTCAAATGCTGATCAGTATATCCATTTTTTTTGTGCTACTAATTTACTTTTATTTTAGTCTTTATAAGGAACTAGAAAACATCAGGGAGGAATGATTTACCAAGAAAAATTTACTGAAACAAAGCATCATCATGGGCATAAGAAGCTTCAAAAGTATTTGAAGCTAAATGAACCAATGCCTATATAGTACTTGGTATTCCTAGGAAAAAAGGCATTTATGTAATGGGATGAAACTGAACAGAATTGAAATTTCTTTGGTATTGTATAAAGATTGTATTGTGTAAGAACTATATGTAATATGGCTAACGGGAAATTTGTTTCACATAGCTACACTATCTGTAATAGGTTTTGTTTTTATTTCTTTCTAATTGGATAGGGGAGGAGGTAGGAAAAAAAAGAAAAATTTCTGAGCTTAAAAAAAGAAAACTTTGTAATAAGCAGTAGAAATGATAACTTAAATTGGTTCAACTTGTTAAAGACCAAAAATGGGGGCAGAGTATAAAACCGACTATCCTGTATTAAGGAAAAAATGAGACATTGAGGAAAGAGATAAGTGAACAATGACTAATAGAGAAATTGGGTGATGGACAGTCTGAGAGGGAGCATGGGTAGCAAGACACTTTGATCAGTGAGCTAGATTATTTAAATGTCAGATAGATCTGTATTGCCTATATAGGTTATATGCATTTTCCTGTTGGTTTATCTAAATGCAGCACACAGGGAGGTGTAAACAGATTTTTGATTCTTGCCTGAAAGAGAGCATATGGTTGGGGATATGGAGCTGCTCTCTTCTCTTTAGACAAAACTGTATTTCAGTAGAATTATAACTAATTCTAAAAGTTTTCCTCTGCAATCTTACGTATTTTATTTTATGCATTTAAAAACATTAATTTGAACAGGGAGCCGTAGACTTTACCAGACTGCCAAAAGGAGTCCATGACAAAAATGGTTAAGAATCCTGGGTGAAGTGTGGAAAAGATCTCACTGTGTTTATTGTTTGTTAATTCAAAAAAAAGTCGGTAGGAAAAAAAATATTACCTTACAAGTTCTTTTATAACAAGGTGTTTCCCATCCACATATCAAAATCATTCAAGATTTCTTGAAGGATATGTAGAGATAGGGACTGGAACTGTGATTTCACTGGCCTAGAGGAAACCCCTCTTAAGACACGTTGTTACCTTCTTTGCAACCTAACAGTCTGAGAGAGTTCCCCAGGACACTGAGATCATAAGTGACTTACCCAGGTTCACACAGCCAGTACACATCAGAGGCATAACTTGACCTCAGGTTTTCCTAGTTGTGGGCAGCTGTACAAATAAATCAGGACAATCATCCTCTGGAAATAAGGGTCAGGCAAGCCATAAAGTGAGGAGCTCCTTACCAAAGGTGTTTGCTACTCTGATCAAGGAGATCTAGCACAGAGTCCAAATTATATCTTAAAAATCATCACTATGCAATACTTACCAAATTAATCACAATTGAACACGGTACTTTTATTCTGAATAAACATTTAATGTTTGGGTCAGGTTGGGAATTCAATATGACAGAAGTGGTGTAGGGAACTGGTAAGCAGTGCAGGATTTGGAGACCTTGTTTTCAACCATATTACCTCTGTGACCCTGAACATGTACATCAGCTTTCCCATATCTCATTGTATTTATCTGTCAAACATGGGAGATGGACTAGATTCAAGATGTTAAACATGCAACCTATGGTCCATGCAGGCCACAACCCTCCTGAATGTGGCCTGAGCCACATTAAAATGTAATTGGGAAATATTTAACAAAATAAATAAAAATACAATAGCAGAGATAATATTACATTTTAAAACTAAGTCAATATGTAGCCTGCAGGGATCCTTATGAAAGGTTTAGTAGTCCCTATTTTATATTTGATTTTAACACCACTGAACTAGACAACTTCTAAGATTCCTTTAAGCTCTGGATCCTAAATAAAATCAAATCAATTAGCATCTATCTTTTTATTTTCTTATTTATCATAATTAGTTTGGGGCTTTTTTGGAGGGGAAGGCACTCCTCTGTAAGGCAAATCCCTGTGGAGTAACAGAATCACAATATTGACCATCTGTCAACTTTCAAAGTTTTTCCTTTTCTGAGGGCACCTTGGGAAGAAGCTTAAATGCAAATGTTTCTCATAGTAATGACAATGTTATATACCTTATATCATCTGAACTTCATAACAACCATGGGAAAGAGTTAACATTTACTAGACCTTTAAGGTTTGCAAATCATTTTACATATGATATATCAATTGATCCTCATAACAGCCTTGTGTGTAAGGGATGTTATTATTATCCCTACTTTATAGATAAGAAAACTGAGGCTTATACAAGTTAAGTCACTTTCCTTAGGTCACTCACCTAGTAAGTTTCTGAGCCAGGATCAAGACTCCAAACCCAGATGTCTATCATCTACTGTACCACCTAGCTGACCAGATAATTTTAATATCAATTTTACAGTGAAGAAAGTTGTGACTCCTCTAGCTTCCTTCAAATCCCATTTAAAATTTTGCCTTTTACAAGAACCTAATCCATACCCCTCCCTTAATGCTAAAGCCCTTCCTTTCCCTCTTTTGATTGACTTCAATTTGTTCTTTACATATCTTGTTTGTAAATAGTTATTTAGGTATTCTCTCCCTCATGAGACTATAATCTCCTTGAGAGCAGGAACAGTGTGGTTGTTTTGCCTTTCTTTGTATACCCTGGGATATATATATATATATATATATATATGTATATGTGTGTGTGTGTGTATATATGTATATATGTATGTATCCATAGTATCCAGAGGTAAAGGGCAACCTTGTACCATTGCATGCATCACAAAAGGTTAAGGAATTTATCCAAAAAATGGAGATAAACAGGCTCTAGTAGAATTGAAGCTCACATTATTTAAACCCTATTGAATCTAAGGGCTATAATCATAGTTAAACTCAAGGAAATGAACATTTCATCAAAGGTATATCTAATATCCAATGGGATATGTGGTTTTGTGATGAAGAATTAAAGCATTTAAATTAAAGCAATTAAATCATGAAAAACTCAATGCCAAATAATGTAAAACAAGTGATTATAGTAAAAAGGACATATTAAATATTAAAATTTTAATTGTAAAATGTATAAAACATATTGAATATAAATAAATTAAATTATTTTATTTGTTCTAATTAATTCATATACTACTATGTATATAAAAGAATATACACTTTGAATTTAACAAACTTAGTTTTCAAAAATCCATCTGTCTATTCCTTTGCTTTATAATTGGGGAACTTAATTATAATCATTTAGTATTATTGTTTGCTTATTTGTGTTTTCTTCAATACACAGATATGTGTATACACATATCTATGTATTGTGAACCCCAAGTCCCATGAACCCCACAAATCCCAATTTGAAACAGTCTGCTCTAAGAGACAAATAAAATTGGGGTACATGTGTCCATGGTTTAATTTCTCTCAAGTTGGCTTGACATGCGTTGCATGGGAGTTCAGTCCAAAACTGGGCCCACCTAAGGGGGCCAGTTCAGAACTGGCTTGGTTTGAGATTTTAGGGTACAATGTTATATATCCTTTCAACAGGGGCTCATATCAACTTGCCATCATTCCAGACCACCCCCAGCCTCAGTCTATCTGGGCAGAAGTATCAGTCTCCACCCAAGCATGAGTAAGATAAAATTAACTCAAGTTTGGGTTGGGTTTGACTAGGATAAGAAGATTCAATGCAATCTCATTATCAGTGAGGCCCTTCTGAAGAATTTTGAAGCAGAAGGCTGGCAGGGTGGAGCTCTGAGTCTCCAAGACACAGATTACCAAGAGAAATAATTTTTCACAATATATAAGTATTATATATATGTATACATATATTTATATATATACATACACAAACATAAGTATACTAAAAATTATTATGTCTGTATTATATCCATTTAACTGTGGAATATATAGCCAGCTAGGTGGCTCAGCGGTTATAGTGCTAGGCCTGGAGTCAGGAAGACCTGAGTTCAAATACTGCCTCAGACACTCACTAGGAGTGACCCTGGGCATATCACTTAACTTCTGTTTGTCTAATTCATTGGAGAAGTAAATGACAAACCACTCCAGTGTCTTTGCCAAGAAAACCACATAGGGGGTCACAAAGAGTTGGACCACTTCTGACTGCTGTGAGACCATTTCACAATGCTGTCAGAATATCCTTTTTCTGCTGCCACTATCTAACTCCTACTCCTCCCTTTGAGATCTGAAATCCCTCTCATCTTATTCTTATTATCCCACTACTCCAAAGAAGGGGAGATGTTGAAGGTTTCTCATCCATCTCTACTCCTGAGTCTGGACCATTATCTTTGGGGCCTACTGTCCACTACTCTCCTCTTCTCGTCTGAGTGCAATTCCTCTGTACTATTGTACTAACAGTAACAATGATTTTTTATGAAAGAATGAAAAATTTCTTCCTTAAATATTAATTCACTTTTTTTCTTCTATTGTGCTCTTGATGTTTCTCCTTATAACTTTTTTCCCCTTGAATTTCTTTAGCTCATTTATGTTTCTTTGTTTTCTTGATAGTTTCAAGACAATGCTTTTTTTTTTTACAAAATCAGACTCTACCACTCCTTATTCATAGACTTCTATAGACCTAGCCACATGAAAACAAACATCTCATTTCTTAAATTTTCATTGTTATATAAAAAAGTTTGACTTTAATTTGTTTAGTAAGTTTGCATATTGAATAGACTATTCACCTCTGATAATTCTAGAAAAAAACAGTTACTTATGTTCTTCCCTTTTACGGGACATTCAATTACTTTTAAAAATACTTATTTCAGTTTTTTCTGGTGTATTATTTTGAGTGCTAAATGATATTTGGTTTTCTGAATGTCATATTCTGATATTTCCTTTGATTTCTTATAAACAAGGAATAACTCAGTTATTCAGATACCCTTGATATGTCAAAAGTTATTTTCTCTTTGAAAAATTGATAGTTTAATACCATAATTCTAAAGTTTGGCTATTATGTTGGTTTTTTTGATGAGCTAAACTTGATTATTTCATGTAAGTCTTATATTTTGTTGTTTTGTCATTTCAGTGTGTCCGAATCTTTGTGACCCCATTTGGGGTTTTCTTAACAAAGATACTGGAGCTGTTTATTATTTCCTTCTCCAGCTTATTTTACAAGTGAGGAAACTAAGGCAAACAAGGTTAAGTGACTTGCCCAGGGTCACACAGCTAGTAAGTGTCTGAGGCCAGATTTGAAATTACGTCTTCCTGACTCCATGCCCAGCATTCTATCCACTGCACCATTTAGCTGCCCCTTGGTCTAAGAAAGATTTTCTCTACTTGCATTTGGCCACCTGCTTCCAAGATTTTTATTTAATTTGTTTTATTCTTTCCTAAATAATGCTCAAGTTCTATTTTTTTCAGATCCATTGTTAAATTATCTCCTATAATTCATATTTTTTAAATTATCACATTCTGTCATCAAGTTCTGGGATAATCTTGTTTTTATTTTATTTTTTGTTAGAGGGCTTGCGTGTTCTTCTAATTATATTACCTTGATTTTGATTAATTAATTTTCCCTCTACCTTTGCATTTTTCTATTCCAATGTGGTCATTTTCTTTTTCAGAGAATCTACTGTTTTCAAGATTGTTTATATTTCATTCTAAATTCTCTATTCTCTTGTTAAATTTGTTCTTTTCCCCTTAATACCACTAATTTTTGTTCTGTTGTCTTGTATCTTTTTATTTAATTCTTTCATTACTCATCTGAATAAATGAATAAAAGCATTTATTAAGTACTTACAATGTGCCAGTCACTGAGGATACCAACCCAAACTCAGAGACAATGCCTGCTATCAAGGAGCTTATATTCTAAAAGGGGAGAAAAAAGAGTGAGGACTAGTGGCCTGAGATGGGGGAGGGAACTTTGTCTAAAGAATTATAGGTAGAGGGAGAAGTGTCACCAGGGAGTAAATTATCTTACTTTATCTAGGAACAATGACAGAGTCACATTGTTCGTTTTTTATTTATTTTTTTTTTGCTTAGGCAGTTGGTGTTAAGTGACTTGCCCAGGGTCACGCAGCTAGTAAGTGTCAAGTGTTTGGTCTGAGGCTGGATTTGAACTCAGGTCCTCCTGACTTCAGGGCTGGTAATCTATCCACTGCACCACCTAGCTGCCCCAACTTGTTCATTTTTAATGGTTGTACAACTGAAGTGGTGGAGCAGAGAGAATAAGAGAAGGGTATGTGCCCCACAAAGACATAGTTGACAAGGAGATTGTGGATAATGTCATCAGACAGGAGGCAGTGAAGCTAAAGCAGGGCTGCAACTTTTCAGAAATAGGTGACCAGGTGAAGCAGTCACCTGTCTCCTGATTTCCCTTTGATGTGATAAGGAAGCTTACAGAATGCCACAAATGGCAATACCTTTGCCTCTCTTTGGGGATTTTGACTCAGTTTCCTGTGGGTTTATGTCTTTGTCAGCTTTTCACAGTCTTGGTGACTCCCTGTTTTCTTAGACAATTTGAATTTGACAAGATCCCTTTCAAGAGCAACTAGGTGGCTTCAGCCCATAGAGCGCTGAGCCTGGATTGAGAATGACTTATCTTCCTGAGTTCAAATCTGGTCTCAGACACATACTAGTTGTATGACCCTAGCCAAATCATTTAACCCTACTCAGTTTCCTCATATATAAAATGATCTGGAGAGGGAAATAACAAAGCACTTCAGTATCTTTGCCAAGAAAACCTTCAAATGGGGTCATGAACAGTTGGATGTAACTGAAACGATCAAACAACTTCAACATGAAGTTCACTGTTGCAGGTATACTCTGAGAGGTCCCCATATTTGAACCTCTTCAATACTTTCCCTGTCCTATTCTTCTGGGTTCTACCTTTATATAATTCATTTTATTTACTTCCTAGACTAATCCCAGGAGGTTTTCCACAAAGGGACTGACAATAGGTCACCCAGGACACTGTTGAAGGCAAATTCCAAGAGATTTTTATAATGAGGTCTTTTTTCCTCTCTTCTCTCAAGCTTCCTTGTGGTCTGCTGGCTCTTGTATGTTATTAAATGGCTGCAAACAGCACCCACCACACTACTTACTTCTTCCACAATCTGCTCCTCCCTCAGGTTCCATACTCTTCAAATCATTGTACAGTATAAAAAGCATAGGCCTCAGAGTCATGCAAACTAGATTTGAATCTTTTTTTTTAAAGTCTTCAGTTATTTTATTTTTAGTCTAGTGATTCTTTCTATGTTACTAATGCTTGATAAGTTCTTTTGCTTTCATGTTCTTTATTTTTTGGCTAGGCAATCAGGGTTAAGTGACTTGTCTAAGGTCACACAGCTAGCTAAGTGTTAAGTGTCAAGTGCCTGAGGCTGGATTTGAACTCAGGTCCTCCTGACTCCAGGGCCGGTGCTCTAACCACTGCGCCGCCGAGCTGCACCCTGCTTTCACATTCTTGTTATTGCTCTATTTGCTCCATGTATGTTTTCTTGGCATAGGTTAGAGCAACACATTAGGTTACTTCTCACAGTAGCATCTTCTTAGCATTCCCCTTCTTTCACTTTTTGAAGAGAGAAGTTATCATTAAAACAACCCAAGACGTTATAAGCTCTTCTAATTTTGACAGAGAGAGAACCAGAAAATGTCTTGATGTTCCAAATCCTCTATCACTATTGCGTCATTTCTCTGGATCAGATTCTCATCTTCATATTTTAAACAAGAATAGAGTAAGATATTTCATCAAACACTTTTCAGAAATCTAAGTGAATTAAATTCACAGAATATATTATATATAATATATAGGTGTGTATAATATATATGTAATATATTATAGTGATCCTATCAAGAAATGAAATGAATTTAATATGATGTGATCTGTTCTTAATGAATTCATTCTGGTCTTGATTTTGGGTTATCTCCTCTTCCTTTACTCTTAGACTGGGGACTCTTTGAAAATAGGGCTATCTTATTTTTTTTCCTTTCTGTGCATCTCCAGCACTTAGTACAGTCCCTGGCACGTGGGTGCTAAATTCAGTGCTGGTTAACTTGTTTAACTGTTCCTCTATTTGTATATTCTAGAATTTTACCAATTATCAAAGTTGAACTCACTGAAATATAATAAAAGATTCCATTACCTTTCTGTTTTGAAAACTGGATTAATATTTGCTTTTCTCACATCCTGTAGTATTTCTTCCTTTCTTCGTCATTTTTTGAAGATCTTTCTATCTCCCTAATTATTTTGGGTATCAACTCCCTAATAACCATTTTTGTTATATCCTTTCTAGCCAAAAGATTATTTTCTTTGGCAGAAAAAAATAGATATAGAATAGAAGTTATTTTTTCCATGAAGAAGTGGTTTTTTTTTCTGTGCTTCAGTGACTTCCAGAGTAGTTCCTCAGGCATATTAAAGTTCAGTCTGGTAGAAGGCCCTATTAATTTTTTCCCATTAGAGATGCTGAATATCACCACAAATGATGTGTTACTTTTTTGTGAACAGAAAATACATATTTGCTATCAAAATAATAATAAAAATATTTATTCCTTTACAGGAACAGTTGTGTTTTATTGCAAAGTCCGTTGTGCACCACTCAAAAACAAACATCCATCTTCTCTTAAATATATAGATACCTAATCATAGCTAGGAATAACTTACCCGTATTCTAGTTTGTTTGCTGTAATGAGGCACCAAGAGCTACCCTGCTATGTACCCAGTCCCTGAAGAACCATTGAGAATTCAGAAAACTATTCAGAAATGTGGACTGTAAAATTAAAATGAAATATCAGTTTAATATCTCTAGAACAACAACTTAATGTGCATGTAATTTTCAAAGACCCTAAACAGTGAACACCAAGAACTGATATTACACTCTGTATTTTTTTTAAATGACTTCACATCCCCCAGTGGAGACTTAAACATTTTGCTACCATATACAGTATGCGGGGTATTTTAGATGACAATGCAATATAAAAACATAAAAGTGAGTGCAACCTGGGACACAAGGGCTTCCAGCATCTTTGTTTCTTGATCATTTGCCTATAGACTTCTGAGAAGTTAATGCCTTTTATTCAACTTAATTTCCCACCACGTAGATAAAACATCTATTCAGAAATTTCTAGTTTTAATTAAAGGACTCTTATCCAAATTGGAAGTCTGACCAGACCAATCTTTTTCACTTTGTCTACTGCTTGAACTCACTGTACACTGATTACAACCAAAGTGGTTTTCTGGGTGGGAAGGAAAGCTATTTGTTGATTTTGTTAATTTTTTCTCCTTTTGTGCCTTATAAATAGCAATCACACTAATTAGAAAAGTGCAAGCATTAGGTGTTATTGTATAGCTTTAATCATGGTTGAGGGGATCCTCGAGGATTACTCACACCTAAGAGAAAGAAAGGACAATTTGGTAGGAGGAGAGCTATTTTAGGCCTGGAAAATTTTACTTGAGTTTGTAGGGAGGGAATTGTTTTGTTCCTAGTGTGGGGTGGGGAATTAATGGTATTAACTTATCTAAGATGTTTTGTGTAAATTGAACCTAAAATCAACGTTATACTCAGGAAATTTGTGCTAAGGGAAACAGGAATAGCTATATACTATTATATACATTCATACACACACACACACACACACATTACAAATGTGTAATGCGTGAAGGAGCTTTCAGCACCACTATAAAGTGCAATGGTCCTAGTAATATCTAAAGGCCTAAAACCACATCTAGCACTTTGAAATATCAAAGTAACAAAGCAAAAGAGCCATTTCTTCTCTTTGTCTTGCAACTCCTATTACATTGTATTAATTACTGTGTAATAGATTGGATCCTGTGAATTTTCAGTGAATATGAAATGAAAAAGATATGGTACAGGTAGGAGGAAAGATGAAAGTTGGGAGAGGAAAGAAGTGAAAGTTGTATTTCTTCAGAAAATTTCCCAGATAACATCTATTAAGTAAGGCTATCTATTATTTGTGCTAGTTGCAAATAAAATAAATGTACTTTGGAAAATAATGCCAGATGACTCGGTAGGAAAATCTGTTACAAAGTTTGCTTAGGAGTCTCTTTCAACTCTTACATAGATATTAGGCTTCTGTGGAGTTGATAATTCTTTGCTCTCATTCCTTGCTCCAGAACCATATTTTCTAACACATTTTTTTCACCATTCTCAAGATCAAAATAGATTTTGATTTAATTTGGAGGATGTTATTCAATTTTTAATATAAGTTTTTTTAACCTCTTCAACTCTGCAACACATGCTGGCAAAGAAGTCACACTCATTTCATATTGGACTTCTTGCACATACTTATTACCATGAGTATTGAGATACAAGATGACCAAACATCCAATGAAATGTTTCTGCCAATTTCTGGCAATTATGATTTCCACACAGTAAAGTGAACTCTGTCAATTCCTTTGATGTCCTTCCCAAAGAAACTGTAAGTTGTTCTTTCAGAGGCAACTTTCCTTTCTTGTATTGTTTCATTTATATAAAGAATGTCAAGATTGATGGAGTTGAATTCTTTCATTCATTCATTTTGCATTTAGAAAACCAACAGATGAGTTAGTGTTTAAAGAAAGTCTAAAAGTGTGAATATCAAGGCCATTGTTTTGCTTTCTGCCATTCTGTCACCAATTGTATATGTACTTTCATAGTCAAGGAATTCATTAATAAGTGGGTAAGTCTGTTAGTGATCAGATTTTTTTTTACTTAGTAGCACTTGTCTCAAGAAAGGCAGAAATAGTTCATTAGTAGTGCTAAAAGACTTTGTGGAATAGAAGAACATGCCATAGTCTAATCACCTTTGATGCAACTTTTTTGGAATTTGAAGTAACATCTACATTTGCCATAATAAAGTTTTGGTGTAGAACTTTGTGGAAAAAATTGAATTTTTTTTTTATTTTAACAGAGGAAAACATTTACTCATGTGGTAGTCATTTCTGAATTACTCTGTATACTCATACCACTTATTAGAGGAAAAATAAAATTTAATATAAACCTCAAAGGATGAATACAAATGAGAAAATAAGCATGCTATGTAATTAAAATTATTCCAATTTGCCCTATTTAATTCTTCTTACCATTAAAAGTGAGAAGTAGATTAAAGAAAAGGATATTGACATGAATTATAAAGAATTTCAAATACTGAACTGGTATGAAATTGTCATATAATAGCAGCTTTTTTTATGGTGGCAAAGAATTGGAAATTGAGAGGATGCCCATCAATTGGGGAATGGCTGAGCAAGTTGTGGTAAATGAATGTAATGGAATACTATTGTGCTATAAGAAATGATGAACAGGCTGACTTCAGAAAAACCTGGAAAAACTTGTATGGTCTGATGCTGAGTGAAGTGAGCAGAACCAAGAGAATATTGTACACAATAACAGCCACATTGTGCGATGACTAATATTGATAAACTTAACCCTTCTCAGCAATACAAGGATTTAAGACATCTCCAAAGGCCTCATGATGGAAAATGCTATCCACAAAGAAGAAAGAACTATGGAGTTTGAATGCAAATCAAAGCATAGTATTTATTATTTTTTTTCTTCTGTTGTGTTTTGTTTCCTCTTTTTGGTGGTTCCTCCTATTGGTTCTAATTCTTACTTACATCACTGATGTGAAAATATGTTTAATAGGAATGTATATGTATAGTTTATTTAATAGGAATGTATATGTATAGCCAGACTGCACACTGTCTTAGGGAGGGAGATAGGAGGGAGGGGGAGAAAAATTTAAAACTCAAAAGCTTATGGAAGTGATTGTTGATAATTCAAAATAAATTAATAAAAAAGAAAAAAAAAGAAATCATCATAAAATGAGACCAAAAGAGTCTGAAAACTGTCTTAGCAAATATTTGACACATTTGCAAAGCTAAGAGATATGACAGCAAAGGAAAAAAACAATTTAGACCATAAAATCATTTGAAAATCTTAGTGAAAAGAATAGTAGAAGATTGTGAGAAATATCCCCTCATAAAATAGCATAAAGCAATGGAATGAAAAAAAAATTAAGGAAAATTTGGTGAGACTGAGTTAAGTAAAGTCATCCTAAGGGCATCTGATGATGAAACTGGCATGGGACAGCAATTATATGTAATTTATAACTGAGGAGACAGACTTCAAGCAATGTAATTTATTAGCAAAGCATGCATCATAAACCAAGTCCAGGGTGCCTCAGAGGGCATAAGGACCCTGAATACAGATTTCGCACAGATTTTTATACATTAAAAGAAAACAGTAAACAAGATATGGAATAAAGTGTAGGATCAAGTAATCTGATTTATTTTTAGGGGACACATTTGGGACTTTCCAAGTTGGAAGTGAGTGAGAGGGAAGGTGGAATTCCCCCAAATCAGGTGAATTAATGAGGTCAGTCTGGTTCTCACACAAGTTAAAGTTCTCACACTCTGATCAATTAACAAGTATTTTTTAAGAAACTTGCAGATGCCTGGCCTGGCAATGTACTAGGCACTGGAGATCCAAAGAAAGGGTGGGGAAGGAAACAATTTCTGATCTCAAAGAGTTTGTATTTTTTTTAAAGAGACAGCATTTGCATATGTAAGTCAGTACAGAATTAATACAAAATAAACACAAATGATTTAAATATAAGGTAGTTAGGGAGTCAGGGCATTAGTTATTGGGAGGGGGATTAGAAAAGATTTCATGTACAAAGGAGTGCTCAAGTTTTCTCTTGTAGGAAGTAAAGGTTTCCATAAGGTGAAAGCAAAAAGGGAATGAATTTGAGGCATGGAGGAAGGTCAATACAAATTTATGGAATGGGACAGGGAATATCCTGTGAGAGGAACAGATAGAAGACCCATTTGAAAGAACCGTAGAGTTTGGAAGCAGGTAACAAAGCTGAAAAAGTAGGTGGCCCCAAGTTGTAAAAGGCCAAACAGATGAGGTTATATTTATTTTAATCATAATAGAGAGCAACTGGAGCTTCAGTAGGGAAGCGACGTGGTCAGGTCTGCAGTTAAGGAAACTCACTTTGGCAGGATATTGATTAGAAAGGAAAGCAATTCAATATAGATAAATCAATAGAAGTTAATGTAATAGTTAATGCAAGAATTTATAAGGGCCTGAATCTAAGCTGATAGCTTTGTGAATAAAATTAGGAGGTAAGATATTTTAAATGTGGAGGTAGAAATGTCAGTATTGGGCAATTGACGGGATAAAATATCTCAAATCATATCTTTTATAAGAGGTCTTTTTGAAGTAACCTTTCATCTACTCTATAGAGTATATGGGATGTATGGGGTATTCAAAGAAGGCTAGCATCTCTGGTCTGAGGGCTTGCCAAACCCTTTTCAGCGTTGTTCATCCACCTTTGGTATTTAACTGGTACCCAACTCTATAGCACGTGCAGCAGCCACATGCCAGTAAACCATCTTGGCAGATGGGCTAAACCAGATTGAGGGTAACTGACAGACCTCAAATCCATTGGTGAATTAGGGGAATGTTTATCCCAAGCAAGTGAAGATTTTTCCCAGATGAATGGATGGATGAGAACAATTTGTTCCAACCACCATGAAGTAGGCATTGTGGAGTACTTAGACCTCGATCAGACATTAAAGACACCAAGGTCATCCCCTGCATCCTGGGCCATTGCCAGTCATCTTGACTTTTGTCTTTCCACTGGACTACAATGACTCTGGAGGAGAGAGTGAGGTTGATGGCTTTATGTAACTCTTCCTCTCTAAGATATGACCTCTAGACATCATTGGTCCTCTTTGAAAACAAAGGACAAACAACAATATCTAATCTATATATTTATTGTGCTTACATAATTGTTTGCATATTGTCTTCCCCCTTAGACTGTAAGTTAAAGCACAGGGATTTTTTTTGAGGGAGAGGCTTTTTTTTATCCCAGCATTTAGCACAGTGCCCAGCACATAGTAGGTGCTTAATAAATACTAGTTGACTGACTGACTGACTAAAGTATATGTTGACCTTTCCAGGCATAATGAAACATTTTTATGACAATAATATACATACTCACCAAGGTTCCCTTTGGGAACCTTGATGAGGGTATTAGAAAGAAACTGTAGGCTTCCATAAATGGAATTCCACAGTGGACAACATTCAGCTCTAGATCTATGAAACTGTAAACCTTACCATTTAGAGAATGTAAGAGTCAGTCATATTTATTACAGATTCTTTCTTTTCAGTAGTCCTGGTTGAACCACATACCAAGGTACTGAAAGGACTTTAGAATATGATTTCTAAATTGCTACATGTGATAGTAGAAAAATTGTGACAAAGAAGAAAGGTATTGTAGGACTTGAAACAGAAATATCTAGTAATAATAAGATAAAGTGTTTTCTTAAAGGGGGAAAAAGAGTGGGTTATTCAACTATTGATAGATGGGTATGAATTCAGTTCCTGGAAAAATTCCAGAATGCATCACTGAAGGAATGGCTTGTGAACATTTAATAGGGAATAGTGATTACTGTGCACCAACTTGGAATTTTTTTGTTTTGGCGAGGCAATTGGGGTTGAGTGATTTGCCCAGAGTCACAGAGCTAGTCAGTGTTATGTGTCTGAGTTCACATTTGAACTCAGGTCCTCCTGACTCCAGGGCCAGTGCTCTATCCACTGAACCACCTAGCTGCTCCCCACTCCCCACCCCCATTTGAGAATCTTAAGAACAATTCATGCCAGAATAATACCATTTTCATTATAAACATGATAATGAGCATCATTGAGGGCAGTATGGTTAGTGGAATGAAAAAAAAATCAAAGAAGAGATAAGACTGCTGCTTGGTTTGGAAGAGACAATGGTAATACTTGAAATCATAGACATGGCTTTGAATCTGGACTGTATTACTTCCTGTGTGAATTTTGGTGAGTTAGTTTTACCACTCAGTCTTAGTTTATTTTCCTTTTATTTCATTTACTTTTATTTTTAATTTAATGTAAGTTTTGAACTTAAACCAATAAAATTGACACATGTAGAAAGGGTCACACATGAAATTGCAGATAATCTCTAATATATATAGCTTGCTTTTATATGCACATGTGTGTGTTCAAACTGGAGGTTTTAAAGTTGTCTTATTTATTTATTCTTATTTCTGGTCTTCATTTTGTTCCCTTCTCTGTATTAAAAATAATGTTGCAATGCCCTCTCTCTTTTTTTCTTTTGCTTTCTTGCCTCCCTCTATTTCTCCTCACCTTTCTATATGATTGTCAACTGCGTATTTTTCTCCATCTTACCTGCTTGTACATTTTTTTCTCTTTCACCTACCCCCTTTTTGTTTCATTGTTTAAAATGTCTCTTTGTAGTTTATTACATGAATTTGGTATGCTGCTGTTAAACAGTGGAGTCCAAATGGTTACATTATAAAATCTGTGAGGTTTTTAAACTTGTGACAAGAGACATGAGGGAGTTTTTCTACAGAATACAAGGAAATCCTGACTCAATCTCCAATGATCCAATACTTAAAATTCATGAACCTTCAGCTGGTCATCCTTAGCCATTGGCATATATTCTTATACTGGTTAGAATGGGGCTGAATTATGTCTCCGTATTCTGGATGTTCAATTATAGTACCAGTGCATACAAATTTCTTCTTAAATACTTACAATGTTTATTTTTATTATAATTACTAGTTCTGATTATAATCACAACTCTTAGCTTGAATTCTTATATTGATATAATCCTTAGTCCCCCCAAAGAAGCAGGTCATCACCTTTACTTATATCATCAAAGAAATCAAAAGAGTGGAGGTTCTGGAGAGTAGACATATGGTTCTTTTTCCTTATTTGAAATGTCCTGTGGAAGATTGTAGCCACAAAAAGGGTTGGAGTATGGGGAGAAGTATTTAGGCAACTCAAGCAAGAGGCTGCTGAGTCCTCAAGCAGTAGCTCAGTTTCTGGGGCACTGTTTCTGTCTTTACAGAGCAGAAGGTAGTGAAAGAGGAATTTGCTTAATATATCTGATCTTTAACTGTTATTATTGTTTCTGCTCCATTGTCCCTTTTCTCTTCTTGTCTCACTCCTGTCTTGGCATTTTATTCCTTAGTAGTGTGTATAATCTCTATAAGATGTATTTCAAGGAGGCATGGACTAATATCTCTGAAATCATGTCCACCACTCTCCAAGAGAAACTTGATTCTTTTCAAGGAGGAGAGATAGAAAAGAGGCCATAGGATTCGACACTCAGTTATTTCTGGGAGGGTGTACTATACTACAATTATATCTCTCTTTTTCTCTAAATATTGATGGACACAATGTTTAGATTTTCTTAACCACTGTATCTTAATGGGCGCTGAGGGAGAGTGCCTCAATCTTAAACTCTGATGTTTAACTTGTTCCCACCTATATTCTGATTTACTTCTCCTACGACCATTAAAATAGAACTAAACCATTTCCATATCCTCTTCTTGTCTTGTTATTTTATACCACCTGCTTGACTTTTGAAGATATTAAAGATCAGAAAAGATGTTTGTTTCTTCTTTTTCTATTAGCATGTAAATCCTTCCAATTGATTGAATGTTTTTATCTTTCTATGTTCCTTTTGTCTCTTGTGTTTCCATTTCAAATTTTTTATCCTGACCTTTTAAAAAATCATGAATGCCTGAAATTCTCTATTTCACTAAAGTTCTATTTTTCTGCTGATATGATTATACTCACTTTTGCCAAATAGGTTATCTGTGGTAATAAATTATTATCCTTTGACTTTTAGAATTTTGGATTCTAGTATTTCCTCTTCTTTTGAGTGTTAGCTGACAAATCTTGTGCAGTACTGGCATTGGCTTCTTAGTACTTGAACTCTTTCTTTTTAGCTACTTAAAATATATTTTTTTTCTCTTACCTGGAAACCCTGAACTTGGCTATGATACTCCTGTGAGTTGCATATTATAGTTTTTTTTTTCAGGAGCTGGCCAATGGATTATGTTTATTTTTACTTTGTATTTGTATTAGAAGAGATTTGGGTAGATTTCATTTATGATTTTTTGGTGGAAAGGAGTTAAACATCTTTTTGTATTTTTTGAAATATAGCACCCAATAATTTTTGAAGGATGGCACATATTTCAGGAACTACAATGATTCTTAGATTATTTCTAGTTGGCTTATTTTTGAAGTTAGTTTTTAAAACATAATGTATACTTTAGATATTCTTTTTTCAAACTTTTGATTTTGTTCTTAACATTTCTTGTTGTCTCATGAGTTGTTTTCTATTTGGCTCATTCTAATTTGTAAGGTATTTAATAATTAGGTAAATTTTGCTACAGTCTCTTCTAAGGTAATTATTCTCCTTGTCATTCTCACCCTCTCTAGCTATTATATTTTTATGTCTTTTCTCCTAGATTATTTTGTATTTCTTGTAAACAGGAAAATATTTTCTCTGAGGCAACATTTGAACATTTTGTAGAATTATTCTCTTTTTTCTGGTTTTAGGACTTGGCATTCTCTTAGTCCATGGAAATTATTCACTCTGTTTGACATTTTCTATATCCAGACTGGTAGCTTGTGCTTGGTTCAAAAGCTAATCCTGTAGTCATTGATAGTATAGGTTGGCCCTGTTTGATCCTGCTTTTAGTGGCTAAGATTAGGCCCTGCCTTCTGGAGGGATTGTCTAGTTTTGTCTTCTCTTGTGGTTTTGGCTCGGGTTGGATTGATGCTTTGTTGGTCATGGGCTGCCTGGTGCTGATTTAACCCTTTCTCCTATAGTGGATTATACCCTTGTGTCACTTTCTCTTTTGGAATGCTCTTCTGTCTCTTGCCTCAGATGGAGGCCTTGGCTCACCCTTCACTGGGCCTGGAATCTAATCAGTCCCCATTTCTTTCAGCAGTTTAGATCCCTAAGTCACCGCATATTAGGCACTGGTTTAACATGGATTTTAGTCCTCCACATTGGTGCATTTCAGTCTCTACACTTTTAAAGTGAAGGGAATATACTAATTTTAAGGTCTCTTCCATAAATTCTATGATTATAGTTAAGAATAACAATCTAGATATAATATTCCTAAATTTGTTTAGGATGATGATAAGATTTGTTGGATTCAGAGTTTTTTATCCCTGAATCAAAGAATTGGTTGCTTGTTGTACTTAATTCTCAAAGAGGACCAAAATAACATCATTATGTTTGGGTCAAGGTACAATGTATTTTACTGTGGCTGATCAGAACAAAAAGAACTTGGAAGGTTCTATCACAGGTTGGGTACAAATGGTCCATGTGAACATTTGGGGTAGAGATTCTCTAAATTTGTACATCTCATGTTTCTTCTGAGTTACTACAATTCTGCTTTGTTCATAGAGCACAATCCTTTGATGTGGGCTTGCCATGTTGGGCAGTTCTGTGCTGATGTTTCCTCCTCTCACAATGGATTCTAAATCTTTATTTTATTTTAATTAATTTATTTTTTATTTTAGTTTCCAACATTCTTTTCCACAAGATTTTGAGTTCCAAAGTTTCTCCCCATCTCACCACTCCCCCCACCCTAAGATAGTGTGATTTCTGAATACTCCTTCCCCTAATCTGCCCACCCTTCTATCACCTCCCCCCTCTCTTATCCCCTTCCCCTTCTATTTTCCTGTAGGGAAGAATAGATTTCTATACCCCATTGTCTGTACATCTTATTTCCCAATTGCATGCAAAAGCAATTTTTAACATTTGTTTCCAAAGCTTTGGGTTCCAAATTCTCTCCCTTCCTCCCTCCCCACCACCCTCATTGAGATGGCAAGCAATTTGACACAGGTTATACATGTGTAGTCATGCAAAACACTTCCATAGTAGTCATGTTAGGAAAAACTAACTATATTTCCCTTCATCCTATCCCAACCCCCATTTATTCTATTCTCTCTTTTGACCTGTCCCTCCTCAGAAGGATTTGCTTCTGATTATCACCTCCCCCCATCTGCCTCCCTTCTATCATCACCCCCTCTTATGCCATTCTCCCCTATTTTCCTATAGGGTAAGATAGATTTACATATCCAATTGAGTGTGTATGATATTCCCTCCTTAAGGCAAATGCAACGAGAATAAGATTCACTCATTCCCTCTCACCTTCCCCCACTTCACCTCCACTGTAAAAGCTTTTTCTTGTCTTTTTTATGTGAGATAATTTACCTCATTCTACTTCTCCCTTTCTCCTTCTTCCAGTATAATCCTCTCTCACCCCTTAATTTTGTTTTTTAGATATCACCCCTTCATCTTCAACTCACCCTGTGCCCTCTATCTATCTATCTATCTATCTATCTACATATATTTTTTTCCCTCCAACTACCCTGATACTGACAAAGTTCTCATGAGTTATAAATATCATCTTTCCATGTAGGAATGTAAACAATTAAAGTTTAGTAAGTTCTTTAAGATTTATCTTTTCATGGTTCTCTTGAGTCTTGTATTTGATAGTCAAATTTTCTATACAGCTCTGGTCTTTTCATCAAGAATACTTGAGGGTGGAGTGAAAGCAGTTCTCCCCCAAAAGCCCTCCAAATACCAGTAAAAAAATTGATCTAAACAAATTCTAGAGCAGCAGAACCCACAAAAAGACAGAGTGAAACAAATTTCCAGCCTAAGACAGCTTGGATGGTTGATTGGAAAGGTCTGTTGTGTTGGGCTGGGAGAGGAGCTCAGTTCAGTATGGGTGCTCAGGCAAAGACCAGGCCTCAGTAAACCTGGAGCAGTCCTCAGAGTACTGAATCATGGGGAGCTGTGGTGGTTTCCAGACTTCTCAACCCCAAAATGCCGAAGACAACTTAGAAGGTTGGTAGGAAAGGTCTGCAACCTCAGTGAGAGAGAGAAGCTCCATCCCAGACTTAGTCCTGGTTCAGGCCCAGGAGGGTGGCTGCTTCTGGAGCTGTTGGCCCACAGACTAAGGGGGAATCAAGTGGCTGATCAGAAGTGGATGGCAGGGATCTCATTGCTGGTGCTGAGGCAGGATTGGTGTGCTTTGCCTGTGCTTAGATCCGGGTCACTGTTTTGGGTAGGGCAAGGAGGAGCACTAGCATGGTGGAGCTTGTAGTGACAGCAGAGAGGGAATCCTCCTCACAGTTCCAAGTCAGAAAAGAGTTCGTGTGCTCACTTGCAGGCCAGAGCACAGGCCAGGAAAAGAGTAAATACCTTACCCCTTATCATACGACCCTGGAAAAACTGAAAATTTACAAATCCCTAGAAGCATCTCTGAAAACAGCTGCACAAAACCCCTGAAGATTGGGAGAATACATTCTCCACACTGGAATCAGATCCCTACCTTAACAAAGAGTTTATAACTCAAGTAATTGGCTGGGATCAAGATCAAACTGCACAAAAAAAAATCAGACCATAGAATCTTTCTTTGGTGACAAAGAAGATCAAAACATACAATCAGAAGAAGACAACAAAGTCAAAACTCCTACATCCAAAGCCTCCAAGAAAAATATGAATTGTTCCCAGACCATGGAAGAGCTCAAAAAGGATTTTTTTTAAAATTTATTTTCAGTTTTCAACATTTACTTCCACAAGTTTTTGAGTTCCAAATTTTCGCCCCATCTCACCCCTTCCCCCACCCCAAGATGGCATGCATTCTGAATACCCCTTCCCCTAGTCTGCATACCCTTCTATCTCTCCTCCCCCTTCTCTTATCCCCTTCACCTTCTATTTTCCTATAGGGCAGGATAGATTTCTGTACCCCATTTCCTGTATTTCTTATTTCCCAATTGCATGTGAAAACATTTTTTAAAACATGTGTTTTTAAATCTTTGGGTTCTAAATTTTCTCCCTTCCTCCCTCCCCACCCACCCTCACTGAAGAGGCAAGCAACTCAATATACGTTATATATGTGCAGTTATGCAAAACATTTCTACAATAGACATGCTGTGAAAAACTAACTCTATTTCCCTTAATCCTATCCTGCCCCCCCCATTTATTCTATTCTTTCTTTTGACCCTGTCCCTCCTCAGAAGTGTTTGCTTCTGATTGCCCCTTTTCCCAATCTCCCCTTCTCTCTATCATCCCCCTACTCTCTTGTCCCCTTCCTCCCCTATTTTCCTGTAGGGTAAGATAGATTTCCATACCCAATTGAGTGTGTATGTCATTCCCTCCTTAAGTCAAATCCTATGAGAATAAGATTCACTCATTCCCTCTCACCTTCCCCCATTTCCCCTCCATTGTAAGAGCTTTTTGTGAGATAATTTACCCCATTCTACCTCTCCCTTTCTCCTTCTTCTAGTATAATCCTCTCTCACCCCTAAATTTTAATCTCCAGATATGATCCCTTCATCTTCAACTCACCCTGTGCCCTCTATCTATCTATCTATCTATCTATCTATCTATCTATCTATCTATCTATCTATCCATCTATCTATCTACATACATATAATTCTTTCCCTCCATCTACCCTAATACTTACAAAGGTCTCATGAGTTACAAATATCATCTTTCCATGCAGGAATGTAAACAGTTCAACCTTAATAAGTCTCTTATGATTTCTCTTTCCTGTTTACTGCTTCATCTTCCACCTGAGTCTTGTATTTGAAAGTCAAATTTGCTTTTCAGCTCTGGTCTTTTCATCAATAATGCTTGAAAGTCCTCTATTTCACTGAATGACCATTTTTTTCCCCGAAGGATTATACTTAGTTTTGCTGGGTACGTGATTCTTGGTTGTAATCCTATCTCCTTTGCCCTCTGGAATATTATATTCCATGCCCTGCAGTCCCTTAATGTAGAAGGTGATAAATCATGTGTTAACCTGATTGTGTTTCCACAATACTTGAATTGTTTCTTTCTGGCTGCTTGTAATATTTTCTCCTTGACCTGAGAGCTCTGGAATTTGGCTACAATATTCCTAGGAATTTTCCTTTGGGGATCTCTTTCAGGAGGAGATTGGTGGATTCCTTCAATTTCTATTTTGCTCTCTGGTTCTAAAATATCAGAGCAGTTTTCCTTGATAATTTCTTGAAAGATGATGTCTAGGCTCTTTTTTTGATCATGGCTTTCAGATAGTCCAATAATTTTTATATTCTATCTCCTGGATCTATTTCCCAGGTCAATTGTTCTTCCAATGAGATATTTCACATTGTTTTCTAATTTTTCATTCTTTTGGATTTGTTTTACAGTGTCTTGATTTCTCATAAAGTCACTAGCTTTCAATTGCTCTACTCTAATTTTTAAGGAAGTATTTTCTTCAGTAATCTTTTGGACTTTCTTTTCCATTTGGCCAATTTTGCTTTTTAGGGGCATTCTTCTCTTCATTGGCTTTTTGGACCTCTTTTGCCATTTGAGTTAGGCTATTTTTTAAGGTGTTATTTTCTTCAGTATTTTTTTGGGTCTCCTTTAGCAAGCTGTTGACTTGTTTTTCATGATTTTCTTGCATCACTCTCATTTCTCTTTCCAGTTTTTCCTCTACTTCTCTTACTTGCTTCTCAAGATCCCTTTTGAACTCTTCCCAGGCCTGGGATTGATTCATATTTTTCTTGGAGGCTTTGGTTGTAGGAGCTTTGGCTTTGTTGTCTTCTTCTGGTTGTATGTTTTGATCTTCTTTGTCACCAATTTAAGATAATATAGTCTGACTCTTTTTGCACTGCTTACTCATGATCCTGGCCAGTTACTTGAGTTTTAAACTCTTTGTTAAGGCAAGAGTCTGCTTCTAATGTGGAGAATATACTGTCCCAAGCTTCAGGGGTTTGTACAGCTGTTTTTAGAGATATTTCTAGGGACCTGTAAATTTTCAGTTCTTCCAAGGTGATATGATAAGGGGTGAGGTGTTTCCTCTCAAATGTCACAACAAGTTCCACCATGCCAGTGCTCCTCCTCACCCCAGGACCGCCCCTCAGAATTGTGACCCAGATCCAAGCATGGGCAAAGCAAGAGATTCCTGCCTCAGCACT
This sequence comes from Vombatus ursinus, assembly GCF_900497805.2. Lineage (NCBI taxonomy): Eukaryota > Metazoa > Chordata > Mammalia > Diprotodontia > Vombatidae > Vombatus > Vombatus ursinus. The sequence goes on along the minus strand of NW_020954590.1, from coordinate 47,928,721 downwards.
GGCAAAGAGATTCCTGCAATCCCCCTTTGATCAACCACTGGATTCCCTCTCAGTCTGTGGTCCAGGAAGCTCAGGAATCAGCTGTGGCCCACGCTCGGGACTTGTGACTGAGACCTAGCTTCTAACTCTCACCACAGTCACAGACTTTTCCCAATGACTTTATAAGTTGTGTTTGGCATTCATGGGTTGAGAAGTCTGGAAACTGCCACAGCTGCTTGAGATTCAGCCTTCTGAGGCCTGTTCCAGGTTTGCTGTGGCCTGCACGCCCATGTTGAACTGCGTGATATACCTTTCTGATCAACTATCCAGGTTGTCTTTGGCTGGAAATATGTTTCACTCTGTCTTTTTGTGGGTTCTGCTGCTTTAGAATTTGTTTGGAGCCATTTTTTTTACAGGTATTTGGAGGGATTTGGGGGAGAGCTCAAGCAAGTCACTGCTTTTGCTCAGCCATCTTGGCTCTGCCCTCAAAAAATATTTTGAAAAGCAAGTAAGAGAAGTAGAGGAAAAACTGAGAAGAGAAATGAGAGTGATGCAAGAAAATCATGAAAACAAGTCAACAGCTTGCTAAAGGAGACCCAAAAAATACTGAAGAAAATAATATCATAAAAATAGCCTAACCCAAATGACAAAAGAGGTCCAAAAAGCCAATGAGGAGAAGAATGCCTTAAAAAGCAAAATTGGCCAAATGGAAAAGGAAGTCCAAAAGTTTACTGAGGAAAATACTTCCTTAAAAATTAGAATGGAGCAAATGGAAGCTACTGACTTTATGAGAAATCAAGACAGTATAAAACAAAACCAAAAGAATGAAAAAAAAATAGAAGACTATGTGAAATATCTCATTGGAAAAACAACTGACCTAGAAAATAGATCCAGGAGAGAGAATTTAAAAATTATTGAACTATCTTAAAGTTATGATAAAAAAAAAGAGCCTAGACATAATCTTTCAAGAAATTATCAAAGAAAACTGCCCTGATGTTTTAAAACCAGAGGGTAAAATATTAACAGAGAGAATCCACTGATCACCTCCTGAAAGAGATCCCCAAAGGAAAGCTCCTAGGAATATTGTAGCCAAATTCCAGAGTTCCCAGGTCAAGAAGAAAATATTGCAAATAGCCAGAAAGAAACAATTAAAGCATTGTAGAAACACAAACAGGATAATACAGGATTTAGCAGCTTCTACAGTAAGGGACTGCAGGGCATGGAATATAATATCCCAGAGGGCAAAGGAGACAGGATTATAGCCCAAAATCACCTACCCAGCAAAATTGAGTGTAATCATTCAGGGGAAAAAATAGACTTTTTGTGAAATAGAGGTCTTTCAAGCACTCTTGATGAAAAGACCAGAACTGAATAGAAAATTTGACTATCAAATACAAGACTCAAGAGAAGCATGAAAAGGTATTAAGGGAGTTGGAGGGGAAAAAATTATATGGATAGATAAGTAGATAGATAGAGGGCAGAGTTGAAGATGAAGAGATGATATCTGGAGAATAAAATTAAGGGATGAGAGAGGATTATACTGGGAGAAGGAGAAAGGGAGAGGTAGAATGGGGTAAGTTATCTCACATAATGGGGGAAGGTGAAAGGGAATGAGTGAATCTTATTCTCAACAGATTTGGTTTAAGGAGGGAATAACATACACACTCAATTGTGTATGGAAGTCTATCTTACCCTACAGGAAATAGGGGGGGAGGGAGCAGAATAAAAGAGTAGGCTCGCTGAGGCCTGGTTTTTGCCTGCCTGCCCCCGCTGAACTGAGCTCCTGTCTCAGCCTGGTGCAATAGACCTTTCTAATTAACCATCCAGGTTGTCTTAGACTGGAAATTTGTTTCACTCTGTTTTTTTGTGGGTTCTGCTGCTCTAGAATTTGTTTAGAGCCATTTTTACAGGTATTTGGAGGGGTTTGGAGGAGAGCTCAAGCAAATCACTGCTTTTACTCCTCCACCTTGGCTCTGTCCCTGGATTCTAAAATTCTTCAGAGACCTTGAGAGTTTCCTTGTATCACTTCTTCTGATCTCCATGTCAGGATTTGTCTATTGAGTTCTTGGTAAAATAGTCTTTTAGGCATATGTAATTTCAGCATTCAAACCGCATGGCCAACCCTTCAGAGTTGTGCTCTCTACACTAGAATTTGAAAGCTTGGAAATTCAACTCAAGAAAGCACCTCAGTGTCTTGTATCTTATCTTGCCAGGCGATGTTCAGAATCTTCCTAAGACAATTCAAATGGAAGTGATTCAGTTTCCCAGCATGGTGCTGGTATACTAATTGAGTTTCACAGGCATACAACAGTCAGGTCAGCACAATAGCTCTTCGGTTTGGTAGGCAGCCTAATACCTCTTTCTCCCACATTTTCCTTTGAAGCCTCCCAAATATTGAGATAGCTCTGGCAATGCATGTGTCAACTTCATCATATATGTATATGTATATACATGGAAAATATACTGCCAAGGTAAGTGAACTTATCTACAGTATTCAAAATTTCTCCATTCGCTATAATCTATAGTTCTGTGTATGGATGGTGTGGTGCGGACCGGTGGAGAACTTTTGTTTTCTTGGTGTTAATTCATACACCAAAATTAACATAAGCAGCAGAGAATCTGATCCATACTATGCTGCATCTTAGCCTCAGAGGTTGCATTGAGTGCACAATCATTTGTGAACAAAAAGTCATGCACCAACTCTCCCTCCATGGATGCATGTCAACTTGAAGAGACATCTTTGGTATAGTGCCACAAAGTTTGGTTATTAAACCAATTCTGTTCCACAATTTTATTAGAGGCTTAGATAAAGAGACAGTGGTTGTGTTTGTAAGATTAAAAAAAAAACCATGAAGAGATGGGAATAACTAAGCCATTAGATGCTAGGATCCAAAAAAATCTCAGGCTAGGACAATGGGTCAGGAAGCAATAAAACATAATTTAATTGCGATAACTATAAATTCTTATGGTATCATTCAGCTTGGGTAAAATGAGTAGAACTAGGGTCAAAGAGTAGAAATTTAAAACAGAGGCCAATTTTGCAGGTAAGCAGTTAAAAGAATTCTAGCAATTATAATGATCTCAAAATAAAATGGGGATACTTCAAAATAGAGTAAGTCACCATCATTTAATGCCATTAAAAAAAGCCTGGATATTCCTTCCTTAATCTGTGTTTCTCATATAGCTAAAACTTCTGATGTACCAGGTTTTATATCCTGCATATAATCAATTTTTTATGTTATTGCTTCTACAAATCTTCATCTCCTTTTTTTCTATTTTACTTTGCTCTTAAAAGCATCAATTCATGAAGAAAGTCATGTAGATAGAAACAGCACCCATTTATCCTAAATCCTGTAGTCTAATTCTACCACCTAGCTATCTCATAATTCTTTTCCTTTCCAATGGAAGTATTATCTCATTTCTGGGTCCATTCCCCTCCTCTTCTTAGTGCCAGCTACCCCTTAGGAGCTCACTTAGAAGACAGGATAATTTTTTAAGAATGTTGTAGAAAATTCATCCTTTGGTAAGAGATGGAGATAAATCATTTCCATGGTCCTTGCCATCTCTAAAATTCTTTAGAATATTGTTTCCTAAAAGTTCTTTTTTTTCAGTTAAACATTGTTGATGCTTAACTAAATGACAGACTGATGTCATGTTTTTGAGATTTCTCTTTGGCCCTCTAGAGGCTTCTTTATGACAGGTGCACACACACTTTATTCCAAAGGAGTCCAATTGTAAGTGATAGTTATGTTTACTGTTCTTAGATGAGAAATTGGCATTGCCAATCTGCTTTCAAGATGTCTAAAAGAGTTACTTACTAGTCACTGGAGTATACTCCAGAGAAAAAAAAAGATTCATAAAGCAGAAAAGCAATGTTAGCCACAGTGTTAATAGTTGTTTCGCTCAAGTAAAGTGGAAAATAACTCAAGGGTAAATGTGTAAAAACATTTTCAGGCATGAAGTGCTGGGAAGTTTTATATACATGACAACATTATTTCAGAGCTCATTGTGGGAGGTCATTGGAAGTAGAATATATTTTGTGAAGTTTGAAGAATTAAAGAATATTGTTTTTTTTTAGGATATGGTATAAATATTCCTCATCATTCTTTCTCCTCCTTTTACCCTCATCTCTTCAATTTTTTTATATAACTTATGATGTTTTCATTTATATGATGGAAACTGAGATGAGAATTTGGTTCTATTTGAGTTTATTATATTAGAAAAGCCTAAGTGGAAGTATTTGATATGGCTGAATGGTATGAAGCTCAGTAGGCATGGTGAATAGGTGTCTGGACAGTGAAAAATGGAACTCAGGACTCTATTTCCTGAGTAGCCAGGTTGGGGAAACTAGAAAAGAGCTTTCTAAATATTCATGTTTTCAAGATTACTAGTATCTAATTAAAGACTACTGGGAAAATATTGATTATAATATAAGACAAATAAACTTCCCTGCCTTGTTTACAAAGGTTGAGGACTCTGGACATGAAATATTATACAATACCAGGGTTGACAGATTTTGCTGAATTTGTTTTTATTCATTCTTTTATTGTTTTTTTGCTTCAAGACATGACCTCACTATGTAGGATAGTGGAAAGGTTATATGCCTATACAGAGGTGATACAAAAATAAAAGATGTCAATAATTTTTAAAAATATGGTCATGAGTCTCTGAGGGATAGAAGGAAATAGAAAAGATGTGATGTTTTTGCTCCCATCATCCTGAACAATAATCCTATCCTGGTTTTAGTTCCCCTTTCCCTTAAATGCAAGAAAAACAGATGAACTCTAGTTTTTGTTGTCAGCTGTCCTTGCCATTCTTATTTAATTTTGAACTCTGGCACTACTAACACTACTTTATAATACTGATTCCTATTTTTGTATTCATCTTCTGTTACCCGCTCTGTCTTTCATCTTTGGTAAATGTCTTTTAAACTCAACTTTTGTTCTCTGTACATCCATACCCATCTCTTTAGACAAATCTCATTTTTCTTTTCATCACAATTGTTTCTTTTTGTATCTTTAATGTTTTATCCTTAAGATTCCCTTGAACTCCTATAGGATTTTAGGGCATGAAAGGGTATCTATCCTTTCTTTGAAGAATTCTCTTACCTAAACTCTTTGAAATATGCTTTTTACAAATCCAAGATGCATCTCGAGGCATTTGTCATTCCTTTCCTCCTCTATCTCTAACTTGATAAATTGGTGCTTTCTTCCTCCTGAGGTTCCCAATTTTTTTTATTAATGTAACTTTTATTTCATTTTAAGTTTTTTAAGTAATGAAATTTATTTTCTCTCCTTTATACTTTTCTCCCTACCAATTGAATAAAAAAAACACATATACACAATTTTATAAGAAATATATATAGTCAAATAAAACAAATCCGTGCATTGGCTATGTCCACAAATGGCTTTTTCATTCTGCATCTTGAATCCATCACTTCACTGTCAGGCAATGTACAGCATGCTTGTTCATCTGTCCTCTGGAATCATGATTGGTCATTTCATTGAAAATTGAAAGTTGTGCAAAGTTACTTTTCTTTACTATATTATGATATAAAATATTCTGGTTGTGCTCACTTTACATCAGTTCAAATAAGTCTTTGCATATTTCTTGGAAATCATTCATCTTATCCGTTCTTAAAGTCACAAATTGTAATTTGTTTGTCCATTTCCCAATTGTTGGACAACCATTCATTTTTACTTCTTTATTAAAAAAAGGAACTCCTATGAATATTTTGTATGTGTCAGTTCTTTCCTTCTTTAAAAAAATCTCAGTGGCATAGTCATAGTAGTGGTACTTATGGGTCAAAAGAGTATGTACAGTTTAGTAACTTTTTGATCAGGTTCCCAGTGGCCTTCCAGAATGGATGTACCAAATCACAGCTCCACTAATAGTGCATAAATGGGCCTGGTTTTCTATAGCAACTTCAGTATTTGTCATTTTCTTTTTTGCTATCTTTAACAATCTGCTTGGTGTGAAGTAGAAACTCAAAGATTCTTTAAATTACATTTTTCTGGTTGTGATGTATAAACAGTTCAAGAGACACAGTTTCTGGGTAATTAATTATTTTGTTAATAACACTACCATATTATTAATAAAAGGTGGTCATTTGGTCATCTCTCTTAGACCAAAGATTCCTCATGAAACTCACTCAATGCTTATATGCCCTTGAAAGAGAGGGTGTTCCTGAGGGTGGAAATCAACTTTGATTGGTAAATAATTATTGAGAGAATGAATATTATAATGAGAGGTAGACCTATTCTAATGAGAGTCAGGGGTGCATAACTGGTCACTCAGTTTTGGTCAAAGAGAATGATCTATACTCATGTCACCCATCTGACAAAAGGGATAATCAACATTTTCCCAGACCTGTCTGAGTAAAACACAATGGGCTGGAATCCATCAATTCTCCTAACTTTACCTTTTGAACAGATTTGATTTCTGCCTCTCAGTATCAGCTCTGCACTTCAAAAGGTTGCCTAAGTAACCTACAGGGGCTGATATCTGAATAAGGAATATGAAAAAGGGAAAACTTTGATCGTAGTTCAATAATTACTTACCAAATACAAGAGAGAAATAATAGTTTATCTCAGGTTATTAGTGATTTGGATAATTTGGCTATTTATAACTTGAATGTCTTTCTTTTTGAAACTGTCCATTTGTATCCTTTGACCATTCATCAAATGAAGAATAGATTTTATAAGAATAAGACTTTTTAAAAATACATTTGATTTAATTCCTTATAAATCTTGGAAATGAAACTTCTAGAAGAGGAAAATACTTACTACAAAATTTTTTCCCCAGTTAACTGTTTCCCTTCTGGTTTCAGCTTCATTTATTTTGTTTGTAAAAAAAAAACTTTTCTAAATTTTTATGTAATCAAAATTGTTTTTTTTTTAATTTTTTTGTGATCTTCTTTATTCCTTGTTTGGTCAAGAACTTTATACTTATCTGTAGGTATGGAAGATAATTTCTTCCTTACTTGACAAATTTGTTTAAGGTATACCCAAATTATGTATCCATTTGAATCGTATTCTGAAATATCCTGGCACATGGTGTGAAGTTTTAGTCTAAATCCAATTTCTATCAGAATATTTTCTCATTCTCCTAGAAGGTTCTTTTGAATAGTGAGAATGATAATTAGTGATAGGATGATTAGATATGGTGGATAATGCAAGGCCTCTAATCTAAATCTCAGTGGCCCTCCATTAGTTGTCTGTTAAGCCATTCAGTATCAGAGTAGTTCATGGAAGAGAGAGAAGAGTGTAGCAATAAATAGGGCTGTCCAGCTTACACTTTTTATGTAGGAAAGACCCCATTTCTAATGTATATCAGTTATATTTAACCAGTTTTCCTAAAGCTCCAGGGTTTTTAGGGCAGTGATTGATGGAGATGCAAAATTTACCTGTTACTTCTGCTCCCATTAGATTGGGAGGTCTTTAAGGTTCAGTGACTTTATTTATATTCCTAGGGATTATCAAAGTGGCTAATAAGTGTCAAATGCTTATTGACTGAGTGACTCCCCAAATCCATAAATATTATAATTAGTATAAGGGGAAAAGGAGCAAGGAAAGAAGAGAATTTAACTCGCCCCATCACTGACTTTAAAAGTTTGTTGGACCTGGTTCTTATGGAGTTAGGAGCCTGACTTCTTGACCTTGGCTGTGCTTTGTGTAACATTTATCTGTAAGTTTCTTTGAGTCCAAAGGTTCATCCCTCATCACAGGTGGCTCATAAGGGGCTTCATGGCAAAACAAAGGACAAAGGTGCCATTGTGTTTGGCCATGGTCTGAATTTTTGACAAATATTAACACTCCTTAGCTAGTTTCAGATTGATGCTATAGTTGAAGTAAAGATGTTAATATTCACTCCTAATTCATATTAAGTACTTAATATTTCTTGTGTCTCTGAGATGGGACATCAGTAATTACTGGGGACAAGAGCAAATCCTAGAGCATCCATTAAGTTGGTGTTCATAGCTAATATAAATATTGTATAATATTTATCACCTTCTGCCCCTTTTCCATGTCATTTTGCCATCATTCCTGTAAAGCAAAAGAACCTACCTTGGAGGACTGACAGAACTGAGTTTCATTTGTTATCTTTCTTTATTTCATCTAATACTGTGACCAAAGATTTTAGCACCTGGTGGCACTTCTACTTGTGATAAGTCTCTGTATACCTAGACAAGATGATTTTCAGAAATTAGATGTAATATGATGCCTAGACTCTTTTTAAATACTTTATATTATGGTAGAACAAGCTAGAGTTTGTGCTCCACTAAGACAGCCTTTGAGAATCCAGTTACCTCTAAGCAACATTATGACTTTGGAGCAGGACTTTGTGTAAGGCTGTGTTGTTATGGTGGGGTTTATCTAGACCAAATTTTGATGAATACCAAAGTTAATGATATTAATGATAATAACAAGCATTTATAGCCAATCCAATCCAATAAACATTTATTAAGAACCTACTACATGCAGGCACTATTTTAAGCATGGGGGATACAATTAATTAAAAGAAAGACAGCCCCTACTCTCAAGGAGCTTACAATCTAACTGGGAAAGAGAACACAGAAAAGGAGGTAAGAAAGTGTGTGTGTGTGTGTGTGTGTGTGTGTGTGTGTGTGTGTGTGTGAAAGAGACAGAAAGAGAGAGAGAGAGAGAGAGAGAGAGAGAGAGAGAGAGAAAATACCAATACATACCCTGGGGCCATCTTGTTCTGTGGAGTTCAAATCAGGCAGAGCAGCAGATGCATAATGCAGTGAGCCAAAAATTCCACTTTCTGTCCTTTATAAAGAAAGGCATTGCTAGGAGGTTGGGACTCCACCCTCCAGCCCTCTAATAAGAGGAGAAAGGAGGTTGAGGGAGATGGCATCACTCTGAATCTCATTGATTGGACTACAATAGGTCTCTGCCCTGTCCAAGTACCACTTAATGGTTATTTTGGGGCCCTCCTGGCTTACAGTGAATGTAAATAATAACTGTTTTGTCTTTCGATCAGCAACCCTGAAGGTCTTTCTTTCTCAGTTTTTTTTTAAATTATTAAAGGGGCCATCCCTTGACTCACTTATTAAAGAGGCCTATTTCCTGAATGGGCCTTGCCTCACTCAAAGTAGGAACCTGAAAAGACCTTAGCTTAAAAAGGCCAACATCTCCTACTGCAACCTGGGCCATCTCCAGTCAGGATGACTGATATCCTAATATTAGGATAATTGATATCTGGCTACTGGACCCAGATGGCTCTAGAGGAGACAGTGAGGCTGGTGACTTTACACAGCTCTCCCTCACTCAAATCAAATTCAATTGCAAGTCATGTCATCATCTCCCTGGTGTCATGGTTCACTTTGAGAATGATGGACAAACCACAATCCCAGATAAGTTTTGGAACGAATCGAAAGTAAAAGCTGCTACATTTGCAAAACACCATTGGAGGAAATATTTTGTAATTCAACCTTGTTAATTTGTTAAAATGAAAACAAGTGAACATTCCTATCTCATTGGTCCCAACTTTCCTTCTTGTTATTTAGTCATTTTAATCCTGTCTGATTCTCTGTGACCCCATTTGGGATTTTCTTGGAAAATACCCTGGAGTGATTTGCCATTTTCTTCTCCAGCTCATTTTACAGAGGAGGAAACTGTGGCAAACAGGGTTAAATGACTTGCCCAGGGTCATGCAGCTAGTAAGTATCTGAGGCCAGATTTGAACTCAGTTCTTTTTAAACATTAGGTCCAGCACTTTATCTACTGTGCCATGAGTCATCACAATCTATTCATATGGAAGATATATATTAAGCAACATGGCCAATTTCTCCATGTGTAATATCTTAACTTTTCATTTTTTTGTGTTAATTGATAGATGTTAATACTTTTTCCCATTTCTACTTTCTAGAAGCAGCAGAAAGCTCAGGTAGCTTAGGTCATTTCTCAGAAGAAAATAGAGAGGTAAGTTTAATTAATGCTTATCAATCAATTTCTCAAGGAATTTAAATCAATGAAACAAAAAAAAAGATTGAATGTTTTTGTGCTAGTTGAAAATCATTCAGTGCAATGAGAAATTTGCGTAATAGGTTTCCCACACTTCACGACTCAGTGTTTGATTTGGGTACCACTCATCTTGAGAGGATATTTTATATGGCTCATCCAATTCCAAAGTTCAATGGCAGGAAGAATCAAGTTTGATTCAATTATTTCAGAAGACATTTTAAAATGTCCACAGATTAAAAATGTCTAGAGATATAAAGATTAAAAGTAACAAAGTACCTGGCCTTCAGTAGCTTACAAAGTACTAGAGGAAAAATCCATTTGCACCAATAACTATAGCACAAATTTTCATTCTGCATAGGAAAGATAAAACTGTCATAAGAGATTAAAGGAGGGTAGGATCACTTCTAAGTGGAAAGGTAGGTAGGACTCAAATTATGAATGACCTTGAATCACAGAATAAGGAGTTTGTGTTTTACACTACAGAAAATAAGAGAGACACTGAAGGATTCTGATGATGGTATTGGGATGATCAGACTTGTACACCAGGAACATGCCTTTGATGATAGTGAGAAGGATGGATGACTGAGAAAATGTGGAATATGGAGATCAGCAGGAAGACCATCATAATAGTATTGGCAAGAGATAATTAGACTGATTGTTATAGTGTAAATGGGGAAAAATACATAGATTTTTCAGTCATTTTGGAGGTAGAATTATCAAAGTTTGACAACTTTGGATATGGGAAATAAGGAGAGGGAACAGTCAAAGATGAACTCTAAGGTTTCAAGCCAGGGTATTTAGGAAAATAGTAGTGCTATTAATAGAAAGAGTCAAATTAAGAGGTTTGTTGTAGATTTGAATGTATGTAGGAGGGGGGATTAATTAGTTCTGTTTTGGATGTGTTGAATTTGAGTTGTTGGTAAGATAACCAGGCGGAAGAGCTGCATGGGAAGTTGGAAATTCAACTAGAGAGATCAGAGGAAACATTCCCACCCCCCATTCTGTCTTTCACACACACACACACACACACACACACACACACACACATACATACACACATACATTTGTAGTATGCATATACACAGACACAGACACACACACACTATATATATGTATATATACATATATGTGTATATATGTGTGTGTACATATCTCTCTCTCTCTCTCTCTCTCTGTATATATATATGTATAATGTCATTTTCATAGATGCGATAACTAAAACCATGGGAGTAGGTGAGTTAAGAAAGAAAAGAAGAGAAGAGGTCTACACTTTGCGACAACCACACATAAGTGATGATGAGAGAAATAAAGACCAGAAATGGAGGCTGAGAAGACACTAAATATACATACATACGTGTTTATGTATATGTATGTATATTTAGTATATATATGTATATATTATGTGTGTATTTATGTGTGTATATACATATGTGTGTATATATATATACATATATATGTGTGTGTATATATATATATATACACACACACAAAGAGAGAAAATAAGTGGAGGTAGGAGGAGAACTAGGCATTTCAGTGTCATAGATGAAGAGAGAGTATCAAGATGGAGAAGATAGTTGACAGCATTAAATGCTGCTTAAATGCCAATGAAGATGAAGAATAAGAAAATGACATCATTGCATCTGACAACTGGACAATCGCCAGTCAATATCCTTGCAGCAAGGGTGATTTTAGAAGAATAATAAGGCATTAGTTTGGGCCAGTTTAAGGAGCAGAGATACAAACTTTCTTCTCTCTCTCTCTCTCTCTCTCTCTCTCTCTCTCCCCCCTCCCCCCCGTCTTCTTAGAGGCAATCAGGGTTAAGTGACTTTCCCAGGGTCACACGATTTTCTGAGACTGGATTTGAAGTCAGATCTTGACTCCAGGGCCAGTGTTTTATTCACTGTGTCATCTAGTTGCTCCAGAAATGCAAACCTTCCAATTAATTTGGTATAAATATTGACTCACACAGAAAGGGTCCAAAAACATACATCTTCTACTTCACTGCTACCAACTGGGTCACTATCTTTTCATTACTTCAGGAAATAAAAACGTAAATGTAACCTCTCCAAAGAAGTCAATTCTATCCAGACATATTACAATGAATGGTTGGCCCATGGCTATTATTTAATGTGCAGTTTTATATTGATGTAGACAAAGGGACTAGAACCATTTACAAATGCACCAATCATAAAACAATTAGACCCCAAGGTACCTTCTAATAAATCAATGAAGATTTTGTCAAGTAAAGCTAATCAGGGGGTTGGTAAAATTCTTTTGAGCAACACTTATGGCTATCCATCACTTTTGCTAGAGGTCTTTAAATACAGTCTCCTTTTCTTTCTCTGAGTTAAGTTTCCTGATTTAGCCATTTTTCAACTGATAAGAATAAAAGCCAGATTGTGGGGGCTGAATTTGAGGGATGAGTAAATAATGAGGAAAGGAAGGCAGACAATGCAGATTACTTGTTCCAGAAATTTGGATTCAGTTCAACAAATATCTTTTATGTACAGAGCTTGAGCCAGGCACGGTGCTAGGTGTTAGAATTGGTGACCAGAGAAGATATTTTTGGTGCAGGCACCTAAGCTACACTTTTGTCCTCATTATCTTCAAATTTATATCACTTTCAAGATCCAGAGCTTTGAAATTCTACTCTCTTAATCCATACACTTCGGTCTTTCAACTTCTTCCACTCCCCAACTTGCACTAAATATATTCTTTATCATATTTATGTCCTTTGGTCCCTAGATCCATTCTCACTCTTTTAGTGTGTTTTCCTTACTCTGGCCCATATTTAGTCTTGATGCCAGGGTTCACTAATCTAATGTTTCATTAATTTATTATCTTAGAATTACTTATATCCCTGACATTTTACTACATGACCTGTAGACCCTCATCTTCTAGTTTCTCTACTCATGTTCTAAGAGTGCTGAGTTTTGCAAGAGAAAATTGAATTGAGCTTACCTACTACAAATTCCTGATACATAACTTTAGCCTGCCTTTTGTTACTGATTGGTGATCATTCTCTATTTTTATTGACTCCTGATCTTTTCCACAGTGGCCATTCCAAACTTTTCTTTTCTCCTCTTTTTGCTTTTTATACTACTCTCACCTCCCACTTCCCTGAGAAAACTGAAGCCTTCCAGTGCAATCTTCCTCAACTTTTCCCCTTCCACTTGTCAAACTTTCTCAACATTTTTATCCTGTTTTCTAACTTCTACTTATAAAAATAGTAATATCCTCCCTATTCGGTAGTGCCCTCTACATATGCCTTTGATCTCATTACCTACCACTTCATCTTGAGTCTTAAAATATCAGTTTTAATGTCAATATCAATCAATGCTCTGTCTTATATGTATCTTCCTTGACTTCTTCCCATCTATTTCCAAATATCCCTAGATCTTTCCTTTCTTCAAAAAAGTTGAAAAGAGAGACTCCATTGACCATTCAGCAACTGCCTCATGCCTCTTTGTCCTTTATTGCTAAATTATTTAGGAAGAAATTGTTACTTAAAATTTATATTTCTATTTCTTCATCACAAATTTTCTTCTCAAATCCAAGCAATAATCATCATTTGTTCCTTACTATTCCTCTGAAACTGTTCTTTTGAAACTATTCTATGATTTCCCAATGATCAAATCCAATGGCTTTTCTTTTTTTTATTAATTCACTTAATTTTAGTTTTCAACATTTACTTCCACAAGATTTTGAGTTCCAAATTTTCTCCCCATCTCATTGCTCCCCCCACCCCAAGATGGCATGTATTCTGAACGCTTTTTCCATTAATCTGCCCTCCCTTCTATCTCCCCTCCTTCTCTTATCCCCTTCTCCTTCAGTTTTCCTGTAGGGCAGGACAGATTTCTATACCCCATTTCCTGTATATCTTATTTCCCAGTTGCATGTGAAAACAATTTTTTTAACATTTGTTTTTAAAACTTTGGGTTCCAAATTTTCTCCCTTCTTCCCTTCCCAACCACCCTCATTGAGAAGGCAAGCAACTTGATACAGATTGTACATGTGTAGTCATGCAAAACACTTCCATACTAGTCATGTTGTGAAAAACTAAGTATATTTCCCTTCATCCTATGCTGCCCCCCCTTTTTCTATTCTCTCTTTTGAATCTGTCCCTCCTTAGAAGTATTTGCTTCTGATTACCCCCTCCCCAATCTGCCCTCCTCTCTATCACCCCCCTGCCCTTGTCCCCTTCCCCCTCTATTTTCCTGTAGGGTAAGATAGATTTCCATACCCAATTAAGCGTGTATGTTATTCCCTCCTTAAGCAAAATCCAATGAGAATAAGATTCATTCATTCCCTCTCACCTTCCCTCACTTCCCCTCCACTGTAAAACCCTCTTCTTGCCTGTTTTATGTGAGATAATTTACCCCATTTTACCTCTCCCTTTCTCCTTCTCCCTGTATAATCCTGTCACCCTTTAATTTTATTCTCCAGATATCACCCCTTCATCTTCAACTCACCTTGTGCCATCTATCTATCTATCTATCTATCTATCTATCTACATATATATATAATTTTTCCCTCTAACTACCCTAATACTGACAAAGGTCTCATGAGTTACAAATATTATCTTTCCATGCAGGGATGTAAACAGTTCAACCTTAATAAGTCCCTTATGATTTCTCTTTCCTGTTTACCTCTTCATGTTTCTCTTGAGTCTTGTATTTGAAAGTCAAATTTTCTATTCAGCTCTGGTCTTTTCACCAAGAGTGCTTAAAAGTCCTCTATTTCACTGTGTTTCCATTTTTTTCCCTGATGGATTATACTCAATTTTGCTGGGTAGGTGATTTTTGGTTGCAATCCTATCTCCTTTGCCCTCCAGAATATCATATTCCAAGTCCTCTGGTCCCTTAATGTAGAAGTTGCTAAATCTTGTGTTACCCTGATTGTGTTTTCACAATACTTGAACTGTTTCTTTCTGGCTGCTTGCAATATTATCTCCTTGACATGGGAACTCAGAATTTGACTACAATATTCCTAGGAGTTTTCCTTTGGTGATATCTTTCAGGAGGTGATCAGTGAATTCTTTCAATTTCTATTTTGCCCTCTGGTTCTAGACTCTCGGGGTACTTTTCCTTGATAATTTGTTGAAAGATGATGTCTAGGCTCTTTTTTTTGATCATTGTTTTTAGATAGTCGAATAATTTTAAAATTCTTGCTCCTGGATCTATCTTCCAGGTCAATTGTTTTTCCAATGAGATATTTAACATTGTTTCCCATTATTTCACTCTTTTGATTTTGTTTTACAGTGTCTTGATTACTCATAAAGTCACTAGCCTCCAATTGCTTCATTCTAATTTTTAAAAAAGTATTTTCTTTAGTAATCTTTTGTACTTCCTTTTCCATTTGTCCAACTTTGCTTTTTAAGGCATTCTTCTCCTTATTGGCTTTTTGGACCTCTTTTGTCATTTGGGTTAGGGTATTTTTTAAGGTGTTTTTTCCTCAGAATTTTTTTAGGTCTCCTTTAGCAAGCTGTTGACTTGTTTTTCATGATTTTCTTGCATCACTCTTATTTCTCTTCCCAGTTTTTCCTCTACTTCTTTTACTTGCTTTTCAAAATCCTTTTTGAGCTTTTCCATGGCCTGGGACCAATTCATATTTTTCTTGGAGGCTTTGGATGTAGGAGTTTTGACTTTGTTGTCTTCTTCTGGTTGTATGTTTTGATCTTCTTTGTCACCAAAGAAAGATTCTGTGGTCTGACTTTTTTTGTGAGGTTTCATCTTGATCCCAGCCAATTACTTGAGTTATAAACTCTTTGTTAAGGTAGAGGTCTGCTTCCAGTGTGGAGAATGTACTGTCCCAAGCTTTGGGGATTTTGTGCAGTCATTTGCAGAGACACTTCTTGGGACCTGTAAATTTTCAGTTCTTCCAAGGTGGCATGATAAGGGGTGAGGCGTTTACTCCTTTCCTGGCCTGTGCTCTGGTCTATGCGTGACCACAAGCACTCTTTTCTGCCTTGGAACTGTGAGGAGGATTCCCTCTCTGCCACCACTACAAGCTCCACCACATCAGCACTCCTCCTCGCCCCACAACTACCGACCAGAACTGTGACCCAGATCAAAGCACAGGCAAAGCAAGAAAATCCTGCCTCAGCACCAGCAATGAGATCCCTGTCATCCACCTCTGATTAGCTGCTTGATTCCCCCTCAGTCTTTGGGCCAAGAGCTCCCGAAGCAGCCACCCTCCCAGGCCTGTGCCGGGACTAAGGCTGGGATGGAGCTTCTCTCCTACCGGGGTCACAGACCTTTCCTACTGACCTTCTAAGTTGTCTTTGGCATTTGTGGGTTGTGAAGTCTGGAAATCACCACAGCTGCCTGTGATTCAATCATCTGAGGCCTGCTCCAGGTTCCCTGAGGCCTGATCTTTGCCTGCATGCCCACACCTAACTGTGTTCCTCTCCCCCCCCAGGCGTGATATACCTTTAGATCAACCATCCAGGCTGTCCTCGGCTGGAAATTTGTTTCACTCTGCTTTTCTTGTGCATTCTGCTGCTTTAGAATTTGTTTAGAGTCATTTTTTACAGGTATTTGGAGCAGTTTGGGGGAGAGATCAGGCAAGTCATTGCTTTTACTCTGCCATCTTGGCTTCACCCTTTTCCAATGGCTTTTCTTAAGTCCTTTTCAAGTTGACTTCTCTTCAGCTTTTTACTTGTTGAACACCTCCTTGTATTAAATACACCAATCTCCTTCAGTTTTAGAGATACCATACCTTTCTGGTTCTCCTGCTTTTTAAATGCTTCTTTTCTTTCTCCTTTAAAGGTTCCTATTTCCTTCATGATCTTAATTGGGATGCTCCCCAATGGCCTGTTCTGGAAACTCAACTTATCTCTTTTTTCACTCTTAACCTTGTAAATATTGCTCCCTTGATTTTAATTACCCTCTTTATTCAGATGCATCTGTTTTTCTGAGCTCTAGACACCTACCTCTAACAGACTAAACAGAATCTTTACCTGGAAGCCTCACTGGTCCCTTAAACTCAACATGACAAAATCAAAGTTACTACCATTAAACTTTCTCCTCTTCTTCACGTTATAATTCTATCTGATGGACCATTGCCTATCATGCTCATGACCTTGGAGTTAGCTCTGACTCTTTTACCTCCATTACTTTTTATATTTAATTAGTTACCAGGTTCTGTCACTTATCCTTCTGCAATATTTTACACATGGGTCTACTACGTTACCATTGCTACTACCCTAATTTAGGGCTTCACTACTACCCATTCAGTTTTGCAATAACTTCTTCACTTTACTTCCCCCTTCTATTCTCACTTCTCCAATGTCAAAATAACTATTCCAAAAGATCAGTCATCATAAATTTATTAAGCATTTACTATATTCTAAGAAGTGTCCCAACACTGTAAATGCAAAAAGAAAAAGGGGAGGGGCAAAACTATTATCTCTGTCTTCAAGAAGCTCACATTGTAATGGGAAGCACAACATGTAACTAACTATGTAATACAATACAGTGGAAGTGAATATAACCTCATAAGGAGGCACTAAAGGTGGTAGTGGTATGGGTTTGTCAGTGACTAGGAAAGATCTCTTGCAGAAGGTGGGTTTCAGGCTGAGTCTTGAAGAAATACAAGGAATCTAGATGGTAGAGGAGAGGAGAGAGAACATTTTAGGTATGGGAGATAGTAAAAAGGCACAGATTCAGGAGATAAAAGTGTTTTGTGAACACTAGCAAGTAGCCCTGTGCAGCTGGATCAGAGATTATGCTGAGAGGAATAAAACATAAAAAGGTTGGAAATGTGGGAATGGGCCAAGTTGTGAATGGTTTTAAATGTCAAGCAGAATATTTTATCCTAGAAGTTCTGTTCCCAGGGGGCACTGAAGTTTATTGAGTATGGGGTGGAACTATTTAGACCTGTACTTTATGAAATTCATGTTGGCAGTAGAATGGAGGATGGATTGCAGTGGTGAAAGACTTGAGGCATAGGAACCAATCAGAAAACTGTTGCTATAGTGCAGGCATAAGGTTATAAGTATCTGTATCAGTGGTAGCTAGGTAAGTGGAAAGAAGGTAGAAACAAGATATAAAAACTGATTATTTATGTAAAATGAGCAGCAATGAGGAGTCAAGGATGACCATAAAGTTATGAATTTAGGCGATTGGGAGAATGGTGGTGTCCTTAGGAGCAATAGTTAATATGGGAAGAGAAGAGACATTTTGGGGAAAAGTTAATGAATCATCTTTTGTACGTATTGAATTTGATTCCCATGGGAATTTAATTTTATTCATGGGAGTTTCAGATATCCAAAAGATAGCTAGCAATGAGAGACCAGAGCATGAGAGAGAGACAAAGACTAAGGATCAATCAATCTATCGCTATAATTTATATCCATATAGAGATATCTATATCATTTATAAACAGATCTATATCTCATTCCCAAATATAGCTATATGTCTATATATTCTAGAATCATTTTCATACAGATAATTGAACCCATGGGAACTGATGAGATTATGAAGTGAGATAGCAGGATAGTACAGATGACTGGTTTTTAACCTGTTGTCCATAGATCCATGAGGTCTGTGAAGTTAGATGTGAAAAATATATTTCAATATGATTGGTTTCCTTTTAATCCTATCTATTTTATTTCATACATTTAAAATAGTCATTCTGAGAAAACATCCAAAGATTTCGCCAAACTGCCAAATGTCACACACACACACACACACACACACACAAACACACACACACATACACACACACATTAAGAACCCCTGGTACAGAGAGATAAGAGAACAGGGCCTGGGATAAAATTCTAGGGAACATCTATGGTGATTGTACATGGCCTGTATTATTCCTAATACCAAGTACAAGAGTCTCAGATGGTAATACTTCATATATGTTGTTTGATTATTGGATTGAGATAAGTAAATAATATATATTGACTAAAATTATAAGCTGTTATATATGTGTGTGCATTGGTGTATGCATAAACAAACACATATACAAATGCACATATCTTTATCTATATCTATGTATACCCACATCACCTGTGGCACAAGATTACAAAAGCCTCTGGGCTTAGAACTGGATCTAATATTGGAGATCAGACCGTAAGAATAATCTGACATATCACTCTTCTCAATAAAATCTTTTGGTTTCCTAGTACTTCTAAAATAAAAGTACTTCTGTTTGTTATTTAAAACTCTTGACAACATAGTAATGACCACATTTATAGCTTTATTATACCTTATTTTCTTACACATATCCTAAAATTTAGCCAAATTGGTCATACTATTCCTCATAGAGGAAAACTTTTATCTTTCACCTCTGTGCCTTTTGTACAGGCTATCCTGCAGGCCTAAATCCACTCTCTCTTTTCACTTCTGGATCTTAGACTCTAGAGTTTCCTTCAAGATGAAGCTCAAGGACATCTTCTGTATGGAATTTTCATCCTTCCAACTATGAGTCCCTTTCATATATACACTAGTGTAAGTTGTGCAAATAGAATTTAAATTTCTTGAGGGCAGGAATTATTCTGCTCTTCACTATGTAACTTTAGGACTTTCTTTTAAAATAGTACCTGGCACATAATGGGTACTTAAGAAATGCTAATTGCTTGTTGGTGGAGTTGTGACCTGATTCATCCACTCTGTAGAGCAATTTGGAACTATGCCCAAAGGGCTATAAAACTGCATACCCTTTGATCCAGCAATACCACTCCTACGTCTATATCCCAGACATTAAATAAAAAAAGTCTTAGCAGTTCTTTTAGTGGTAGCAAAGAATTGGAAACAGGGATGCCAATCAATTTGGCTGATCAACCCCCAATATATAATCTAACTATTATCCTGCCCTTCCCCTCCCCCCACCAAGAGTTTGCTTCTATCAAAGGAACTAGTCCTTTATTCTCTAATTTCCATAATACATTAATTTAGTCTTTTTCATTCCTCATATTGCCCTTCAATTGCATATTTTCTTTCCAAACTGCTTCTTGGTTCCTTTAGTCCCTTCCTTCCAATGAGAGTTCCTTGTGTACAATTTTGGAATCTAAAAATAACTTATGTTCTATTAAATCCAAAGGCGAAAATGGCATACTGTTGAGAGTGCCCTTGAGGAGGCAAGGCAAATTGTCAATATTCAATGTTCTGCTTTGAGTCAACCAGTATAAAGCATTTTTCCCTTTGAGAATGAAAATATGCATGAGAATATGGACCATCTAATGAACAAGAGTTTATGGGCTAATAATTAAAAGCAAATACTAATAGGTATTGGTATTAGGGAAGAACTATATTTTGCCCATTTGGAACATAACCAGCGTTTGGAGCTTTCACAGATTTCTGACAGTAAAGCTTGCCCTTTCAGCAAAAAATTTTCTCAACATTTTCCTCTTCTTGTTATCCTTTTACAAGAATATTTTTGGATGTTATCAACTGGTACTTATTACAACCTACTCAAGGCATGACTAGTGTTAACCATGTTCCCCATCCGAAATGGATGGAGGGAGAGTGGAGGCAAAATAAATTGAATCTGGCACAGATTAAGTGGCATCCAAGTTGAGAGGAGAGTAGGGAATACTCTCAAAATACAGCCATGGATCTGTGTAATACCCAGGTTTAATAAGCTGAGAACAATTTTTTAATCAGAAAATTTAATGCCCAGGGAACGCAAAGGAAATTTGGAAGTCAAATGGTAAAAAGTGCCAGGGAGGTGATACTTTCACCAATACCACCCAATTCCTTAAATTACAGTCCATTGTATTGGTTAATGTTTCTGTCTCCTGGATGGTGATAATATGACTCATTTTCAGAAGATGATATTGCCTTCTAATTTAACCTATCCAGCTGGGTCCTGAGACATCTCAATATTGTTAATAAAAAGAAAAAAAAGCTTTTCATTTGTAATAGGAAGATTCTCAAATATGTGATATTCTCATTTGCCTAAGAAACTGTTTCTTTTTAAAGAAGATGTGGAGCCACTTTTGGCTTGATCTTTCAAACCTAGTGTATGAAATATAATTTGTCACACTTAGCAATATTTTAGAACTATAAATCATAGGATTTAAACTTGGAATGATCTACATTTATTTATTGCTTTATTGAATAAAAGATAAAAAGTGATTAGTTACTTTTTACCATAGAATAACTGGTAAATTCCTTAGTAAAGCTGTGTGTGTGTGTGTGTGTGTGTGTGTGTCCTCATATGTGTAAACACACATGCACATATATCCATTCATGTAAATTAAAACCAAATGAATGTTTTACAAAGTATTTGATTGCATTTTCCCCTCCATGTAAAACTGATAAAAATCAAATGTGACAGGGAGGAGAAAGGAGGAATGTCATTTTTCAAAATTACATTTATTTTGTCTCTAACTAACTTCATGAGGTTTGGGGATAGCTTTGAAGGACAGGCACCAATGAAAATGAAGGCAAATCTCTCATTAAAATAGTCTACCTTTGCTGTATGTTCCAGGTAATTAGCAAGGCTTTACTAGATATAATAAGTGACAGGGAAAAAATAGAAGACAAAAGGCTGTTTGGGATTTACTATTTGGAAGTTAAGCAAAAGGTTTACAAATTTAAAAGCTCACTGATATTTGAAATGGGAAGTGTCATTTTCTTTTACAAAATATTTTCTTTAAGAAAACAGAAATGAAAATGAAATCATGAGGCAGATTCTCCCTCAATATAGTGAACTCATAAAATCCATAAAGTTATTAATCACAAAGCCAGTGTATCGGAGGTGTTATTTTAAGAGTTGAAAAGGAACCCCTCCCCATTTCTTAGCTTTTAAAGTTCTGAAGACAGGGACTATGTCTTGTCTTTAGTATCTTTTGTGCCCACTAAGTATTGCATATAGTGGGTTGACTAGAAAAGGATGTTTGCAGATATCTCTTTTAACAGTCTTCTTTGTATCAAAAGATAACCACATTAATCCTTCCTTTGGCTAAATTATTAAAATACAGTATAAATATGTTAAATGTTCTCTAGAGTGATAACATATTAAGCCATCATAACTCAACATATAGCATATGGTTAATCTGAAATAAAAAGGAGATGAATGTCTAGGATGAATGGGTTTTATATATATATATATGCATATATATATATATATTTATGTATGTATATGTGATGAAAGGTGGAGGGGGGAGAGAGAGAGAGAGAGAGAGAGAGAGAGAGAGAGAGAGAGAGAGAACTGCTTCACGGACAGAAAGGCTAAGCCCCCTGGAAGGGAAGTTACAGTGAAAGCAATATGAGGGTACACATCTTGTGTGTGTAGTGAAGGGAGTGAGGGGTACTAGATAATTTTACCAAAAACAACTTTTTTTCCTACTTCATATTTATGATAGAATTATATCCAGAACTGGCTGGGTCATTACAGGTCATTTCATTCAAGCCTCTCTTTTTGCAGGTAAGGAAACTAAGTCACTCAATGACTCCAGAAAAATGGCATTGACCATATTCTTATAATTCTTCCCTCCTAAGATTTTATTTTCAAAAGAGATTTATTTTCATTTAAAAATACAATATTGTCAGAGGAATGCTATTATATGTTTTCTACTCTGTCCAAGGAAATTGTAGTTCACTCTAAAGGGTTTTTGTTCACTATAAATTCTTTCCTTCAACTAATTACTAAGCGTTATCTATTTCTTTTCTGTTTGTTCCATTGCAGCATTTGTCTCTCACTCTCTCAACTATTTGAGAGAAAAAACAATGTCCTGATCTTTGAATAGTGATGAAATAGGGAAATAAGGAAATATTTAATACTATTTATTTTTCTCTTCCCACATATTCTAAAGAGGTGGTTTTTAATATTGTTTTTTTTTTCATTAAAAAGGTCTTCATTTCCCATAACATTGCTGTCTGGAGGCATTAAGTTCCCAGCTTCTATCAGATAAAAATGGAAGCCTTTAACAATTTGGTCTCAAGTGACATGGGTTGATAATGGTATGTGAAGGCAGCAAACACCCACTTCTTTCTTTCCTTTCTGCCTAAAAGTTCATAAGGACATGAAAGTCAATCATTTCTGGAATAGCTTAAATGAAAGGAACACCCAGACAAATACTCAGTTATATGATTGATCAACCAATCAAAAGGCATTTATTAAGTACCTACTACATGCCAGATAATGTGTTAGATATTGGGAGAAACAAAGCAAAAAATTAAAAATAAAAAAGCCGTCTCTCCCTTCAGTAGATAAAGCACTGTTCTTGGAATCAAGAAGACTTCTCTTCATGAGTTCAATTCTGATTTCACGCACTTACTAGGTGTGTAACTCTGGGCAAGTCACTTAACCCTTGTTTGCCTTAGTTTGCTCATCTGTAAAATGAACTGGAGAAGGAAATAGCAAACCACTCCAGTATCTTTGCCAAGACAACCCCAAATGAGGTCACAAAGAGTTGGACACAAATGAAACAACTGAACAACTACAACAATAAGTTGTAGCATGCATAGTGGTTATATCCCTGTAAAACTATCTTGGCGGATGGGCTAACCCAAGTTGAGGGCAACTGACAGGCCTTAAACCCATCGGTGAGTTAGAGGGATATTTACCCAAAGTATGTGAAGACTTTCCAGAAGTACAGGCAGATAACAATATTTTTTTTCCTATGGCTAACATAGGTGCCATGGAGAACTTAGAGCTTGATAAGACATCAAAGACACCAAGGTAATCCACTGAATCCTGAGCCATCAGTCATCTGGACTTTTGTCTGGTCATTGATCTTTGATGATTCTGAAAGAGAGAGTGAGGCTGATGACTGTGCAATTCTCCCTCACAAATCCAATTCACACACAAGTCAAGACATCACCCAGTGACATAATTGGTCCTCTTAAAAAATGAAGGACAAACAACAATACAAGGCCTACAAGGCTTGTTCATCATTAAGAAGATAATTAACAAACTCAAACACGCTAAAAAACAGAAACATTTCAAAATACATGATTATTTTGATGGATGCAGAACAAGCCTTTGACAAGGTGTGACACTCATTTATGACAAAAACACTACAAAAACAAGTAGAGTAGAACCTTTTGAAATACTACAAAAGCACATACTAAAACCAGAATCTAGTATTGCACATCAATGGAAGAAACACTAGATTTCCCCAAAATTACAGGACTAAAGCAAAGATGTACTCTGTCTTTGCTTTTATTTGGCATATTTACAGACATGTTAGCAGTAGAAATAAGAGATAATAAAAAAATTAAAGGCACAAAGGCAGGCAAATAGGAGACAAAACTATCCCTAATTGTGAATAACATGATTAGAAAATTGGTAGGGAAATTAATCAAGAAAAATTACATAGTTTCAGTAAACTAGCCAAATAGAAAATAAAACTACAGTAAATCAGTAGGAACCCCTACAATCAACAGTAATAACAATACTGCAAGCCATCAAGAAGGAAATAATAGAAAAAGAAATCTGATTGAAAATAAGTACAAAATGCATATAACATTTAGTAGGTGAACCAGCAAGACACACTGGAGACCTGTATAGATACATATGCTATCTAATAAAATAAAGAATGAAAAATAGTTAAAGAAGTTATTCAGTGTTCATGAACAGGTTATGTCAATATAATAAAATCAACATTACTATCTAAATTAATTCATAGACTTAGTGCTATTAGGTTCAAACTAGCAAAGGGATATTTTACACAAGAAAATATAACAATTCATTGGGAAGAAAAGAAGGTCTAGATTCTTACGGTGAACAATACAAAAACAAGTAAGAATGAAGGGATTATAGTACTTCCTGACCTCAAAATATACCGTAATCCTTTAATCATCAAATCTATCTGGTCATGGATCAAAAACAGAAAGGCAGATCAGCAAAACAGACAAGACAAGGAAGAATAATAAACAATTTAACTCGATAACTCAGTGTTTGGTAAACTCAAAACCACCTCTGCTTTGGAATCAAGCTTGACTATAATATTGTGGAACCTTTTGTTTTGATTATTTTGTTGTTCTTTCCATTTACATTATTAAAGTTCTATAAATTATTTTCATAGTTCCACTTACTTCACTTAACATCAGTTTGAGTAAGTCAAGTCAAGTTAAGTCAATGAGCATTTATTAAGCACTGTCAGACACTCAGGCAAATGTTGGACATACAAAGAAAGAGAAAAACAAAACAGAACAAAAAAAAACCTGTCCTTTCTCTAAAGAAGCTCATATTCTAACGGAGGAGACATCATGCAAACAACCATATACAAACAAGATTTATACAGGATAAATTGGAGATAATGTCACTGGGAAGGCACTAAGATCAAGGAGGACTGGGAAAGGCTTCCTACAGCTTCCTGTCAATGATTGTCTGTGACAGAGAAGATTCAGAGACATGATACACCAACACAAGAGCAGTTGAGCACTATTGTAGTAGCATTTGAAGGCAATTGCGATATATGTTTAGTAGGTGACAGGCAAGGGAAAAATTATGGCCTACTGCACATGGAATTGCAACCCATGGTTATATCATCAGGGAATTTGATTGTATTGCCTAGTTTTTCTTGCCCTGGATAAAATAAAGGCAATGGATGTGAGAAATATGGAAATCCTTTTTCTATGCACATTCTGAATGCATTCTTTATTGCTGAAGGTGTACCCCAAATTGGTGCATACCATGGTTTGAAAATAATATTCATCAGAAACAAAAAACCAGAACATTTATCCAGTGAGTTCAATTATATTTGTTGGAGGGAGGTGCTTTAGGGCAAAAGTTGCTGGCTTCTCCAGGGTTACCCAGTCCTTTTTAGTCCTGCTTGCTAGTTGATTTACATGGCCATCATGGGACATAATGGAGATCTTGCCTAGTTTTATTGGCCTCCTTTGCTGTTTTTCTAAGTGGAATCTTTGGGATAAATTGAAGTGAGGCCCAGTTAACAAGCACGGGATATGATTGATGTTAAATAGATTATAACTCACATAAGAATTTAGAATGAAAACTCAACTGGCAGCAGAAGAAAAAGAGTTCAGAATATAAGCGTAAATGCTTCAAGACTCCTCTAGCTATGATAGTTGCCTAGGGTCTGAAATTACATAATATGTTTGAACCACTCCTGTAGCTATAAACACCAAAAGTTAATAGACTCATTTCTGTGCAAATAGAGAAATCATGTAGCAACTCTTGGTGGAATACTAAGAGATGGTCCTAGAGAGTAATTCAGAAGAGACACCAATAGAGAGTAGTAAAGAGCATTTAAGTACAGAGAAAACAGAATTACAGAGACAACAGAATAGCAGGGGCCTTCAGCTCAGTGGAGAAAACATTTTACCACAGTGTATAGTGTTCAACTTGGAATTAGAAAAGTCTGGGTTCAAATTCTGCCTCTGACACTTACCAGCTGAATGCTATAAGGAAGCCATCTAATCTCTGTGAGCCTCATAGTGATTTACCAGAAACAAACATATTATTTGATCTTGTGTTTTTCTCTTTCCATGTAAATTCTTGGACAATATCCCATCTCCCACTGGTAGTGTTTTGCAACCCAAGGGAGAGAGGAAACAAGCATTTATTAAGTGCCTACTATGTACCAGGGATGCATATATGATTTCATTTGATTCTTATAACAGCTATGTGATAGGTGTTATTATTATTCACATTTTACAGTTGAGGAAACTAAGTCATATAGAAGTTAAGCAACTTAACCAGCATCACATAGTTGGTAAATGTCTAAGGCCAGATATGAACAAAGCTCTTCTTGACTCCAGGCCTAGTGCCTATCTACTGTACCATCTAGCTGCCTACTGTGCTCTCTTTTCAAAGGGAAGGAGAGAGACAATTTTCTTGTCACTCACCCTGATATACTTCTTTGGCTTTGCACTACTATGTCTTTTGGTTGGCTGATCAAGGAATCATGTTGATGGGGATGAATAAGCTGTAGTTTTAAATGAATGTTGCCTCATATCCTATGGATGGCATACACCTGAGGGAAACTGTTAAGGGGAGGAACACAAGTGAAGGGGTATTCTGGCTCCACTAATTTGCTTTATGCGAGTTAAATGTGTTAGATAGTCAATATAGTATATGGGAAAGTGTGCTAATTTTGAATTCAAAAGATGAGGGTCAAACCCTTGTGCTCTCATTTACTATCTGTGTAATCATAGACAAATCATTTAATATTTCTGAGCTCAGTTTTCTGTTATGCAAAATGGGGGGAAATGACATCTATACTATCTCAGAGAATTGTTGAGGGAAAAGTGGTTATGATACTTAAAATGTGACACAAATATAATTTATTTTTGTTAGGATAGGATATGGGAAAACCAGTTTCATATGCTAATAAAGTAGTTGTAAAGATATACCTCTGAAGAAAGGGTGAATCAGGTCCCCTAAAAATAAAGAAGACCAAAAACATTAACAACAACCTTTTAAAATAGGTCACTTCATTCAACATTTTCCTACCTCTACATGTCTAATAGTAAAGGGAAAGAAAGTAATTGGGAGGTAAGCACCATCTTACAAAAATAACAGTGAATTAAAAACAGATATGGGAGTATTTGAAAAAAAAAAACTGGAATGTAATCCAAGCAGCAGGGCCAGATGGCAGACACAATAGGCTATTAAAGAGAACTAACTTGTGAACTTCCTAAACTGAATCACTTTAGGAAGTAATAAATCATGGAAGACTGGGGAGAAGGGAAGAGAAGGAAATTAGGAAAGAATAAAGTGGGGAAGGAGAATCCCAGCTTATTTAATGAAGAGAAAAACTGTACCAGACAATCCAAGTAAAAAGCATTGGAATAATGAAGATCTTTACCTGCATTTGTCAAGGAAGAATATAAGAGCTAACAGAAAAGAAAACCAAACCTACACATTTCTAAAGCACCTGTACTGTAATTTAATAGCAGAACTTTTGAAAAGAAATTCTGTCTTGCAAATTTGATTATCTTCCTCAAATAATTAAATAAATAAATAATGCTGAATGGCACATTACCAGCCATATTCATTCATTCATTCAACACTTCATTCAAAAATAAGTATTTTTTTTTACCATGATCATATGACAAGTACAAGGTTAGGGGCTGCATATACAAAGATAGACACCACAGTCCTTGTTCTCATGGAGCTTACAATCTAATACATACAAATATGAGGGGGTACAATGTAAAGTTAGTGGAAAAGAAGGAATCAAGACAAAACTGACATTTTGTAAATAATAATTTGTAAATAATAATAATTCCAGATAATTTGACATTTAAGGAAGAGGAGCTCACTTTTAGCTTGAGGTGGGTGAGGAGGATCAAGTCAGGCTTCTGACAGATAGTGAAAGCAAGAAGTTTAGGTCCCAGATTTTGTAGCTCATTTAACAGTCAAATTCTGATACTTTTGTGAGAAGACATCACAGGAAGTATAAATATTATTTCTCACCAACAGTCTGAGTCCTAGATTTATTTTCAGAAAAACTATTTTTTGAGTCCCACCTCTTTTGATGCTTATTTGTGTGATCTTGGACAAATCTCATCACTTCTTTGTTGCTTCAGTTTGCTGAAACATCACACAGTCAATAAACCTTTATTAAGCACTTACTGTGTGTCAAGCACTGTGCTAAGCACTGAGGTTACAAAAAAGAGTAAAAGATATTCTGTGCTTTCAGGGAGCTCACAATCTAATGGGTGAAATGAGAGGCTGTAACAAGTTGTTGCTAATGTCTCTGCAACTCTAAATCTTTGATTCAATGATGGAAAATGCATTGTGAGCCTTAATTGAAGCCATCAGAATTAGTTTAGTACGTTGATAAAGAATCAGGCTTAGGATTTCCTTGGTATATAGGACCTCTGAGCAAATAAACTCTTTCAATCAATTCAAGTTAGCACTTTTTGTGCAAATGAGAGACTTATAAAGTTGCCTAGAGCACTGCATGGTTGTCACTTGCTTAGAATCACATAGCTAATATGTTTCACAGACAAAACCTGAATGCAGTTCTTCCTAGAATTGAGGCCACCTTTCCATTCATAACTTTGCATTGCCTCCCATAATATGCTTATTATCTCAAATAATTTTACATTTAGTTTAACAAACTCAATAAGGCATATAATATATAAAGTACAAAGGCAATGCAGAGTTACATTGTGACCAATAAGACTTTGTTTTTGCAAGTTCTTATCATCTGCAAACTCTCAACAACATAAGAGCATATTAAAAATAAGATATGTACAAGATAAAAAAAATGCTCCTCTTGGCAATTCAGTCAAGTAGAAAATACATTGACCTAGAAATTAGGACCACCTGAGGAAATTTGGGGTAGACATGGACAAGTCCTCTCCACAAAACAGGGAAGACAAATTCCCAGGATTCCAGGTCACTGGACAGAGGGATTATTGTTCCCTGTTCATGTGAAAACAAGGAAGAAAATGCAGATTAGCCAGCAGGCTGCTGGAAATATCTTCTTGCTCTCTGGCAAGAATCCATTTAACCCCCTCTATTTGACAAGGATATTAAGAGTATATATAAATCTTATAAAGTGTTTTGGACCTGTTGGAAAAAAGAAGCTATATTAATCCAAAGATAATGAGGCTGTTTTGAATCATAAAATTCAGAGGTAATAGAGAAAAGATTCTATTTTATTAATAAAGGGAATTGCATAGGCTTATAGGATTTAGTACCAGAAGGAGCTTTGGAGACCTAGTCCAGAGTTTCTTAATCAGGGGTTCATGAACCCGATAGATTTTCAGGTCTGTGAATTTTTTAAATATATATTTTGATAACCTTATGTCAATGTAATTGATTTCCTTTGTAATACTATGTTTTCTACATTTAAAAGCATTATTCTGAAAAAAAAAAGTTCTCAACAGCCTGCCAAAGAAGTCCATGGCACAAAAATTGTTAAGAAATCCTTATAGTCCAAGATTCTTATTTAATGGATGAGGAAACTGAAGACCAAGGTATTTAGTGACTTGCCCAAGTTCGTACAGATAATAAGAAGCAAAGCCAGGAATCAAAACACAGGACATCTTACTTATTTCAAATACAGAGAAACTTTTTCTATGCTTCTCTATCTCTATTACTATTTCTGCCATCTCTATCTGTCTCTAACTCTATGTCTCTTATTTGTCTCATATCTAACTCTTTACTTCTACTTTTATGTCTCTATATACACTTTTAATTGTCTCTATTATATACTATATATGCATATATAATTTTAGAATATATGCTATAAGAGATATGATAGTTGCTCTTCAGTGAAATAAAGAATATGTATGTATACTATATATGTATGTTTCATTATGGTAATACACATACATCATTTAGGATTTTTAATGAGATAATAATTATTCTCTAATGGAAACACAGAAAATTATAGATTTGCAGGCAATTCCAGTGGTCAACACTAAAGAAAGGATTTTTTCATTTGTTTTGATTTCATATAGCACTTAGTATCTGCTGTATACTTTGATTATATTTCAGTTAGAACTATTAGCTATTGCATATGGCTCACATATTTATCATATACTGTTGAATATTACTGTATGTATTCCCCCTTCCCTCCACTTGCATCTATAACAACACTTTGCATAAGAAATAGTTGCTGAGTATCATATATTACATACCCATTGTGTACAGGTGCATAGCATAGTGTTAACCTTTATGGAAACTTACACAATCTAAAACTTGACAATCATCAAAATATTTAGGGGCCATGATTAGTGTTCCACTAACTAAGGGCAGAGAAAAGTTTGATTGTATACGGCTAAAACAGAGAGACAGAGACAGAGACAGAGACAGAGAAGTGGAGAGAGAGAGAGATGGGGAGAGAGAGAGAGAGAGAGAGAGAGAGAGAGAGAGAGAGAGAGAGAGTTTTTGGGGTAGAAAATCTCCCAATCTCCCATGGGAAGGTTTCCTTCTTTTATTTCCCTTAGGATCTTTGTACTAATGAAACTGCTTGTTGTCCTTGAATTTAGGCCATATCTCCAGTTGTCTGCTCAATTATGGAAGGCACAGTTTAGCAAGGACATTGATATGTTTTAGATTATCCAAAGGATATAGAACAGAATGGTAAAAGACTTTCAGATCATGCCATGTAATAATGTGTGCATATGCACATATTTTCATGTATATAGATATATATATGTATATATATAGATATATATTTATACACACACATGTGTGTATATAATGATGTACCTTATTATGATAACTCACATTTATTTTATGTTTTAAGGTTTGGAAAAAAAGCTAGGTAGACTAGTTCATTTAATTCTCACAATAATCCTGTGAAGCAGGTATTATTGTTAGCCTCAATTTTTAGACAAGGAAAATGAGCACCACGGAGGTTAAGAGATTTATACATGATCACCAGGTAGGAAGAATCTGAGACATGATCCAAGCTCAGTTCTTCTTAACTTCAAATCCAGCATGCTATCCTTTCTGTCATGCCAACCCTCTCATGAGAAAAACCTGAATTAATTAGGAACATTTAGCCTAGAGAGGAGAAGACTTAAAAAAGAACATGTTAGATATCTTCAAGTATTTGAAAGTTTATTATTTGGATTAGATTTGTTCTCCTTAGCCCCAGAAGGTAGAATTAGAAAGTAGAGATTGCAGAGAGATCGATTTACATTTAATAGAAGGAAATATTTCCTATGGCTGCTTGGGGAGTGGGGGTTTTCCAGTAAAAGCTGGATGCCCATATGTCTGACTCATTGTAATGTTTTAGATATTGTCTAAAAAAGGATTTCTCAGAGGTCCCTTCCACAACTAAGATTCTGCATTCTGATTTTTGTCCATAAATAATTTTTAACTCATGAATTGTTATTGTTTTATGTCATTTGAAGTATCTGAGGTTGACCAATGTAGATCACTGTGGTTTCTTTCTACTAAACTTTTAAAAATTTGCTGCTGGTTGTTCATTGTGTCTGCCAACTTTGTAGCTATGGTGATACATTTTGCTAATTTCACCTTCTTCCTTCTCTCTCAAGTTGCTAGAACTGACTTTCCTGTAATGTCAAGTCTTTTATAATTCAATTTTGGCTTTGCTGTCCTCTCACTATGTCTCAAATGACTTATGTACCACTCAAACTTGGACCTAGCGCCACTTCTTTAGCCCTTGTCTAGGCCATCTTAGAACAATTTCCCCTCAAATGACCTCTTTCCTCTTGTTCATTAGTCTGAATTTGCCCTTTCCTTTAAATTACAGTTCCTTAGAAGCTTCCTCTGATTCATACCAGCTATTTTCCAATTTGTCGACATAGTCCCTAAATTATGTTTTCCTATAAATTGCCTTTTTAAAGGTAATTTTTTGCATATAACTGTAAACTCTATATCCTTTCTCTTTCATCTAATTATGACCTCATCAAGGATAAAGAATCATGTACAATTACTTATATATGCCCCAGAAATTTAGGATTTAAAGCCCAAAGGATCATAATCAACTCATTTTGTAGATGAGGAAATTGAGGACCAGAGATTAAATGATTTACCCAAGATCACTCAGGTAGGAAATATCAAAGACAAGATTTGAACATAAGGGAGAAAATGTGATGCAACATAAACTTGGAATCTCAGGACCTGAGTCAGGGCCTGGATGTGCCATCTCTTTAAACCTGGTCAAGTTGGGAAGCTTTCTAGGTCACAATTTTCTTTTCTGTGAAATGAGAGGGCTGGACTAGATAATCTCTAAAGTCCCTTTCAAGGCTTTAGATCTTTGACTCCAA
The DNA here is from genome assembly GCF_900497805.2 of Vombatus ursinus. Classification (NCBI taxonomy): domain Eukaryota; kingdom Metazoa; phylum Chordata; class Mammalia; order Diprotodontia; family Vombatidae; genus Vombatus; species Vombatus ursinus. The sequence goes on along the minus strand of NW_020954590.1, from coordinate 47,896,128 downwards.
AACTCCAAATTTAGTACTGGCCCACATTATTTCAATGCTTTTAACTACATGTGAAATTCTAGCACAGGACACAAAGTGTTTGTGGTCTTAATGATTGATTGTTGAAGATTAAATTTTAGGCGACTGGGGATAGGATGGATTTGTCAGTGGCCAAATGAAGAATGACAAGATGAGAATGGTATTAGAGTAATATATGGAGCATGGAATTTACTGGCGGACTAAAGGGTTCCTAAAGGAAAGAATAACTCTAAAGAAATACACAGGTTATATCTTATACTTATTGCTGAGTTCTAGCTTTTTGGGCAGCTAAATAACCAGGTAGGTAAGGCTAGACTCATCACGGCTGTCTGAAAACAAGTACTGTGCGTCTATATAAATCCCCAATCAGTGGCTAATGAGCTGGAGTCGGAAAGACCTGAGTTCAAAGCCAGCTTTAGGTACTTACTAGTTGTGTGACCCTGGACAAGTTACTTTATCTATTTTTGCCTCACTCCCTCAACGACAAAATGTGAACCTACCTTCCAGGGTTGCTATGAGGACAAAATGAATTAATATTTGTAATGTGCTTAGTGCAGTAACTGGTACATAGTAGGAACTTAACAAAAAATCCTTGTTCTACCCTTCCCCATCCTCATTTCAACCATAAGTCCCTACATAGTTTTATGATTGTATGGGACAAGATACTGAGGCTGAATTGTTTTTCAAGATAATAATCTCCCCAAATAACACTAATATAAGTCCAATTAATATGTTATTATCTTTCTTATAATTTAGATTCTCTTCGATGACCAAGGTTTACCATATCATTTCTAATTCCTCAAACAGAAGTTTCTTTTCTGAGTCACAATTAGATTGGCTATTCTTTCATTTCAACTGGGCAGAAGATAGTTTGGGCTGAATTAAAATGGAGGTAGGAATAATAACAATTGTCAATTAACTGGGAATGTGAGGTGAGTGTGAAAGAGGAATTGAGGATGATGTAAAAACTGTAAGCCTGAGAGAATGGAAGGGTGATAGTACTTTCTACAGAAATAACGGAGTTTGGAAGTTTGGTGGTTGAGGAGAAAGAAGAATTCTATTTCAGACATGTTAAGGGTTAGTACCTACAGGAAATTCAGTTTGAAATATTTAATAGGCAGTTTGTAATGTGAGACTGGAGCTCAGAGGAAAGATAGGAGTTAGATAAAAAGATCTATGAATCATCTTCATAGAGATAATTAATCCTACAAGAGCTCAGGAGAGAGAGTGTAGAGAAAGGAGACAGGAAAGCCTAGGACAGAACCCTTGAGAACACTTACAGTTAAGGGGTATGATAAACATGTTAAGACAGTAAAGGGAATTAAGAAAGGTGTTAGACAAGAAGGGGTAGAACTGGGAGAGAAAAAAAATGTCACAGAATCCCAAAGAAGAGAGAGTATCTCAGAGTAAAGGATGAGCAACTGTGCAAACGTGTGCAGCAGAGAAGTCAGGTAAAATAAGAACCATGAAAAGATCATCGTATTTGTCAATTAAGATCGTTGGTAACTTTAGTGAAAGCCATTTCCCTTGAGTGATGATTTTTTTTTTTTGGTGAGGCAATTGGGGTTAAGTGACTTGTCTAGAGTCACACAGCTAGTAAGTGTCAAGTGTCTGGTCTGAGATCAGATTTGAACTCAGGTCCTCCTGATTCTAGGGCCAGTGCTCTATCCACTGTGTCACCTAGCTGCCCCAAATGATGACGTTGAAAACCAGATACAAAGTAAAAACGGGGATGCTAGAGCATACAAAGTGGCATCTGTGAAAGAAATGTATGTATTGGATGGAACGTTTTCTTATAGTGCAAAGGATATATTTTCAATAATAATCTTTCAGAAGAGGCTTCTAGCATCAAGCTTAAAATTGATTCTTACCTGAGGCCTTATTAGATATGATACATCATTGTAGTAACTAAAAGGCTGTGGATCTGTTTAATTCCAAACTTAGGGTTTTTCATTTGTTGTTAGAGCTGCTTAAATATGTCATGTGTGCTCTTTGTTTTTTTTTTTTAATTCGTTATTTGTGTGTCTGGTTGTGCCTTTGGTCAGATAACGAACTGGGTCTGATGCACTAATATTCCATTTGGCTAAGATCAAACAATAGTTAAAATAAATGAGCCAAATGACAATGTGCCTGGCATCCCATTCCCTTACTCCTATAGTAAGCTGCTGGAGGCCCAAAGATTCTAGCTCAGTCATAGATTGTTTCCTTTGCAAAGAAAGCTAGGTCCACTTCTGGAGATAATTGAAGGTTCAAGTTCTACTCTAGACAGATCCAAGATCCAGAAGGACACAGTCCTGTTGTAGCTCAGTTTTGGATTTAATTCTATAGTAAAGTGAAACTTCTATGGTCTCTGTAGGGATTTGGGAATGAAGTCATTTTACATAAAAACAGGAAAGAAAATTTCTAATGCATTATCTTTGTAAAGTCAATTAAAGTCTTTGAACTTTCCAATTCTAATTTTAGAGATGGGGAAATGAATATTTCCCAACAAGGCAGTTCCCACAAGAGGTGAAAAGATTAGCTGGGATATGGAATTGGGTTATTGGTGTGAAAGGTATCATGTTATTACAAAGCATTAATATCCCTGACCATCTCAGGTGTGCAGTGAGCCTAGATTCTGTATTGTTCAAGTTGCTCATATTGCTATTACTTATTCCCTGAACAGAAACAGCTTCTATACTAAGAAAACTGACTATATCATCTTCCCTGAAAATTGCTCAAATAGTCTATGAGTTAATATTTTGTATAGCCTTCCAGAAAAACAAAAACAAAAACAAATAAACAAAAATAAAACAGGAGTAAGTAAGAGATCATGTGGCTTGTGAGAACTGGAATGCAGTTTTTTTTTAGGAATGTTCTAAACTCTTATCTTACATTTGACAAGGAATTAATTTTGCGCATGATGTTCATGAGCTAAAATTCAAACTGTCGTAATTACATCTCTATTAAATCTAATATTTTTACATTTTTATTTACAATACAGAATCATATTCTAAGACTGTACATAATATTTCTGCAGCTGAGGAAATTTCAATAATTGTTATCAAAATCTGCGAGAGATAGCTGCTCTGGAAACCAAAACAGACCTAGGAAGCAATTGCATCTTCTATTTCACATCTAATTTGCACTTGGATAAAGTTAGATTCACCTGAGCATTAACATTGGAATCTAATTTTAGTTGGGGTTTAACAGCTCATTGCCATTTCTAGGCAGATTGCAAGAGAAAGCAAGGAGTTTCTAATTAAAGGCTGTGTGGCTTTATGACATAATAATCTTCATGCCAATGGAGGTTTGGGCAGTGTGCATATGATTCAGCTAAGTTGTACTTTCTACTCACTTGAGCTTTTGGGCACTACCAAAAAACATCTTACAGTTCTTTATTTCTTCACAGGGAACGTTAGGACTTTATCTCCTCCAGATGATGGGAAATAGGGTCTTTTCTATGCAGGCACAAAATTTGTAATAGAAAACATTGTTTTGTTTCTCCCCATTTTTTAAATATGGTTTGTCCCAAAAGTCTCAGTGAAACTTATAACTTTTTAAAAGCTTAAAACTGCACTAAGATTTTTGGGACACTCCATATTGTGTACTTGTAACTTGATGACAGTCTATGTATCTACTGTCCAAGAATCAGTCAGTGGATTTCTGAGACATTCATCACTGTGTTGGTCACAGGATTGCATCTATTCACTAAGTCATAAAGGAATAGTTATTTGCATTGGTGGGGGATGTAGAAAGACCAATGGTGTCATGGGAGACAATGTAGCTTAGTGGATAGGGTTTTGGTTTAGAAACTAGGAACAACTGGGTTCAACTCCTAACTCAGAAACATGTTAGTTCTGTGATCATGAGCAAGATCTTGTACCTCTCTAAGCCTCATTTTCTACATGTATAAAAGGGGGTGATGGAGTGGATAATCATAGCATTTGCCTCATAGGGTTCTTAAGAGGATAAAAAGAGATAATCTATTTTAAACACTTTCTAAGTTCTAAAACACTGTATCATAAATATTGTTATTAATTCCTTAAATATTGAAGCTAAAGTCCCTCTACAAAATACTATTCTCATAATCAATTGCTGTGAATATCACCAAGAATGACTTACTCTTTCTTTTTTATCTACCCAAATTTTGCACAGCCTTCAAAATCCAAATGAAATTCTACTTTCTCCATCAATACTTCCTCATGCATGCTAGCTCATGTGCATTTCTCCTTTCTCTTAATCTCTTTTTTACTCTTTGCTATTTAATCACATATCAGTGTGAATGTTTTTTAGTTTATAAGTTCTCTTCTCAACTAAATTATATGCAACTTAAAGATAAGACCTTTTTATTAATGTTTTTTGATAGCAATTGTCACAGGGTTATCATATAGTGGGGGCTCAATGTCTTTTTATGGAATGACTAAATAAATATTTATGTGAGCAATATACTTCTCCTACCAGTAAAGAAAACAAACTATGTGGGATTTTCTCTCAATGCCTTTATCCTATTAAATGCCACAAGCTGCTGTTATTTATGTATTTGTTTATTTATGGTGAATCAGCATTCTCAGTAACAAATTATTGACATCATCTAACTCTATATATGGGCACTTTTCATAGATTTGACTTAAAGTCTGGGTCATATTGCCTCTCCCAGACTCTGCTGTTCTCTTGTCAGTGAACAAGCTAAACATATCCTTGTTGTTGTTTGTCCTTCATTTTCAAAAAGAATCAGTGATATCACAGGTAATGTCTTGACTTGTGCATGGATTGGATTTAAGTGAGGCAGAGTTGCACAAAACCATCAGCTTTAATCTCTCTTCCAGAGTCATTGATGTCCAGTGGCAGGACAAAAGTCAAGGTGACTGATGGTGGCCCAGAATGCAGTGGATGATCTTGGCTTCTTTGATGCCTTACTAAACTCTAAAGAGCACTTCACAGTGTCTGTTTCAGCCACCTTTATGGATCTTGGAATAAATCTTTCTATTCTGCTTGGGAAAATCTTCATATGCTTGAGACAGACATCCACCTAATTCACCAAAATGTTTGAAGCCTGTCAGTTTAGCCTGTCTGCCAAGATAGTTTACCAGAATGAGGACACTGCACATGCTATAGCTTCTTGGAGCCACAGGTGAGAGTTGAGTGAATCAGGTGAGGTGCATGAGGTATTTTGGAGGACTAGGACTAGCACCTGTGATGTGAGGGCTTGAGGATCCCTTTTCAGGGTTGCTTATCAACCTAAATTTGTGTTACTGACTCATCAAACTTCAAATTATCTATTGAATCTTGGCCCTGGAGGTTATGTTCATTTGGCCCCTTATTTGTTTTATCAAAGTACAGCTCTAAAATGTCCTTTGTAGCTATGGTCACTTTTCTGAAAGATTTTTTTTGGGGAAGAGTGGGGTCCTTACAAATAAGACATAATTACTGGTAAGGAGTAAATGTATGAAGCAATAGCTATCAAACATGAAGTCTATTATTTCAGTAAAAGTGAAACAATCACCCCTCTAGGGTGTCAGGGACTAATTTTAGAAATAAGATACCCTATTGATTTGGAGACATTCATAAAACCTTTGATATAAGTCCTATATATGCAGTTAATCTCCTCAAGGATGCATGTCAATGCATATTGTTTATTCCCCACTCTTGTGCAACACTTAATAGCCCCAATGTTTCCCAAGTCAAATGCTTCCCTGTAGTCCAGAGACTAACTATTTTGTATATATTTTTTTCTCTCAAAGTTGTTGGTGTCATGAGTAAAACTTTTTGAGAGACAGAATTTCTGGATAAATTATAATCAATTTTATCAATCACTGCTAACAAGTAGGTTAACAAAAAGGGTTTATATTTGTCTTCCCAATGACCAGAAAGGCCTAACCTGTGAAACCATCAATACTTACAAAGCCTTTGCAAAAGAAGATGTACCTGAGGGTGGAAATAAACTCTGATTGGTTAACAAGTAATGTAAAGAATGAATATTATAATGAAAGGTCAGCTTATTCTTATGAGGGGCAAGGAGAATCATCTGTATCCATATCATGTGTCTGACAAAAGGGAGAATGCACATTTTCCCAGACTTGCCTGAGTCAAAACACAATGAGTCAGAATCCATCCATTCACCTAATTTTACCTATTGAACAGATCTGAGTTCTTCTCAGCATCAGCCCTGCTTTTCAAAGGCTACCTGAGTAACCTACAGGAGCTGATTTCTGAATGAGGAAGTTGAAAAGGAGAAAAAACCCTGGTCCTATTTCAAGAATTAATTATTAATACATAAGAGAAATAAGCATTTCCCTCACTGTACTACAACCATCAGACACATACTGCAAATATAAAGGCAAATGCTATGATACTAAATTGATAAAATATCAAAGGTATTACGGAAACATTGAAGAGAGTGTTTCATATAATAGGATCATGAATTTCAGAGTGAGAATGAGCTGAAAACCACAAATAAATGGCCAGAATAAAAGTAAGAAACATAAAATGACCTTAGAATTGACCTGTGTAAACAAATCAAGCTCACACTTTCGTTTGCTAAAGATGGGCAAAAGCAGGATGCAAGATGGTGTAGTGAAGGGTCACAATTGTCAAATTTCCCCAAAAACCCCCTTTACAAAATAACCACAGAAAATATCAAATTAATTCTGAGCAGAAAAACTAATAGTCAGGGAGTCAGCGTCCATAGAAGTCTCTCAACTTCTCTGGGCTGGAACAATGACTCCCAGGACCAGAGTGCATGGGTTGCAGAAAGCAGCACTAGCTGTGGGCATTGGAGGTGGCAAGTGCTGCAGCAGCTTCGCAAAGGGAGCCACCAAGCATGCCCAATGCATAGAGACCATAAGGTGACTGAATACCTAGTCAGAGAAAGATTCCAAAGGACACCTGTGCTAACACTAGGTGAAAGATCTGGTACTATTTGGCAGTTCCATAGCCTATAACCCAAGTTCTGGGTCACAGTTCCAGGTCAGAAAGGAGCAGTCAGTTATAAGGGACCAGAGGCCCTTCATGGATAAGGATCAGAAAAGGAAGACAGTAACCAGACCTCTCCCTGGACCACACCACTTTTGAAGCACCAAAATCTATAGGCCCTTGGATCAAGCTATAGAAGCTCAGGTAGGTCATTTCCCTGCCCCTTTTGAAGTGAGTGTAGCCTAATTCTACCATTAAGTCTAAAGTCAAGAAACAGGCTTGGAAAATAAGCAAACAATAAAAAAGAACCTGACCATAAAAATATTCTTTGGTGTCAGGGAAGCTCAGGATACAAACTCAGATGAAGAAGACAATTTAAAAATATCTGCAATCAAAGCCTCAAAGAAAAATGCAGATTGGACACAAGCCCAACAATAATTCTCAGAAGAACAAAAGAAAGATATTTTAAAAAGAGCAAAAGTAATTTGAAAAGCATTTAAGAGTGGTAGAAGAAAACATGGGTAAAGAAATGAGAGCAATGCAAGAAAAATATATATAAAAAAGAAATTAACAGCTTGATAAAAGAGGTACAAATTCTCACTGAAGAAAGTAATTCCTTAAAAAGGAGATTGACAGATATGCCTTCGACAAGACAAGGCAATGTCAGATTTCCATTCCCTTTCAGTGTGCCCTTTCAAATGTCTATTGTTGCCTATTTAATCCTCAGTGGACCCATTTTCTTCCTTTGCTTTCCTTCCCCACCCCCCATCCCCACCCCCACCTTTTTTTCTTTGTTTCTCTTAACAGGTTGGTAACAGTCATATTTATAATTGTTAATTCATGGCTCTCAATGCCTTAAAGATTATTTTAGGTAACTGCAAACTGTTTTGCTGTAGCCAGTCTTGGTGATTTATTTACCCTCCCCCACTGAGGTGTCACTCCTACAGCACCAGCATTTAAGAATTCTGATAGTTTTATTTTGGGAGTTCTTGGAAGGACAGAAATTAGATAAAATAAAAATCTATTTGTCATTGGGAAGGCAAATATAAATTGGCACAGAAAGATCCAGAATACAATGAAGGTATTTCTGATGCACCCCTTCTTTTCCCTTCTCTTTTCTTTTCCTTCCTCTTCCCTCTCCTCTAGGCTTCTCTTGTCCTGATGAAAAAAGGAAGACAGACTGAAGAATCTGAAGCCTACATAAGATTTATGATTTTGTGGGTATGTATGTGTGCTTATGAATACAAGTCTTTTAAGTGGTGAATGGCTTATATTCAACTTTTCCCTAAAGATAGGTACTCTCAGGGTCAGCTAGATGGTGCAGTGAATAGAGCACTGGCTGTGGAGTCAGCAGGACCTGAGTTCAAATCTGACCTCAGACATGTAATACTTACTAGCTGTGTGACTCTGGGCAAGTCACTTAACCCCAATTGTCTCACCAAAAAAAAAAAAAGTGCTCTCTTTACTCTATCATGCACTGTATTAGGCTGCCTAGAACCATTCTATAGAAAAGGAGTAGCAAAACCACCTGTTTTAATTCATGTAGCGTGTGTAAAATTGGATTTTGTTTCACTGTCTTTCTTTTATTTGTGCCCCATGCTTAAACATACTGCATGTAGACACTGAAGCACAATGAAGTATGAGTTGAGAGTGGCACAAAGACTGGTAAACACAGCATGATAACCATGAGGGGAGAATATCTGGTTTTAAACACTAGGTAGGGGTGAGGTCATTTCAATGCACCATATTTTCTAAACCCTACTCATCTCTTCCTTAGCATTCACTGCAGTGTTTAAAAGCTCTATAGCTGCCAAGGGTGGTTTCTATCTATCACCAAACAACTCACACACCAGGCATCTGGCACCCTGACTGAATTCCTGGCAAGGCAAACTGCTCCTTGTACCAGCTGATTCCATAGCAAGGAGAGCAACAGAATACTGTGCCATAACACTGCATAGATGGGCACTAGCATTCTTTCCTTGCTTTCCAGGCCTATAGTATCAAGACCTCCTGACACATTTCCTAAAAGAGTTTTGGGTCCTTAATTATAGAATCACAAGTTGAATCTGGAAAGAAGCTAAAGATACCATTTAGGTTTCTCCTGGCTTTGGTAGGTGAGCTTTTTGCCTTATCCAGCCAGGAACCTGGCAACCCTGTAGTTTCCAGCAGTATACCTGACATTTCCTCAATCCATTATCCTGCTATTCCTCTGCCTTTCCCTACCCCAATACTTTCTAAAACTTCTTCATGCTTTATCTTCCTCCACTATAATATAAGCTCCTCAAGGGTACGGGTTGTCTTGTTTACTTTTTTGTGTTTTCCACTGCTTAACACATAGCAGGTACTTTATGAAGTCTCTATCTAATGTCTTATCTATGTAGTTTTCCTAATAAATTTCTATTTGGAATCTGAGAGTGCCAGTACTTTTTTTTTTTTTTTTGCAATGGACTAATTGATTTTGCAACATTATCTCACCTACTTGGTTGTTAGGAGAAAAGCAGATTAGTAATTGTAGTGTATAATAGTGTAGTAATATCAGTATTCCTAAGCACTTGTAATAAAAGGCATTCTACCTATAATATCAATTAAGAATTGTTTAGTATCTGTTCTGACCCTGTAAAGTACAAGTATTTCTAAGTATTTGGTAAGCTTCTCAGCTTGAATATCTTGTTTATTTTTTCCCATCTACTCATTAGCTGTAGGTATCAGCTGGCAAGGTAATTTAGCATAATTCCACCTAAGAAAGGAAAATGAAAACTTTTATATAGCATCAAATATCAAGTAACTAATGACTTACCCCCATTTAAGGGTCAGTGTGATTGGAAATATGGTGGAGTGCCCCAAAATGATAAACTTATTAGTTTTATTTTAAGAATGTAGGCTTGTTATCTCAAGAATAAAAGACAGACTAAGAGAATGGGAGGTTAACCTCCTTGGTCCCTGGTCTTTGGATCTTGATTCTGAAACACGGAATTTGTCAGGCACCAGTGGGAGGAGACAGAAGGTTTGCCACAATGTACGGTTAGTGGAAACAAAGTCAAGAGGCCCGAAAGAGAAACCAGGAGATTAAGACACAAAGGAAGACAGATTCTTACCCTGAAAATGAAGAAAACTCCCAGTTCAGACCTAGATTTAACATATGGAAAGTTACTCAAGTTCTACTGTTTGAGTAACCTAACGAAAAGGACAAAGAAGTTGTAACACCTCTGCTTGTCAGAGAAGTGGGATATGGCTTACTAAATATGAAGTTCTTTACCTTGAAGGGAAGACAAACTAAGCAGTTTTAGCTTGAGCAAGAAGGGAGCTTGCTGGTGACGTGAAGTTGTTGTTCTTCAGGCATTTTCACTCATGTCTGACTTTTTGTGACCCCATTTGGGATTTTCTTGGTAGAGATAGGGGAGTGGTCTGTCATTTTCTTCTGCAACTCATTTTACAGATGAGGAAACTGAGACAAACAGGGTTAAATGATTTGCCCAGAGTCACACAGCTAGTAAGATTCTGAGGTTGGATTTGACCCGAGGTCTTCCTCACTGTAGGCCAGGCTCCTTATTCACTGCACCACCTAGCTGCCCTAGTATGAAACTAGACAACCCCTATTCTGCAGAACTGGATCATAGAGTAGGTATGATCTCATGAACTCGATCACAGAGTAGATATATCTCTTTATATGAGAAAAATAGTGAAACAATCTTTAAGTTGGTTTGCCAATACACACCCATAAAATCAGTGTTGGAATCTAATTACTATCATTGGGTGAGTATTTGGGGCATTTGTCTAGCTTGGTTGAGGCAAGCCCATGGAGTTTGTTTCATATTTCTGACTCCTTTGGGGAGTAATCTCTGGAAGTTCTATAGTTCTGTTTTCTTAGACATGTGGGAATAGTCAGTGTAAAATGGAACACTCTTACGAACAAGGAAAGAGGCAGCAATAAGGAGTTCTCATAAGGTACAGCAGCATGTTAAGGATGTAGAAATATTCTTATACTCTGTCCCTTTGCATGATAATGCTTGGAAAAATAGTCCCTGCCTTTCGAGAAGTTTTGTTGTTGTTGAGTCATTTCAGTCACGTCCAATTCTGTATGAGCCAATTTGGGGTTTTCTTGGCAAAGATACTGGAATGGTTTGCCATTTCTTTTTCCAGCTCATTTTACAGTTGAGGAAATGGAGGCAAACAGGATTAAGTGACTTGCCCAGGGTCACATAGCTAGTAAATGCCTGAGGCCAAATTTGAATGCAAGTTTTCCTGACTCCTGTTCCAGTGTTCTAGCTGCTCTTTGAGAAGTTTATTCGTTGAAAAATGACTAGAACTGTTAGGGAGGCCACATATACTACATATTAAGTTACTTTCCTTTTTTGCATATGCTTCAGGGTCATATAATTGATTTTATTAGTAGACCCAAGGTAAAACAGACTTTCTTATTTTCATGTAAAAGAACTTTATTAATAAATAAATACCAGTATCTCTTGCCTCATTCTTTTTATACTTTTCTTGAATCTTCTATTTGAATGTCAAATTTTCTATTAAGCTCTGGGATTTTTTTTCCCAATCAGGAATGCTGGAAAGTCCTCTATTTCATTAAATATCCATTTTTCTCAAAGGGCTATCATCAGATTTTCTGGGTAGGTTATTCTTGGTTATAATCTTAGCTCCTTTGATTTCTAGGATATCATATTCCAAACCCTTCACTGTAATGTGAAATCTTGTGTGATCCTAACTATAATTCTGCAATATTTAATGGTTTCTTTTTGCATGCGATATTTTCTATTTGATCTGGGACCTCTGAATTTGGCTGTAATATTACTGGGAGTTTTCTTTTTGGGGATCTCTTTTAGGAGGTGAACTGTGGATTCTTTCTTTTTTTTCTGGATCTATGATCTTTATTTTTATATTTTATTTTATTTTATTTTCATTTTTATTTATTTTTTGTTTTCAACATTTACTTCCACAAGATTTTGAGTTCCAAATTTTCATCCCATCTCACCCCTCCCCCAACCCCAAGATGGCATGCATTCTAAATACCCCTTCCCCTAGTCTGCCTTCCCTTCTATCTCTCCCCCCCTTCTCTTAACCCCTTCCCCTTCAATTTTCCTGTAGGGCAGGATGGATTTCTGTACCCCATTTCCTGTATTTCTTATTTCCCAGCTGCATGTGAAAACATTTTTTTTAAACAGGTGTTTTTAAAACTTTGGATTCCAAATTTTCTCCCTTCTTCTGTCCCCACCCACTCTCATTGATAAGACAAGCAACTAAATATAGGTTATATATGTACAGTTATGCAAACCACTTCCATAGTAGACATGCTGTGAAAAACTAACTCTATTTTCCTTAATCCCATCCTGCTCACCCATTTATTCCATTCTTTCTTTTGACCCTGACCCTCCTCAGAAGTATTTGCTTCTGATTACTCCCTTTCCCAATCTGCCCTCCTCTCTATCATTCCCCTACTCTCTTTTCCCCTTCCCCCCTATTTTCCTGTAGGGTAAGACAGATTTCCACACCCAATTGAGTGTATATGTTATTCCTCCTTAAGTCAAATCCTATGAGAATAAGATTCACTCATTCCCTTTCACCTTCCCCCTTCTTACTCCACTGTAAGAGCCTTTTCTTTTCTGGTTTTTTTTTGTGGGATAATTTACCCCATTCTACCTCTCCCTTTCTCCTTCTCCTAGTATATTCCTCTCTCATCCCTTAATTTTATTCTCCAGATATGACCCCTTCATTTTCAACTCACCCTGTGCCCTCTATCTATCTATATCTATATATATGTACATATAATTTTTTCCCCTAATACTGACAAAGGTCTCATGAGTTACAAATATCATCTTTCCATGCAGGAATGTAAACAGTTCAACCTGAATAAGTCTTTTATGATTTTCTCTTTCCTGTTTACCTCTTCATGTTCCACTCGAGTATTATATTTGAAAATCAAATTTTCTATTCAAATCTGGTCTTTTCATCAAGAATGCTTGAAAGTCCTCTATTTCACTGAATGACCACTTTTTCCCCTGTAGGATTACACTCAGTTTTCTGGGTAGGTGATTCTTGGTTGTAATCCTATCTCCTTTGCTCTCTGGAATATTATATTCCATGCCCTGTGGTCTCTTAATGTAGAAGCAGCTAAATCTTGTGTTATCTTGATTGTGTTTCTACAATACTTGATTTGTTTCTTTCTGGCTGCTTGTAATATTTTATCCTTGACCTGGGAAATCTGGAATTTGGCTACAATATTCCTAGGAGTTTTCCTTTGGGGATCTCTTTCAGGAGGAGATTGGTGGATTCCTTCAATTTCTATTTTGCCCTTTGGTTCTAAAATATCAGGACAGTTTTCCTTGATAATTTCTTGAAAGATGATGTCTAGGCTCTTTTTTTGATCATGGCTTTCAGATAGCCCAATAATTTTTAAATTCTCTCTCCTGGATCTATTTTCCAGGTCAGTTGTTTTTCCAGTGAGATATTTCACATTGTTTTCTAACTTTTCATTCTTTTGGATTTGTTTCACAGTGTTTTGATTTCTCATAAAGTTACTAGCTTCCAATTGCTCTACTCTAATTTTTAAGGAAGTATTTTCTTCAGTAATATTTTGGACTTCCTTTTCCATTTGGCCAACTTTGCTTTTTAGGGCATTCTTCTCCTCATTGGCTTTTTGGACCTCTTTTGCCATTTGAGTTAGGCTTTTTTTTTAAGGTGTTATTTTCTTCAGTATTTTTTTGGCTCTCCTTTAGCAAGCTGTTGACTTATTTTTCATGATTTTCTTGCCTCACTCTCAGTTTTTCCTCTACTTCTCTTACTTGCTTCTCAAAATCCCTTTTGAACTCTTCCAAGGCCTGGGATTGATTCATATTTTTCTTGGAGGCTTTAGTGGTAGGAGCTTTGGCTTTGTTGTCTTCTTCTGGTTGTATGTTTTGATCTTCTTTGTCACCAAAGTAAGATAATATAGTCTGACTCTTTTTGCGCTGCTTACTCATGATCCTGGCCAATTACTTGAGTTTTAAACTCTTTGTTAAGGTAAGAGTCTGTTTCCAATATTAAGAGTATACTGTCCCAAGCTTCGGGGGTTTATACAGCTGTTTTCAAAGGTACTTCTCGGGACCTGTAAATTTTCACTTCTTCCAAGGTGGTATGATAAGGGGTGAGGTGTTTCCTCTCCACCACCACAAGCTCTACCCCACCAGCATTCCTCCTCGCCCCAGGACTGCCCTTCAGAACTGTGACACAGATCTAAGCACCGGTAAAGCAAGAGATTCCTGCCTCAGCACTGGCAAAGAGATCCCTGCAATCCCCCTTTGATCAGCCACTGGATTCCCCCTCAGTCTGTGGGCCTGAAGCTCAGGAAAAAGCTGCGGCCCCAGGCCGCGCTCAAGACTTGTGGCTGAGACCTAGCTCCTCTCTCACTGCAGTCACAAACTTTTCCCACTGACCTTCTAAGTTGTCTTTGGTGTTCCTGGGTTGAGAAGTCTGGAAACCACCTCAGCTGCCCATGATTCAGTCTTCTGAGGCCTGCTCCAGGGTCATTGAGGCCTGCATGCCCACACCGAACTGTACTCCTCTCCCTGCCCGGTGGAATATACCTTTCTGATCAGCCATCCAGATTGTCTTTGGCTGGAAATTTGTTTCACTCTGTCTTTTTGTGGGTTCTGCTGCTTTAGAATTTGTTTAGAGCCATTTTTTATAGGTATTTGGAGGACTCTGAGGGAGAGCTTAAGACAGTCACTGGTTTCCCTCTGCCATCTTGGCTCTGCCCCTCCTGTGGATTCTTCCAATTTCTATCTTATGCTCTGTTTTGAAAATATTAGGAGGAATTTTCCTTTATAATTATTTGAAATATGATGTCTAGGCTCTTTTGTTAGGATTATGACTTTCATCATTCAATGATTTTTAAATTATCTCTCCTGGATCTATTTTTTCAAGTCAGTTTTTCCAACAAGATATTTCACATTTCCTTGTGTTTTTTTTTATTGTTTTGATTTTGTTTTATTTTTTCTTGATATCTCATGAAGTCATCAGTTTCCACTTGCCCAATTCTAATTATTAAGGAATTATTTTCTTCTGTGAACTTCTGTGCGTCTTTTCCCATTTGAACAATTCTGCTTTTTAAGAAGTTTTAAATAATCTAAATCACTATTGATTAAAAAAATGCAAATTAAAACAACTCTGAGGTACCACCTTATATTTATCAGATTGACTAACATAAAAAAATAAGAAAATGATAAATGTTGGAGATGTGGGAAAATTGTAACACTAATACATGGTTGGTGGGGTTGTGAACTGATCCAACGATTCTGGAGAGCAATTTGGAACTATGCCCAAAGAGCTATAAAACTGTGTATATCCTTTGAATTAGCAATACCACTTCTAGGTCTGTATCCCAAAGAGATCATACAAATGGGAAAAAGATCCACATGTACAAAAATATTAAAGCAGCTCTTTTTCTGGTGGCCAAATATTGGAAATTGAGGGGATGCCCACCAATTGGGGAATGGCTAAACAAGTTGTGGTATATGAAAGTAAAGAAATACTATTGTTCCATAAGAAATAATGAGCAGGTGGACTTCAGAAAAACCTGGAAAGACTTACATGAACTGATGCTGAATAAAGTGAGTAGAACCAGGAGAACATTGTGCACAGTAACAGCAACATTATGGGATGACTAGCTTTGATAGACTTAATTTTTCTCAGCAATACAAGGATCTAAGACAATTCCAAAAGACTCATGATGGAAAATGCTATCCACATCCAGAGAAAGAATTATGGAGTCTGAATGGAGATAGAAGCATACTATTTTTTTTTATGTTTCTTCTTTCTTGTGATTTTCTCTTTGGTTCTAATTTTTTACAACATTACTATGATGGAAATATGTTTAATATGATTGTACATGTACAGCCTATATCAGATTGCATGCCATGGGGAGGAAGGAGGGAAGGAAGGGGGAAAAATTTAGAACTCAAAATCTTATCAAAGTGAATGCTGAAAACTAAAAATAAATAAATAAATGAAAATTTTTTTTAGAGTTCTTTTCTTCAGCGAATTTTCATGTCTCTTTTACCATTTGGCCAATTTTGTTTCTTAAGATATTATTTCCTTCAGTATTTTTTTAGCTTCTTTTACCAAGTTGTTGATTGTCTTTTCATAATTTTCTTCCATCACTCTCATTTTTTCCCCAACATTTTTTTTAGGCAATTGGGGTTAAGTGACTTGCCCAGGGTCACACAGCTAGTAAATGTCAAGTGTTTGGTCTGAGGCTGGATTTCAACTCAGGTTCTCCTGACTTCAGGGCCAGTGCTCTATCCACTATACCACCTAGCTGCCCCTTCCCCAACATTTTCTCTACCATGCATCACTTTCTTTGACTTTTCTAAGAATACTTGTTGGGCTTGGGTCCATTTTTAAATTTTTCTTTGAGGCTTTGTTTGTAGCTATTTTCACATTGCCATCTTCTTCTGAGTTTGTGTCTTGCTCTTTCATGTTTATGGTCAGGTTCTTCTTTGTTATTTGCTTATTTTTCTGTTCACCTCAGGGTGGGGAGTCACTCTCTCAAGCTTTAGGCTTTGTAATTGCTCTTTTCAGAGCTAGCTCTGGGGATTTGTAAGTTTTCAATACTTCCAAGGTGGTGTTATCCCAAGAGAGGTATGATTATTGCTTTACTGAACTGTGCTCTTTACTGAACTGTCTTTCCTCAGTATGAGTCCCCCATTTCCCTTCATATCCTAGCAGTCCTTTCTGCCCCAGAACTGTGACAAGATCCCCTGTTTCCTTGCAGCCACAAATCCTATTGTTCTGCACTGTCCTGAAACTGTAAGCAGCACCCCTGCTCCCTTGAGACTATCCACAAACACTCTTCTCTGCCCTGGAACCATGACCCAGAACTTAGTATGGGCAATGTAGTTGACAAATAGTGTCTGGTCCTGCAGTCAGTTTTAGCTCAAAGTCCCCCATAGTATCTTTCTGACCAGTTGCCCAATCTTCTTATCATCTCTGGGCTGAGTGCTCCCAAAACTACTGCTGCTCAGTCACAATCACCTCCAAAGCCCACCCCTAGGGCTGGTTTTGCCACCATAAGAGCTCCAGGCTGTCTGACCTCCTAAATTGCCTTGGGCTAGAAAAATATCTCACCCTGACCTCTTCTTGCCTATGCTGCCCCAGAATTAAATTTGATGTGTTATTTTAAAGTTGCTTGAAGAGGAATATTGGAAGAGTTTGACTGGTACCCTGTCTGTACTCTGCTATCTTGGCTTTGCCCAAAGGAGACCTTTGGGAGAATAATTTATTAATTAGAATACTTGTTTATGATTTTACAAGTGATAATTTTAACTACTAGGATGATACTGAGGCAGGGGCACTCCACTAACAAACTTCCCTCTGGATTGACTTGATAGATAACTAATCATTCTTTGGGTCTACTCATTCAATCATTTCTAAATCCACTTAATAATAATGATAACTGGTACTGATATAGTGCTTTAATGGTTTCAAATAACTTTCCATGCATTTGAGTTTCATGTAAATTTTGAGATCCTCATTTTGTTCTCATAATTACATTTTGAGTTAGGTAATAAAAAAAACCATTTTGTAGTTAAGTAAGCTAAGGCTTACCTGGCCTGCTCATGGTCACAAGACTAATATGATCACAAAATATTTGTAAACCCTGGGCATCCAGACACTAAGTCCAATATTCTATCCACTATACCATCCCATCTTGCCTAATTATGTCATGATTCAGATTACTTGTCTCCTTATTAACAAAGACTTCCTAGGAATTTCCACCAAATTCTTCACTGAAATGCAAATAGGTTTTGTCTATGGCATGTCTTCAATATATTAATCCTGTCAGAGAAGGAAATGAAGCAAACATAATATTACATGTCCTTGATGAACTCATTTGTGTGTGTGTGTGTGTGTGTGTGTGATGATTTCTATTTTCCTTTCTAAATGTTCACAAACCATTCCTTAACTCAGGCTTCTTCATCTACTTTTAGATGACCTCAGGTAAGTCACTCTGTCCCTCTGTGTCCCCATTTCCTTCTCTATAATAATTTCTAAAGCATATCACCCCTCTATATTTCATGGAACTTTACGTGCTGTCAGGAACTAAAAGTTGATACTGATTTGAAATTTGAAGAAGTTTCTTTTTTTTGTTGAATATTGGAACTTTTGTCAGTATCTAGCCCTGTATCACATCTTCTTTTCGAAATTTTTCAAGTATTGCTACAAATTCACCAAGCATTCAATATTCTTTCACTCTTATGAAACATATTATTCAGAATTTATGTACTCCTTGGGGGGAGCTATTTTCCCACAGTCTACCAATCACACAACAAATTATTCAACAAGCATTATTATAAAGAACCTACTGGGCAGCTAGATGGCTCCCTGGGCCTGGAGTCATGGAGACCTGAGTTCAAATTTGGCCTCAGACCCTTGCTCACTGTGTGATCTTGGGCAAGTCACTTAATATTTGTTTGCCTTAATCTACTGGAGAAGGAAATGGCAAACCACTCCAGTATCTTTGCCAAGAAAACTCTGTGAATATTATGGTCCATGGAATCAGACATGACTGAACAACAACAATATTAAGATCCTACTATGTGTCTGGTACTCTGCTGTGTAGTTTTGGTTCAAAGTCAAAAGTAAGAATTCCTTCCTGAAAGGAGCTTATATTATAATGGGGAACAGGCATTCCTCTACATAGCATTCCCCTATATAGATATATACAATATACACACATACATACATACATACATACATATATATATATATATATACATACATAGCAAAAATGATTTAACTTTTGGGGGTAAGCACAAGAGGTATGAAGAGAAACTTAATGAAGAAATTGGCACTTGAGCTGAATCTTGAAGAAAATTAGAGATTCCAAAAGGCAATGGTGAGAAAGGAGTGCCTTCCAGGGATAGCAAAGAGTTAATTCAAAGGCAAGAAATGTGTGTGTGTGTGCGTGAGTGTGTGTGTGCATGTGTGTGTAAAATGGTAAGATTAATTAAACTATTCCATAGAATGTGTTGAAGAGAATAATATAGAATAAAGCTGGAAAAGGCAGAATGAGACCAGCCTTTAAATGTCAGACAAAGAAGTTTATATTTAATCTTCAAGGTTATAAGAGGCACTTAAAGTTTATTAAGTTGAGAGATGATATGGGCAGACCAGTGCTTTAAAAAAATCACTTTGGGGCAGTGAGGTGGTGCAGTGGATAGAGCACCGGCCCTGAAGTCAGGACGACCTGAGTTCAAATCTGGCCTCACACCAACACTTGACCCTTACTAGCTGTGTGGCCCTGGGCAAGTCACTTAACCCCAATTGCCTAAAAATTAAAAAAAAGAAAGAAAATCACTTTGATGGCTGAGTAAAGAATGGACAGGAGTAGAGAAACTTGGCACATAAAGATCAGTTAAAATGTTTTTACAATAGGCTAGATGAAAGGCAATAAGAAACTGAAGTAAGATGGTGGCTGTGTGAGTAAAATGAAGAAGAAAGAAGCATGAGGTTTTGTAAAGGTGGAAATAACAAGTCTTTACAACTGATTAAATATGTGGGGTGAATGAGATTGAGAAGTCAAGAATGATATTGAGGTTTTGAATCTGAGTGTTTGGAAAACTTTTTGTACAAAAAAAAACCAGATTCAATAATTGGAGATATATTAATTGTTCATGTGTAGGCAGAGGCAACATAATAAAATTTTACCTAAACCAATTTATATATTCAATGCCATCCCAACTAAATTACCAAAAAAATTATTTTACTGAGTTGGAAAAAAAAAACAAAATTTGTTTGGAAGAACAAAAGGTCAAGAACATCAAAGGAAAGAATGAAAAATTGTAAAGGAAGGTGGTTTAGCAGTATTATACCTTAAACTATATTATAAAGCAGTAATTATCAAAACTATTTGGTGCTGACTAAGAAATAGAAAGGTAGATCAATGTAACAGAGCAGACATACATTTTACAGCAGCAAATTAATCTAGTAACAAGTTTCTGTGATAAGAATTCATTATTTGGTAAAAAAAAAATTGGGAAAAATGGAAAAAAAAACCTTTCAAAAATTGGGCATAGACCAATATTTTGCACCATTTCCCAAAATAAGATAAAAATGCATGCATGACCTAGATATAAGAAGATATTTCAAGAAAATTTGAAGACTGTGGGACAAATTACCTAACAGACTTATGGATAGGCAAACAAGTTATGAATAAATAAGACAGAGAGAGCAGTGTGAGGTAGAAAATGGATAATTTTGATTGCATTAAATTAAGAACATTTTTCTATCAATAAAACAAACGTAGGTAAGATCAGAAGGAAAACAGAAAATTGTAAGAAAATTTTATAGTTTCCCAGATAAAAGTCTCATATCTCAAATATATAAACAGCTCTGTCAAATCTATCACAATATGAATCATTCCCCACCTGATAAATGGCCAAAAGATGAATAAACAGTTTTCTGATGAAGAAACCAAAACAATGTATAGTCATGTGAAAAAATGTTCTAAATTATTATTGATTAGGGAAATGCAAATTAAAACAGCTTTGATATATCATTTTACACCTCACATAATTGAAGGGGAAAGGGACAAATGTTGGAGGGGATGTGGAAAAATTAGGATGCTAATTCATTGTTGGTGGAACTATGAACTAATCCAACCATTTTGGAGAACAATCTGGAATTATGCCCAAAGAGTTTTTAAGTTGCCTATACCCTTGACCCAGCAATACCACAACTAGGTCTATTTCCAAAGATGATTAGGGAAAAAAGAAAGGAACCCATACGTTCTAAAGTATTTATAGCAGTTCTCTGCAAAGAACTGGAAATTGTCTACCAGTTGGGGAATGGTTGAACAAGTTATGGTATATGATCATGATGGAATACTACCATGCCATAAGAAATGAATGAGCACTATGATTTTAGAAACAGAGAGATATACTTGCACAAAATAAAGAAGAGTGAAATGAGCAGAATCAAGAGAATGTTGTATACAGTAACAGCAATATTGTTTTAAGAACAACTTTGAGTGACTAATTTTGACTCATAAAATATTATAAAAATATAATATATACTGAATATTATAAAAATTATAATACTGAATTAACTATAAAAGATCTATGAAGGAAGATGCTATTTACATTCCGAGAAAGAGCTGGTTAATAGAAGTATGTATAGAATGATTTACACACACAGACACACATATATGTGTGTCTGTGTGTGTGTGTGTGTGTGTGAGCATATATTCATATATGTATATATTTGTGTCTAATTTAGCCATCTCCAGGCCGGGAAGGAAGAAAGAAAAAGGGAAGTTACATGAGAACTTTATTATATATTTAAAACTAATAGTAAGCTGTACATAATAGATTTGTAGTTTTATGTGCAATGATCTTTTTTTCTATTGTATGTTAAAGAAATGCTTGTTTTATTTCTTTTTTTGAATAATTAATTTATTTTTAGTTTTCAACATTCATTTCCATAAGATTTTCAGTTTTAAATTTTCTCCCCCACCTACTTTACCCCCCCAATATGGCATACAATTTGATATAGGCTCTACATATACATCCATGTCAAGCATATTTTCCCTTTAGTCATGATGTAAAGAACAATTAGAACTAATGGGAAGAACCACGAGAATGAAGTAATAAAATAAAACAACAAAGGAGAAGTATAAGTAGCATGCTTCCACCTGCATTCAGACTCCATATTTCTTTCTCTGGGTGTGGATAGCATTTTCCATCTTGAGGCTTTTGGAGTTGTCTCATATTCTTGCATTGCTGTGAAGAGCCAAGTCTATCAAAGTCAGTTATCCTGCAATGTTTTGTGTACAATGTTCTCCTGATTCTGCTCATTTCACTCTGCATCAGTTCATGTAAGTTTTTCCAGGTTTTTTTGAAGTCTGCCTGTTTGTTTTATTTCTCAAGTTTAGAATAAAATAAATAAAAAATTAACAAAGAAAGATGGCGGTGGGACTCAAGGATTCAAGGAGTAAAAGGAGCATTACATGTAACATCTTTGATTCTGTCTTGATTTGGGATGGAGGGGGAAAGGGAATAAGCATTTTTAAAGCACCTGTTGTGTGTCAGGCACTGTACTAAACACTTTGCAAATTTTATCTCATTTGATCAAGAGGTGTGATATTATAAATATCACCATTTTTTTCTGTAAAGAGCATATCAACTGACACTCTTCAAACTCTACCCATCCTCTCCAGGACTTTTCAGACTAAAACATCCTTTCCTGGCCACCATCACCCCAGCATGATTTTTCTTCCTTATTTAAAAATGTAAACTTCATGAGAACAGAGAATATTGTTTTTGAATTTTTATTTCTAATGCTTACCACAACAGTCAACATATAGTAAGTACATTAATTAATTCATTCAATGTGCCAGGTACTGTGCTAGACATTGGGTACAAGACAAAAGTAAAGTAGTTTCTAATCTCAAAAAAACTAACATTCTATCAGAGGAGACAACCTATACATTATATAATAAGCACATGCAAAATATATACAATATAAAATGTCTTTATCCAAATAATTCCTTCATGACTTTATTGACAAGTTGACAAAGAAATCGACTTGGTTGCCCCATAGAATGTCATCATTGTTGGTGCAAATCATTAAAATGAGAATGGTATAAGGCTTATCCTTGCTGTATCTTCCAGTAATTGTTTAGTATTCCCTTCACATCAGCTTGTTATATTTACAGTTAAGAGTCAGCTTTGTTTGTAGCAAATTGATTCTTACTCTTGTTTGAATGATTCTCTTGTCATATCAGCAAAAACAATGTGATAATGAGTTCAGTTTGTAGAAGAGCTTTTCACTCTCCCGGTGACCCAACTCTGTCAGATTTCCCATATTCCCCAAGATGGAGCAACTGCTATTTATTAATTTCCTGTTCTTTCACGAAAACAGATTTCTTTCACATTTGAACACTTCTGATACCAAAGGAAGTTGTAGTAAGAAACAGATAAATGAATCCCTTTATTTGGCAGAAAGTTTCTACAGTATGTGTCCTGAAGGAATGAAAGATACTGTCCTCATAGTATTCCTTTCAAAGTAAGAAGATTCAGAGATTGAGCTAAGGTACTGGAACAAAGGGAGCATTACAGTCAAGCTCTCCCAACATTCCCCTCCAAACAACTTTAAAATAACACCTTATATCTAACTATTGGGCAGCACAGGAAAGAATAGTTCATGCTGAAACATTTTCCAGCCCAAAACACTTTTAAAAGGTCAGAAGGAGAGGTCTGTAACACTGAGATGAGGGCTAGCCTGGAGCACATGCATCAACATCAGTGGCGTGTCTTGGAGGTGGCTGCAACAGCAGCAGTTGCTTTGGGTTTTCTCAGCCCAGAAATAGGAAAGGGTTTGGAAAATGGATAAGAAAGATTACTGTGGGTCAAAGAAAAAAATTCATAGGAACAATCAATAATTCTATTAAAAGACAATGAAAATGAGTATACATATCAAAATTCTTGAAATTCAGCCAAAGTTTTATTTAGGGGAAAATTTATGTCTCTAAACAGTTACATCAATAAGAAAGAGCAGATCAGTGAATTCAACAGTCAAAT
The DNA here is from genome assembly GCF_900497805.2 of Vombatus ursinus. Classification (NCBI taxonomy): domain Eukaryota; kingdom Metazoa; phylum Chordata; class Mammalia; order Diprotodontia; family Vombatidae; genus Vombatus; species Vombatus ursinus. Next base: position 47,872,651 of record NW_020954590.1, on the reverse strand, counting down.
TAAAAAAAATCTAGAAAAAGAACAAATTAAAAATCCTCAATTAAACAACAAAATAGAAATTCTGAGAATCAAAGGAGACTAATAAAATTGAAAGTAAAAAAATGAATTAATGAATAAAGCTAAGAGCTGGTTTTATGGGGAAAGAACCCAATAAAATAGATAAACCATTGATTAACTTGATTAAAAAGAAAGAACAATAAAACCACATTACCAGTATCAAAAATGAAAAAGGTGAATGCACAACCAATGAAGATGAAATTAAAGCAATTATTAGGAACCATGTTGCTTAATTATATGTCAATAAAATTGATAATCTAAGTGAAATGGATAAATATTTATAAAAATATGAATTGCTTAGATTAACAGAAGAAGAAATAGAATACTCAGATAAGCCTACCTTAGAAAAAGAAATTGAGTAAGCCAGCAATAAATTCCCTAAGAAAAAATCCCAAGGACCATATGACTTTACAAATGAATTCTACCAAATATTTGGAGAACAGTTTGTTCCAATACCATGTGAACTATTTGAAAAATAGGTAAAAGAGGAGTGCTAACAAATTCCTTATATGATACATATATTGTTTTGATTTCTAAACCAGGGAGAGCCAAAACAGAGAACAAAAACTATAGGCCAATTTCCATAGTGAATATTGATGCAAACATTTAAAATGAAATATTAGCAAGGAGATTATGGCATAGTCAATCTTCCATTTTCACTGGAGTAATATTCCTAGAAAATAGTAAAAAAAAAAGTCAAAAACATAAATGTTGGTACATTTAACCTATGGGAAAAGGATGGGTTAGGTTCACCTGACCATTAAAAGTTGCAATCTTTTGCTAATAATTGCTGAAAATAACACTTTTCTGCATACAATTCTTTATAACAAAACATTAATCCTGATAAGATGCTCTTTTCCTAACACAGTAATTATTAAATAATCCATAAAATGCAGTGCACAAAATAAAATTGGTGACATACAAATCATTTTTCTCACTATTTAGTCCCAATGTCTCAAATTAAAATGATTTCAGACAATATTCACTTTTCATAACATGTGAGATCTACAGTACCATAAATATTGTACATCAAATAATTTTTTTAAACCTGAATCTTACCTTCCACTGTGTAAGATGGAGGTCTGAGGGCACTGTATTGTATACTACACAGCTGTAATCTCTGTACCTCGGCCACCCTCTGAAATGCAAGGGACAGGTTGCTGGAACTTTAGACACTGCTGTCAGAAGATGCTGAGACTAGCAAGATCTTGACATCATCTCTGACATTCTGTCCTTCATGGTTGGAGGATGGTACTGTAAATCAAGAAAGACGTAGCAGCTTGAAGTAATCCATCAGCAATGCTGTTTGAGATCCTTAAGGGTCTCCTGGTCAACAACTGCAGACATTTTGGCACAAAATTTATCAGACAACTTTTTCTTTTTCCACTAAGCCGTATCACTAAATTTATATGCTTGTGCTTAGATCCCAGAGGACTTGTACTATGCTTTGGGGGCATAATTACTACAGAATAAATCAAATTTCAAAGGGAAAAAATGAACATATGTAATGAATTCATGGAAAGCTCTTTACTCAACAATGGTATGGTGAACAAGACTACTGAATTGCCTAGTAGGATACCAGTCATTCCACACTTTGTGTTTCTCATTTTTTTTCTCAACTGTGTATAATTACAAATATGTGCAGTTGTCAGTGCAAAAGTGCAAAATGAGGTTACTATTAAAATCACATAAATGCTTGAAGTTGCAAGAGCTAAATGTGCAAATATTGAGAATTGACTGTATATCACAAGTACCATATACTATGATCAGGTAGAATTTATACCAGGAATTCAGGGCTGGTTCAATATTAGGAAAACTACCACATAATTGACTGCATCAATAACAAAAAAATCATATGAATACATCAATAAACAAAAAAGTTTTTAACAAAATTCAAGACCCATTCTAATTATAAATACTAGAAAACATATGAAAAAATGGAGTCTTTCTTAAAATAAGTAGTATATTTCTAAAACCAAAAGGAAGCTTTATCTATAATGAGGATAAACTAGAAGCCATCCCAATAAGATCAAGGGTGAAACAAAGATGTCCATTATCATTACTATTATTCAATATTGTACTAGAAATACTAGTAATAACAATAAGTCAAGAACAAAAAAAATGAAATAATAAAAATAGACAAGGAAACAAAACTATCACTCTTTGCAGATGATATGATAGTATACTTAGACACCTATAGAGAATCAACTAAATAAAACTAGTTGAAATAAACAACAGATTTAGTATATAAATTGAACTATCATACATCACCAACATTTCTATATATTTTGAACAAAACCCAGCAGAAAGAGAATGAGTAATTCCATTTAAAATAACTGTAGACAATATAAAATACTTGGGAGTCTAACTGCCAAGAGAAACTCAAGAACTTTATGGACACAATCACAAATGACTTTTCATATAAATAAAGACAGATTTAAACAGTTGGAGAAAAATAATTTGGTCATGAGTAGGCTGAACCAACATAATAAAAATGACAATTACACCTAAATTGATTTACCTATTAGGTGCTATGTCAATTAAACTACCAAAAATTATTTTTATAGAATTAGACAAAATAATAACAAAATTCATCTGGAAGGACAAAAGGTTAAGGATATTAAAGGAAATAATGAAAAAAACAAATGTGAAATTAGGTGGAGGTGGCCTAGCGGTACCAGATCACAAACTGTATTACAAAGCTGTAATCAAAACAACCTGTTACTGGCTAAGAGATAGCATAGTGACTCAGTGAAATAAATTAGGTACACAGTAGTAAAAACAATAGTAATCCAGTGTTTGATAAAAAGAAAGATCCATGCTTCTGGGAAAAGAACTCACTATTTGCCAAAAATTGCTGGGAAAATAGGAAAACAGCTTGGCAGAAACTAGATGACCAACATCTCATACCATAAACAAGATGAGATCAAAATGGATAAATGATTTAGACATAAAGGGTGATATCATAAGCAAATTGGAGTAGCATAGAATATTTTACCTGTCAGATCTATGGATAAAGGAAGAATTTATGACTAACCAAGAAATAGAAAGCATTATGCTATATAAAATGAACACGGATGTAAATGTAATGAATGTGAAAGAGGATGTAAAATGACCATCTCACACCTATCAGATTGGCTAATGTGACCCCCCCCCCAAAAAAAAAGGAAAATGAGAAATGTTGGAGGGGATGTGGGAAAACTAGGACACCAATGCACTGTTGGTGGAGTTGTGAACTGATCCAACCGTTATGGAGAACAATTTAGAACTATGCCCAAAAGGCTATAAAACTGTACATATCCTTTAATACAGCAATCCCAGTGCTAGGAATGTATCCCAAAGACATCAAAAAAGGGGGTGGGGAAAAGGACCTATTTATACAAAAATATTTACAGCAGCTCCCTTTGTGGTGGCTAAGAACTGGAAATTGAGAAGATGCCCATCAATTAGGAAATAGCTAAACAAGCTGTGGTATATGATTGTAATGGAATATTATTGTGCTATAAGAAGTGACAAGCAGAATAATTTCAGAAAAACCTGGAAAGACTTACATGAACCAATGCAAAGTGAAGTGAGCAGAACTAGAACATCATACACAGTAACAACAATACTGTATAATGATCACTTGTGAATGACTTCACTATTATCAACAATACAACGATCCAAGGCAATTCTGAAGAAACTACGATGAACAAAAATGCCATCCATTTCTAGAGAAAAGAATTTATAGAGACAATACAAATCAAAGCATATTTTTAAAACTTTCTTTTTCTTTTTTTCTCTTTCGGTCTATGTTTTCTTTCACAACATAGCTAACTTGGAAATGTTTTGCATGACTGCACATGTGTAATCCATATTAAATTGCTTGCCTTCTCAATGAAGGACAAAAGAAGGTAGAGACAGAAGGAAAGAATTTTGAATTCAGAATTTTTAAAAAATGGATCCTAAAATTGTTTTATATGCAATTGAATATACATATTAAAAGACTGCTCATAAATCATGAAAAATGAAAGAAAAGTCTGAAATACAAGATTCCAAAAGAGCAAAGGAAAGTTGTTTGCACAATACTGAGAGTACTCTTTTCTAAAAAATAAAAGACAACTCTTTATTTTTCATCATTCCTCTTAAAATAATCTCCAGATAACAATGAGTTTATAGACAAGATCAACCAACAGAAGAAACTTAACAAAAACATTCACATTTATACTTAATGAAAAGGCTGTGTGATGCCTTGAAATATCATGTTATAAGGGGGATATTAGGATTAGACATTCCATCTTGCTTGAAAATGATCAGGCAACAAACAGATCTTGTCTATGGATTAATCCCTTATAGAAGTATCAGCAGATGTTTCCAAAAGGAGGAAAAAACAGTAGACGAAGAAAAAGTGATTTCAGGACTTTATTGGTGAAGGTCATTCAAACAGAAAAGTACAGAGATAGGTAAGAAAAAAGAGGGTTCTTAGTTTATGTGTACTTAACAAGTTACTTGTAAAATAAATTATATAATTAAACTGAAAATTAAGTCATCTGAGTCTGGGGTGGGTATGGGTAGAGGACATTTGATTACATTTGATGGTGAAGATAAACTGTGTGCATTCATTACTCTCATTTCCACATTTGCAAATCACTTTTTTACCTATTACAATCTGTCTCCTGACTCCACCATCTGAATGAAATTCTTCTCTGCAAGATGACCAACCATTTCTTGACCTTTATACAACTTTTTTTGCTACTATTGACCTCCTTCTGAAACTCTATCTTCTCTCGATATTGCAATATTTTCTGCTTTCGCTTTTCCTATCTGACTCCTTGTGCGTCATCTTTTTTGCTAGACCGTCACACATCTTCCATTCTCTTACTATAGGTGTCCCCAAAGGCTCTGCAGTGGGCCTAATTGTACTTAGGGGAGCCATGGATGCTAACAAGCCTGGGGTGTACATTGTGTTTGTAAAGTATTTAACTGAGGTGACTTATTAACCTTCTGATGTCTTGAGGATTTGCTTGTTATTTAGGAGGTGAAGAGAATGAGGATGTTCAGGTTTTACATCTCCTGCCCTCATATTTCCAGTTTGTCTGACTTTGAATCTGATGTAGTTTGCTATAATCTTCAACTTAATCCATGAAGATACTTGTGAGAAATATTAAACACCTCTAAGGATCTTTCTAGATTAGTACCATGATACAATTTACTTCTTTGAAGACCCCAGCTATCAGGAATTTTGAATTTGAGAAGTTAAATGAGTACATGGGCTGTGTGTATATGCCAGAAAAGTCTTTTCCGAAGACCTGTTTTTTTTTAATTAATTTTTTTAGAATCTTGGGAGAGAAACATTTTCACCATTACAGAAGATTGTTGGATTGAAAAGAAAAAAAGCCTAAGGAAATATTTTTTAATTTGAGAAACAAGATGTGAGGAGTAGTTTAATAATAAGAAGAGCTAGCATTTATATAACACTTAAAACTTTACAAGTCACCATTCCATAGTTTAGCATATTTGAGCTAATCCCCACTGTAATCCTGTTAGGTAGGTACTATTATATCTCCATTTTAGAGATGATTCAAGTCAAGTCAATTAGCATTTATTAAGCACCTACAATAGCATTTATTAAGCACTGTGCTAAGTGTTAAATGAAGAAACTGAATGTGAGAGAGGTTAAGAAATTGCCCAGAATCATAAAACTAGTAAATGTCTGAGACAAGATGTGAACTCAGGTCTTTCTGGCTCCAAGCCCAACATTGTCCACTAGAATTTGCATGGCTAAAACAGAAGTTATTAATGAACAGTAGTATAGTTGAAGAAGAGAAGAATAGATATTGAGTTTTGAAAACAATGAACGAGGCTAACAAATGCTACCTCTACAATAAAATGGTTTTGAGTTAAGAATAATGAGATAAAATTTACCTCTGTATTATTATATTAAGATATTCCTGCCCCACTTCTGAAAGGAGGCATGCAAATGATATTGGTGCTAGCAGGTTTTCTAAATGCATTAACAGACTCATCAAGCAAATGAACTTGCAGAGTTGCCTTATTGGCCTTGTTTATTTTTCTGGCACAACAAATGTAATTAGTAAGCAAGTTTCCAAATTGCCAAAAGCCAAGAAGTTCAGGCTATGGTCAATATGTGGCCAAATGAAGAAAGGAACACAAAAAGATGAGGAAGTGAGCCACAAATGGAAATCTCCAACCCTAAGGTGAGTGGGTAATACCGATAGATAGAAAAATTGATAGGAGCATTTCAGGAGTATTTGTATGTGACTAATATAATCTCCATTATGTGGTGAGAAGTAGAGAAGAGAATTGGAAAGATGCTCATTTATCACAGTCCATCTTTTGATTGTTACTGCCTTCTGACCTCTCAATATAATTAGTTACTATTTTGTTACCCTAATACCAGATAGCATACTTTATTAAGAGGATGTGTGTGTGTGTGTGTGTGTGATAATATCACACTAGTGCAAGGCCATCATTTTACAGCCATTACCAAGATAATACAGGTATTTCTAAGCAATATCCATTTTTTTTCCTTCTTTGTCAAAGGGAAATTTTATCTTCCTTCTCGTTATAACCGGTGGAGAATTTACTATTTTGTAATCTACTATATCATTCTGAAAGCAACCAAGAGTTGTGTTATGTGCTGCAAAATGCGAAAGTATAGATTGGGAAGACATTAATAAAAGACGTGGTAGAAATAAAGTTCCTTTCTGCATGAATATTTTGACAGTCACAATTTTACGCTTTTAATAGACAGGAAAGAAAATTAAATGCCAACATCTGTAATGGGTCTGTCCACAAGTTCCCAAATAGCACAATAACTTCTTATTGTTGCATTTTCATCATTTTTATATTCATTGTGCTTCTTAATTCAAGAAAAAAAACTTCTGCTACTTGCTGAATCTTCATGTAAAAGGGATAACACTTAGGATTTAGAAATTCTATTTTATAATGAAGAAGATGGTAAGGGTTGTGGTAGTGATAACGATGGGGACAATATAGTAATGGTAGTGATGATAGTCCATTGCTACTGTCCTAACTGTGCTTGTGACAGGGAAAAGAATCAATTGGAAGTCAAGAGAATTGGGTTTAATTCTGACTCTGTAATCACTTATTTCCTAAGGCCAGCTAATCCTTCTATGGGTTCAGTTCCACCACAGACAGAATCTATAAGGACCACTGAGCCAGTAATTCACTAGTTGTCTAGTAGGTCTCTCCTCTTTCCACCTTCAGCTTGATTTGGTTTCCATGGCTCCATGGAACAAGATCCCATCATACCTGATAATCCCTGGTATTTCCCCCCTTCCCCCAGTTTCCAACTGTTTTTATCGTTTGTCTTCCCCCATTAAATTACAAGTTCCTTGATCACAGGGACTCTGTTTCTTTTCTAATTTGTATCCCTTGCTGCTTAGCACAGTATCTGGTGCATAGTAGGTGCTTAATAAATGTTTATTGAATTGAATTGAATAGGTCAGCCTGTCAGCTGGTCTTGATCTGATCTTTTCTCCTTCTTCCAATAATCTGGTGCTTGCCTTATCCCCTGTGACTTAATCCCCATCTAATACTCCAGGTCCAGAAAGTGGCTTCTTGGCATTCGTTGTCTGTATCAATTATTAATTTAAACTTCTTGATTATCCTGGCTACATCCTTTATTCCCCAATTATGATTGACTTGAGGATTCACCTAAATCATCTTTAAGCTTTACCTTTGTTTGTATAACTCATTTTTATCCACTGTAAGGTGCCAGCACATTCCAGTCAAGTGAAAACACGACCACTACTTTGCACTACCATGTACCCTCAGACTCTGATGGAGATTGCCCAGGATTCTGAGTTCAAGAGTGCTGGGAATATGAGTATCCCAGACCACTAATCATGCTTCCAACCCTGTCCCCATCTTTGCTACCACCAATATTAACTGATGAGCAACTTTTACCAATAAGTAGGTAAACCCAGGGGTCCTGGGAACTGTAGCAACCCCAGGCCCCCAACTTCCAACCCAGGGCTCATATCTATATTCAAGGAAACAGCTTCTCTCAAGGAGGGGCAAAGTTTCCTCAACAACTTTCAACTAGCTGCTACCTGTGGGGTAGGCAAGCCAGCCTAGTTGGAACAACAAGGAACTCTGAGAGAGATTCAGGAGGTAGTGTGTGCCAGGTAAGGTAAACCATTGCTACTAACTCCAACTATTGACCAAGGATTACAAACAGCCTAAAATCTCAGACCCTGATTCCTCATCAGCCACAGCTACTTCAGACCCACAAAATAAATTCTCGCCACCTAATTCTTTGCACTGTGAAGTGGTTCAGTACTAGAAATGGTTAAAATTTTAACAATGAAAATGACTTTTTTAACATTCATTTTTTAAAATTTTCAGTTCTGCATTCTCTCTCCTTCCAGCCCAGCTCTTAAGCATTGAAAACGCAAACAATATGATTCCCATTATACAGGTGAAATCATGCAAAACATAATGGAAATAACTTTAAAGAAGACATATTACTATCTGCTTTGCTGCTACACCCTAAGGACAAGGAACTCTTTCTTTCTGACATTGCCAAAAGCTATGTGTGTCTTCTCCCCTTTTACAAATGTGCACTCCTCCAAAGCAAAGGCTCTTGTCATTTTCTTATTTAGCATTTAGCATCACAATCGATAGAATACAGAACTTAAAGTCAGGAAGACAGAGTTCTTAATCTTGCTTAGACACTTACTAGATAAATGCATACATTTAATCTCAATCTGCTTCAGTTTTATATTCTGTAAAATGGAGATAATAATGTACAGGGTTGTTGTTAGGATCAATTGAACTAATACATGTAAAGCACTTGGCAAAACTTTAAAATGCTGTATAAATGCTAACTCACTATTTGTATCCCCATCACAATGCTCCATACATAATAAGTGCCTTAATAATTTTTATTTGTTCATTGTAAAATGAGGTGGCTATACTGGATAATCTTTCATGTAATGTTTATTGAACTTCTATCATTTGTTAATTATACTGTCAACAATAATTGCAATTTTGTAGCTTCCCTTTTGAATATCATGTCTTTGTCTTATCTTAGTAATTTAAATGGAACCACTTCATTGCTTACCTATTACCTCCTTTGCCCACAGATCAGCACCCTTGCAGGGCCAATTTCTCTCCACTTGCAATCTCTAACAGGTTTTATTTTCTGGTTCACTCCTCTTAACCACACCAGCAGGGTCATTTAATTTTTATAAGCAGGTAAAACATCCTCAGATGTAGGAGAAAAGCTAGATTAACCGAATTCTATCCTAAAGATTCATATATTTCAAACTATAGAACTCTATCCAAGAAATATGAAATGTTCGGGGTCACTCATGTTTCCAAACCTTATTAAAGTGTACTACAGGCTCTGAGCTCACTCCCTCAACCCCACTTGAACTGTTAAGTTGTGTCCCTAGAGTGTTAGTCAGGTAAAAAGTATTTATTAAGCTCTAGTGTATGAGACATTGTGCTAAATACTGGGAATACAAAGAAAGGTAAAAGATAGCCCCTATTGATAGGGAGCTTACAGTCTACCACTTTTCCCTTCAGAGATCTAGCAGTAAACTTTGAGGGATTGATATGTCTTTTTAATGTTATCATTCACAAGCCCTTTTTGGTGTGTTTCATCCACTAATATTGGTTGACATCAATTAGCTAACCAGAAATTAACTTTTTGTATTTACTAATGTGGTATAGTAAGAACACTTAGTACAAACATTCACTCTCCAAAAAAAAAAATCTGATATAAATTCTTCTGAAAGTACAGAGAGAGTCCAAGGGAAGTGGGTTCAAGCTTAAAACACATTAGCAAAGAATACAACTCCCAGCTTCCTGGATGTCCTTTGGCTAGAAGTCCTTTCTTTCTCCTTTGTGGGTTTATCATGAAGTTCCCCTAAGGAATAGTAAAACTTTTGACTGAGACAATATGCTAAGAACTTTAAAATATTATTCCAATTGATCTTAACAGTAACCCTGGGAGGTAGGTTGTTATCCACAATTTGCAGTTGATGAAATTGAGAAAAAGAGGTTAAGTGACTTATGCAGGATCACAACAGCAAGTCTGAGGTTGGATCTGAACTCTGGTCTTCCTGACTCCAGACCCAGCACTCTATCCACTATGGCACTTAGCAGGCTAAATTTGTGCTTGTTGATTGATTAATGTATGACAGGTAAGATGAAAAGTTTGACTTCTTTTAATTTTGGTATCTAATTTACATTACTGGCAAAATATGGATACGTGTTCAATTGGACTAGGATCTTTCCATCTGCCTATATAGCCTTCACACTGAAGCAAAGTTTGCTAGAAATAGTGATCCTTACTAGACAGACTTCTTCAGTGTAATATATCACACAATGATACCTGTGAGGAATTAGTAAGCTTCAACTAAAATCAGATTACTTCATGCCCAAATACAGAGCAGATAGCCACATGGAGACTTATGTGTTATTTGTATTAATCTGAATGTCACTCAAGTTAGGTTCTGACAGCTGCTTGGGGTTTACTTTGGCTGCTCAAAATTTTTCAAAGGCATCTTCAGCCTCTTCATTCTTTTTCACAGCTTTCTTATAACTCCTCAAAAGTAATCTATCATGTAGTGTTCCATTTTCTTTATACTGTACTAGTCATTAAGAATAGAATGGGCACAGCCAGATAGCTCAATGGATAGATCACTGGGTCTAGAGTCAGGAAAAACCTGAGTTCAAATCTGGCCTCAGGTACATACTAGCTGTATGACCCTGGTCAAGTCACTTAACCTCTGTTTCCCTTAATCCACAGAAGAAGGAAATAGCAAACCACTCCAATAACTTTGCCAAGAAAATCTCAGATGGTATGGTCATAAAGAGTCAGACATGACTGATATGACTAAAAAAGAACTTTTGGATGGTCCAATTTTTTTTTCCTTTTTTCATGCCACTGGACTTAATAATGTTTCTATAGGCTTAGATAATGGGCTTCCAGCGACCTTCCTTCCAATATTGAGTAATTTAATGGTCCCCTGGATGAACACTTCATATTTAAAAGTACAATTCTGAATTTCCAGCTTAACCATATTTCACTGGGAGGCAGAAAGTTTAGCATACATCACATACATCCCTGGAGACTACAGAGGGTTCATGCTGAATACATAGAAGTTTTTTCTCCCTCACATGCAAACTCACTTTTGAGTCAACCAGGCACATATATTTCCAGTAGACACAGTGGAATAATATTTAAGATAAGAATTTGAATATTATTTTCATTTAGCGGCATTACTAGCATTTCTTTGTGATACTATAAATATAATTACTCTCATAATTTCCTTTGATGAGAGTGGAAATATGAGCATCATTGTGTTGGAACAGAAACATAAATAACATGGCAGAACTTGTTGGTAGTCTCTGAATTTGATTTATTACTTACTAGGGTAACAAGGTAGTTGACTATTGTATTTTCTATTTCCATAATATTTCTCACATATACCCCACCCCTGTCACCACTCAGCCACCATTCTAGTTTAAGCGCTTATCACTTATAACCTGCATTATTGTTGTATTCTCCTAATTGGTCTCCATGCCTCAAGTCTCTTTAATCCATTTTCCACTCACATGCTGGAGTGATCTTCTATCAACAAACATCTAACCATATCACCCCCACCTACATAATAAACTCCCTTTAGTGGCTTTTTCATTACTTTGAAGATCAAATGTAAACTACCATGTTTAGCATTTAAAGTGAGTCAGCACGTGACTCTGTTCTTCCTTTTTAGCCTTATATATTGCCTCCCTACATAAAACCCTCAATTTAGCCATTTTGACCCAATTTCTGGTCATTACATTCTGTATCCTACGTTTGGACTTTTCGCACTATCTCCCATGCCTGGCATGTTTGCATCCTGACCTCTGTCTCTTGAAATATGTGCTTTCCTTCAAAACTCTTTGCCAGCAACTACTTCTGCAGGTGACCTTTCTTTGCTCTCCCCCTAGCTTCCAGTGACTCCTCCTATGTGCCAAGACTTTGTATCTACTTCATGTGTGTTTTGTATTTACCTGTATTTCATGTTTTATGCTTATATATGTACGTGTTTTCTCCCCCATTAGAATTTAAAAGTTCCTTGATGGCAGGGAGTAGTTCATTTTTATCTTTGAACTTCCAGTATAGTACCTTAGACATGATACATGCTTAAAAATGCTTCACTGATTGAGTAATAGGTAAACATGTCTATGGAATCAGGATAATTGAGTCCTAGCTTTTGCTTTACCATATGTAGCTGTTTTGACTTTGCTCCTCTCTGGTTTCAGTTTCTTCCTCTAACTAGAGAGCGGTTGGAATATTTGATCTCTGAGGTTGCTTCTAATACTATCATTATCTGTATCTGTGAAAAGCTCCACAAAAGCAAAGACTTTGTCTTATGTAAATTTTCATCTCTGCCCCAGTACCAAATAGAGTGCTATACACAGTAGCTCCTTACTAAATTCCATTCAATTGAATGGAATAGAGTCCAAAGTATCTTCAATCACAAGGCGGTAGTATGTCAAACTTTAACATTAAATGTTAATATATTTGCACAAAATTGAAATTTGTCTCATCTGAAGGAGAGAGAGACAGAGAGAGAGAGAGAGAAAGAGAAACACCATCCCCAAATGACTGAATTGAACCTGGGCAGGGGGAGGGAAGACCCAATAACAGCATTATCATTTTCTCCTCTATCTACTAGATATTTTTCCTCTTTTGATCTATGTAGAAAAAAAGTCCTTGTTTAGAAAAAGAAATGCTATAGTCAGATTGAGGATGAATTTCTATCTCAAGTTTAACAATTTCTTCATGTCTCCTGCAAAACATTATTAGATATTATTTTTATCCAAACTGCAGTACACTTGATAGCCCTTCTGTGAAACTACTCTAGGTAGTTATTTCTATCTTCAGGTTTGTGCTGCACTGATGAAGAAAAATGAGATCTCTTTAATGGCCTGCAAAATACCAGCCAATTCTTATTAGCATTACCACGGATTATTTTTTTCAAAGTAAACACTGGCTTCATTCTCTTTGTAAGTTCAAGTTTGGTCTCTCTTGGTAGCAGTTGAATAAAAAAAAATTCCCCACATATTTTGTTCATCACTAGTTCATTCATTCCTTAATTATATTTCTGAGCAAATAAAGTCATACTTTAGCCAAATAGTTAAATTATTTTTGTTGTTGAAGTCTAAAAAGCAAGATTTTTTCATATATAGTGTCATATCGAGAAAACTCACTGAATCAGGGAAGGCACCTTAAACATTATTTATCTTGTGTGTTTTTAATTAAGTTGCTTCCATTCTTTTCCACATTGCAATTTCTTATTACTTTCATGAAACAATTTGGACAATCTTTCTCTGAGGGGCAGAGCAGTAAATCTGAAATTCCAGGGATATTAATCAAAGATAATATATTGTAATAATTGTTCTCAACTTTAAAATTCTTGATAATTCCCTATGTTCCTTAACTCCTTTGTAGGTTTTGATTATTATTTTATAAATATATTTAGATTGATTGTTCTTTGTTTTGTATTTCCCTAATTTTAAATTACCTGAATGCTAAATAATTGAATCTAAGAATTGGAAGATACCTCAAAACCCATGTAGCCTATATCTTAAAACACAATATCCCCAAGTGCTCATCCATTCTGTGCTTGAAGATCTCTCATTTTTAAATTCCCATGATATAGTTGGCTCTTTACATGCACTTCAATTTCCTTGCATTTTCACCTTGTGAAACCAAACTTCAAAATTTCCTGTACTTTAATGTTGCTGTCATGCACATCATCAATCAATAAGGCTGGCAACAATTACACTGTAATGCTTATTTCTATGTAATTGACATCTTAGAATGTTTCATATGAGATCTTGACCCATCCTGTATTGGTTGTCCTCAGGATACAGGCTAATACGTATATTACATTATGTGAACATTTGGTACAGTTTTAAGTACAATTTATGGAAGGAATTAGTGAATACAAATTCCCAATCCAACTCGGTTTTTCCTGTCTTTGTATAAGGGACTAATTTAGCAACAACAACGACAAAAAAAAAACAAACCAACAACAAAAAGACTCACAAGAACATGAAAGGTAGCTCATTCTTTCCCCTGCCTTGGCTTCTATTACTTAATTAAGCCCCCAGTCAGTATATTGCCAACAGACAGGGAAGGGGATTAAAAAAAAGTAAGTAATCATTATGGACACATATGACAGGGAAAGGATGTATCCCATTAATATAGAGTAGAAATTCTCAATCATTTTTTGGTACCAAATATTCCTTTGGCAGTCTGGTGAGGCCTATGGGCCCCGTCTTAGACTGTTTGAAAGGCATAAAATAAAATATATAAGATTACAGAAGAAATCATTATAAGAAAATCCAGTTTTCATAATGTTTAATAAAATGTGGACCCCAGGGTAAAAACTCTTTATTTAAAGAGCTCAGACAACCTTAGACCTAATGACAATCCCAAATATTAAAAGAATAAGGTAGAAGTTTCCAGAACTTTGGATATCTCCTCAGTTATGGATTTACAGGAAGACAAGGACAATTACTGGTCAGGCAGAAAAGGTTATAAAGGGATGCAAACTGCATTGTTTGAGGAAGTGCACAAACTCAAGAGATAAGACTCTATGTATATAGTGGCATGCTGGTTTCTAAATACTGGTATAATTATTTTAAAATTATTATTCTTTTTGTTAGAGAATGCTAAAAATAGCATTTAACAGCAATAGTCTAACACACATATATTTTCTCATTAATAGTTTAAACCAAAGATTATCAACCTTTTGGCCTAGTCACGGAGGCCATTGACCATGTTCCATCATATGACATGAGTTTTGTTCTTCTGTTCAGGAGAAGGTACAATTTGATAGGCAAGTCTTTCTGAAAACAACCAAAAAATTCAGTTAGTGGCAAAGCAAAAAATATTGACAAGGACCTATATTAAACAGGTGATTTGAGTTTGGATCCACCTGGCTTGTGTTAATATTAGATTTCCATTTATATCCATCACTCAGTCATTGAATAAGCCTTTATTAAATGCTCACTATGTGTCGGGCACTTTGTTAAGTACTGAGGATACAAAGAAAGTTTAAAAAAAAAAACCAGATGTTTCCTGCCCTCAAAGAACTTATCAGTTCTATTGCTGGTATCTCAAGTTTGTGCTTTGGTCTATGGGAAATGAAAATTTGTAGCAATTGTTTTAACTACTTGAAGAATCCTGACAAAATTAATTGATATAGGAATAACATTTTGATGCAAATAACTTTGAACTCTGTAAATTTAATAAATGGTTGTGTACTATACATGTATATATAGTATATATATGTATATGTGTATATCTACACACATATACTTACATACATATATAGAGGCAACACAGTGATATGACAGAAAAAGTAGGGGCCTCCTAAAAGATCTAGATGTAAACATCCCACCTCTTAGATATAAAAACAGCTTGAGCCTTGTCATCACAAAATCTTTCAGTGTCCCAGTCACCCCTCTGAAACTATTTACTTAATAGATGTCAATTTGAATTGCTAGTCAAGCACACTCATTAATTGAACAGTTACTATTCACTCAACATTGTGCTAAGCTCTAGGGATACAACAAAAGGTGAAAACATGGTCCTTGTTTTCAAGGAGTTCAAGAAGACAATGATGTGAATAATGGGAAGACAAGATATGAATAAAGGTGTATACAGTTTAAATGGAAAGAAATAACAGAGGGGAAAGGACTAGCAGGATTGGGGGGGGAGTGTTAGGTGGACTGGGAAAGGCTTATTGAAGAAAGTGCAACTTGAGTTGAGTCTCAAAATAGGCCAGTGATGCCAGCAGGTAAAGAGATAAGAAAGCATTTCAGGAATAAGGGACAGACAAAGAAAATGCCAAATCTAGAAATGGAGTGTTGGGGTCAAGCTTCAGCAAGTAGGATCGTGTCATTTTTATGCCAGGCATGTCAAACCACAAATACCACTTTTACTAACATCTCCCTTTTGATCCTAACATTGACATCTCAAGACCCTGAGCCTATGGAATAGCAGCATAGACTAGACCATTAGACCTACTTCTAGCGTGTCCATTATTCTAAGAAACAACCCCTGTGGAGATGTAGCCTAGAAATTGTGCCTGAAAGTGCTCCAGTCATGTCTATTGGCAATCCTGAAAAGAAAGTTCTTGTCACAAAAGTCCTTGACACTGAAGTCTTTGACACTATCAATTTTTTTACCATCAAAAATTAATATCATTTTGCCAGTAGAAGTGACATCAAAGAAGAGGTATCATGATCTGCTCTGTTGCTGCACCCTATATACTATGAGGCTATTCCATTTGACTTGCATCTGAAACTGTCCCCATGTGTTGTCTTCACCTATTGGAACAGGTACTGTCTTGCTTTTCTATTAATATTCTTTGCACTTTACACAGTTCTCTTTGCACAAAGTCAGTACTTAATAAAACCTTCATTCATTACAGAGAGTATGAAGGGAAATAAGGTGAAAGAAGACTTGAAAGTTTGGAGGGATATAGCTTATTAAGGGGTATAAATGTCCAACATAATTTAAAATATTGATCCTGGAGGTAATAGTGAACCGCTGGGCTCTTTTTTAAAATAGTAGTGTTGAAGAGCTAACAAGATCATACCTGTATGTTATGAAGATCATCTTGGTATCTGAGTGGAGGATGTATTGTAGTGGAGAGAGATTTAAAAAAGAGGGAGATTATCCACAGGGCTATTGCAATTGTCTAAGTATGCAATAAACGATTTGAATCAGGGTGGCAGTAGTGTGATTGAAGAGAAGGGGACATATAGGAGAGATGTTGTGAAGGTAGAAACAATTTCTTGACAACATATTGGATATGTTGAGTGAATCTGAGTGAGGGCTTGAAGATGACGCTGAGGGTGCAAGGTTGGGTGTTGCCCTTGATAAGAATGGAGGTTAGGGAAAGGGGTGGATTCTGGAGGAAAGATGTTGAATTCCATTTTAGGCATGTTGAGTTTGAGATGCCAATGGGATATCCAGTTTGAGATATCCAAAATAAGGCTAAAACTGAATATATACATTTGCAAATCAGCTGTATAAAGATGCAAATTGAACTCATGGGAGCTAATAAGATCACCAAGAAAAATAGTATAGAAGGAAAAGAGAAGAGGACTCAGGACAGACCCTTGGAGAATAACCAGAGTTTGAGGATATACTTTGAATGAAAGTCAAGCAAAATAGACAGGTAGGAAGAAAACCAGGAGTGAGCAGTCGTGAAAACCCAGAGAGAAGAAAGTATCCTGAAGAGAAAGATGGAGTTTTCAAATGCTTCTAAGCCAAGAAGGATCAGGATTGAGAACAGGTCATTATATTTGTCAAATAAGATATATCCTGCAATTTTGCTGAAGTTATTTGCTTCAACTGTTTTTTTAGTTGATTCTCTAGGGCTCTATTAAGTATACCATCATATCGTCTACAAAGAGTGAGAATTTTTTCCTCATTGCCTATTTTTATTCTTTCAATTTCTTTTTCCTATCATAGCTATTACTAGCATTTCTAATATAATATTGAATAATGGTGATAATTGATGTCCTTGTTTTGCTCTTGATTTTATTGGAATGGCTTCAGGTTTATCCCCATCACAAATAATGCTTGCTTTTGTTTTTTGATAGATTTTTCTTGTTATTGAGTCATTTTCAGTTGTGTCCGACTCTTCTTAACCTCATTTTGGGTTTTCTTGGCAAAGAGGCTAAAGTGATTTGCCATTTCTTTCTCCAGCTCATTTTATAGATGAGGAAACTGAGGCAAGCTGGATTAAATGACATACCCAGGGTCACACAACTAGTAAATGTCTGAGGCCAGATTTGAACACTCCAGACCTGGTACTCTGTCCACTGTGCCACCTAGCAGCCCCTTTTAAATAGATACTACTCATCATTTGAAGAAAGACTCCATTGACTCCTTTGCTTTTTAGTGTTTTTAATGGGAATAGGTATTGTATGTTGCCAACGGCATTTTCTGCATCTATTGATAAGGTCATATTTTTGTTGTTTTTGTTACTGATGTGGTCAATTATGGTTATAGCTTTCCTAATATTGAACCAATCCTGTATTCCTTGTATAAATCCAACCTGCTTATAGTGTATAATATTTGTGAAATATTACTATAATTTCATTGTTAATATTTTATTTAAAACTTTTGCATTAATGTTAATTAGGGAAATCGGTCTATAATTTTCTTTTAGTTTTTACTCTTCCTGGTTTAGATATCAGCACCATATTTGTGCTGTAAAAGGAATTTGGTAGGATTCTTCCTGTGCCTATTTTTCCAAATTGTTTATATAGTATTGAGCTTAATTGTTCTTTAAATGTTTGGTGGAACTTACTTGTAACTCTATCTAACATAAGGAATTTGGTTCTTCTAGATCTCATTGATGACTTGTTCAATTTCTTCTCCTAAGGTAAAGTTATTTAAGTATTTGATTTCCTCTTCTATTAATCTGGGCAGTTTATATTTTTGTAAATATTTATCTTTTTCTCTTATATTGTCAGTTTTCATGGTGCATCACTGGACAAAATTATACCTAATAATAGCTTTAATTTCATCTTCATTGGTGGTGCATTCACCCTTTTCATTTTTAATACTGGTAATTTGTTTTTTTTTAAATCAAATTAACCAATGGTTTATGTGTTTTATTGTTTTTTCCCATAAAAGCAGCTCCTCATTTTAATTATTAGTTCAATTTTTTTTTACTTTCAGTTTTATTAATTTCTCCTTTGATTTTCTGGATTTCAATTTTCTGTTAGTTGGGTATTTTTATTTATCTATTTTTTTACTTTTTTTTAGTTGAATGCCCAATTTATTGGTTTATTCTTTCTCTGTTTTCTTGATGTATACATTTAGAGTTATTAATATTTCCTTAAGTATTGCTTTGGCTACATCCCACAAATTTTAGAATGTTGTCTCATTGTTGTCATTCTCTTTAATGAAATTATTGAGTGTTTCTATGATTTATTCTTTGGTTCACTTGTTCTTTAGAAGTAGATTATTTAGTTTATAATTACCTTTTAACCTATCCTTGCATGAACCTTTTTAAATGTAATTTTTATGTGTCATGGTCTAAAAAGGGCACAATTAACATTTCTGTTTTTCTGCATTTGGTTATGGTTTTTATGTCCATTGTCAATTTTCGTGAAGCTGACATGCAAAGCTGAGAACAATATAGACTTCTTTATATCCCGATTCAGTTTTCTCCAGATGTCTTCAAATCTAACTTTTCTTAGATTCTACTCATCTCCTTGACTTCTTTCTTATTTATTTAATGGTAAGATTTACTAGCTCTGAAAGGGGAAAGTTGAGGTCCCACACTAGTGTGACTTTACAATCTATTTTCTCCTATAATTCATTTAACTTTTCCTTTAAGAATTTGGATGCTATGCCATTATTTCATGTATGTTTAGTACTGATATTACTTCATTGTCTAGGTTCCTTTTAGCCAGATGTAATTTCCTTTCTTATCCATTACAATTAGGTTCGTTTTTCCTTTTGCTTTGTCTGAGATCATGATTGCTATCCCTGCTTCTTTTTTCCATCACCTGAAGCATAATAGATTCTTCTCCAGCCCATTATTTTAACTTTGTGTGTCACTCAGTTTCAAGTGTTATTTCTTGTAAGCAACATATTATTGGATTTTTGTTTCTAATCCATTGTGCTCACCATTTCTGTTTATTGGGTGATTTAATCCCATTCACAATCACAATTATGATTACTAACTTCATTTCTCGACATCCTCTTTTCTTCTGTTTATCTCTCTTTTTTCTCTCTCTTTTTATCCTGTCCTTCCACTAACATCTATTTTGCTACTTACCACTACCTTCATTTATCTGCCCTCCCTTTTATCCCCTTCCTCTCCTACTCGCCTGTTGGGTAAGCCAGATTTCTATTGCCCATTGAGTTTGTATGTGTGTATGTATGTATGTATGTATGTATGTCAGTAGGTAGGAAGGTAGGCAGGCAGGTAAATAACATATACATTTGTGTATTCTCTTTTTGAAGCAATTTAGGTGTCAGTGAGGTTGATGTATTATCTACCCCACCCTCACCATTTTTCTTTTCCAGTATAAAAGCTTTTCATTGCATGCCTCCTTTATGAGATAATTTTCCCCATTCTTCCTCTCCCTTCCCCCTTTTCCTAGGAAATCCCTCCTTTTTGCCTATCCATTTTTAATGCTGTCCCAACATAATCACTGCCACCCCCTCTTTCTATGCATAATCATTCTGCCTTAAAAATGAAAAATTCTTAGAAGATACATGTATCTTCACATATCAAAAGGTAAAAACAATTAAAATTATTGAATCCCTTATGATTTTTCTTTCATGTTTATCTCTTTATGTTTCTCTTGAGTCTTGTATTTGAAAGTCATTTTTTTTTTTTACTCAGCCTGGTCTTTTCATCAGGAATGCTTGAAAGTTCTGTATTTCATTAAATATCCATTTTTTTCCTTTGAAAGATTATGCTCAGTTTTGCTGTGTAGGTGATTTTTGGCTGTAATCCAAGTTTTTTCCTTCTGTAATTTCATATTTCATATTAAGGTGGTAGCTGCTAAATCTTATGTGATCCTGACTGTGGTGCCATGATATTTAAATGTTTCTTTCCTGTTACTCAAAGTATTTTCTCTTTAACCTGAAAGCTCTGGAATTTGGCCAAAATGTTCCTGAAAATTTTCATTTTGGAGTCTCTTTCAGGAAGTTTCAATTTCTATTTTACCCTTACCTTCTAGGATATTGGGGAAGTTTTCCTTTATAATTTCTTTTCTTTTCTTTTCTTTTCTTTTTTTTTGTTGGGAGGGCATGGGGAGTCAATCAGGATTAAGTGATTTGCCCAGAGTGACAGAGCTAGTAAGTATCTAATGCTAGATTTGAGTTCAGTTCTTCTTGAATACAGGCTTGGTGCTCTCTATATTGTGCCACACTGCTGCACCTCCTTGATAATTTCTTGAAAGGTGATGTCTAGACCCTTTCTTGGACCATGGCTTTCAGGTTGTCTAATAATTCTTAAATTATCTCTCCTCAATCTCATTTCCTGTCAGTTGTCTTCCCAATGGCATATTTCACATTTTCTGTTATGTTTTATTCTTTGTATTTTATTTTATTGTTTATTGATTTCTCATGAAGTCATTAGCTTCTACTCGACAAATTCTAATTTTTAAGTAATTGTCTTCTTCAGTGAGATCTTGTACCTCTTTTTCTATTTATCTAGTTTTACCTTCTAAGGAGTTATTTTCATCAGTGAGTTTTTGTACCTTTTTTTAAGCATTTGGCCAATTCTGTTTTTAAGGTGTTATTTTCTTCATTATTTTTGTACCTCTTTTACTGAGCTATTAATGTCTTTTCATAACTTTCTTCCTTTCCTTTCCTTTCTTTACCATTTTTTCTTCTATTATCATTTAATTTTGAAATTTTTTAAAGCTCTTCTAGGAATTCTTGTTTGACTTGTGTATAATTCACTTTTTTTCTTTGAGGTTTTGCTTGGAGCTATTTTGACTTCATTGTCTTCTAAGTTTGTGTCTTGATTTTCTCTGGCACCATAGTAGATTTTTATAGTCAGGTTCTTTTTTATTATTTGCTCATTTCCCATTATATTTTTTGATTTGTAACTTTATTTTAATGTTAAGCTCTGTTCTTTGCATGGATTATGGTGTTGGTGCCTCTGTCTAAAACTTCGTAGTTTCTCATGCTGATACTTTCAAAGCTAGCTCTAGAGGTTTGGGAGTTTTTAGTGTTTTCCAGGTGGTGTGATCTGGGGAGAAGTGTGGTCACCACTCTTTTGATCTGAATTCTGTTCCTTTCCCAGGAAGGGCCCATGAACCTTTAGGATTGCAATTGATACTGCTCCTCAAGGCCCCTCCTCCCATAAGACCAAAAGTGACACTGTACCTCAGGGTCCCTGATCCCTTGGGGCCAGAAGTAGTACTTACCCTAAGAGCTTCTACTCTGTCTTGACTGAAAGTATTCTTTCCCACAGTTGAACTGTGACCCAAAAGTGGGTATTGGCAATGAAGTTTCCAAACAATTGTCCCTCAAGGCTAATGCTCACTTTTGACCAAAACTGCTCCTCTCTGCCCTTGAACTACGATCTAGAAGTGGGTATAGGCAATGGAGTTGCAAAACAGTGTCTGGTCCTATGTATAGTGCTAGCACAGGGGTACCCTGTAATTTCCTGACCAGTTGGCAGGTCCCGTGCCCATCTCTAGCTTGAATGCTTTTGAAACTGCTGCTTCTTCTGTTATCACCACCTAGTCCCACCACTGATGTGTCATCCACATGGGCACTTGCCCTGCCTTCTACTTTATGTCACAGATTTCTTTTTCTGACCTCCTAAGTTATCTTTGAATGGAAAAATTTCTCATTCTGACCATTTATTGCTTCTGTTGTTCCAGTATTCATTTTGAGATGTTAGTTTAAATTTGTTTGGAGGGGAATGTTGGGAAAGGTCAGCTAAGCATTTTTTCAACTCTGCTATCCCTCCCCCTTGAAGTCCCTAGAAGGCTTCTTTGAAGCCATCTTTCATTTTTCCTTATGGCACAATGATATTCCATTACATTCATATAATAACAATTTGTTCTGCAATCTCTTAAATGTTGAGTATCCTATTCATTTCCAGATCTTTACCACTCCAAAAATGTATCTATAAATATTCTGTCCATATTATCTCTGTCCTCCTTTTTATCTTTTTTTTTATTACTTGTAGTGATTTGGAATATCTTTTTATCTGTTTGTTGATGTGTTGCATTTTTCCTTTGTAATATGCCTACTAATATAATTAGATCATTTCTCTATTGGAGTATGACTTTTGTTCTTATATAGTTTTATAAATTCCCTATATATTTTGAATATCAGATTTTCATAAGATAATCACCTTTTTTTCTTAGGTAACTGCTTCTTAATTCTAACTTCTGTGATGTTGCTTGGCTTCAAATTTATATAATTGAAAATGTTAATTTTATCTTTTATCATCATTCTCCCAGCTGTTGGTTTTTTTTTGTATTAATTAGGTCTGATTTTTTTTCTATCTTTGGTGTCTTTCTTTCTCACTTTCTGATACCTTGTATTTCACAATTTTCTTTTTCACTACAGACCTCTTCTCTATATACTTTTGAAAAGTAAAATAGTGCCTTAATGAAGAACAACGAGAAAAAGAGATAGCAGATAGGATGCAATGGGATACAACTTTACTACTTCACCTAGAAAATTATAATGAAAAAGATAATGGACACAACATATTACATTGACATTGATTATAATAATCTCATACAAAAAAACAATAATTGCAAAGCATTTTCCATAGCAAAAAGAAAAAAAATCTAGAAATGCCTTAGTCAATACACACTTGACTTGCCAAGTAGAAAGAAAAATCTGTCAAAGACAACAGTGGTTTATAATATAAACTCATTTTAAAAATATTGTGAGGATTGAGTATGAATAATTATCAAGAGTATGGAGGATAAAAACCAGTGTAAAGAAAACTTAGCAAGAGACTCAACTAAGAAAACCCATCCTGAGGTCATGTAAGTGTAAACATGTAAGAAGAACAAATAAGGAAAATGCAAAATACCTGTAAACCTTTTTATTGAAAAACGAAACAAAACTATAATTTTGACCATCAAGGATAGTAGAACCACCAAACTTTGGCTTTGTGATATATGTTAACAACACAGTCCTGGATATGTTTATGGAGGTAAAATGGATTTAAATAGAACAAAACAAGAAAAACAGCTATATTGGAATAAATGTACATAATAATATATAATGAAGTATTAAACATCTCTAATATAGATCATGTCCCCTAAGTTACAGGTTTTATCATGTTGCATCTCTGCTCAAAAACTGAGGGGCTTTTTATTGCTTCTATGATAAAATATAAACTCGTCATCCTTCCACAATACATCTCTAACCTACCATTCTGATATTAAAAAATAATGTCCGGTAGCCAATCCATAATGTAGTCAAACTCAACAGCTAGCTGCACTCAAAATACATTATGTAATCTCCTATTTTCATGTATTCATATAAGCTGACACACATGCCTAAACTCTTCTACTTTTTCCAATGTTTAAGACATTTAACTTCATTCACAGGGCAATTCTGTAGTTTTCAACAGTCTGCAGCCTTCTCTGCCCTGTCCCATCAGTTATTAGTACTCTTGCTCTTCTCAAATTACTTTGTTATCTTTGGAAAATTTGCTGCCCCACATCCAGCTCTTTGATAAGATACGACTGGCTATGTTGTATCTTTCTGTCCTTAGCACCAATATGGTATTTTTGACCTTGAAGGTACTTAATGAATGCTTATGTAATTAATGAATAAAATATTGGTTTTAAATGATAACATATGGCTTATTTTGTTAAGTGGTAATGTGGATGTTCTTATGACTCCCATATAGCTCTCATATAAATTATTCACATATAAGAAAATTCTCCCATATTTATTATCTCCATACTTCATACCTTTATGTTCTAGAACTCTGATATATATTAAGGAACTTTCATATTGGATCCAAATATGTCCTTTTATATCTTCTATCTGTTTGTCTTAGGTGGGCCATCTCAAGAGAAAGTAGCTTCTTATGGTTCAATTAAAGAAGATGTGTATCCTCAATTAGAATCAATACAGTTCATCCAGGACTGTTCAGAGGAAGAACAGTTAAATTACAGGACTCGGGGACTCTGTATTGCAGAATACTGAGGCCATTTGTGACATGAAATCAACAATAGAGAATGTAACCTTCACAGTCCAAGTTTCTGCTAAATTACAGTCCCCAGATACTTGTAAAACCTGATAACCACTACTCGCTCCTGATAATCACTACTTCATGTAATTGAATTGAGGGCATGTGATCCCCATAAAGGCAAGTAAGAAGGCATTATTAAGATTTTCTAATCTGAAGTCAGACAGAGGCTTAGTATAGAGACAAATAGACATTTCATTTGATTAGCAGAAAGCTGAGGTTAAAGTTCAGATCTGGTGCCTATGTATACTACTTAGTTGTCCGGTTAGAGATCAGCTAGAGTGAATACAGAAGAAGGCAACTAGGACAGAGAGAGGACTAAAGACCATTGCAGAAGGGGAGAGGTTGCAATAATCTAGAGATCTCTGGTTTTAGAAAGAGACAACATTATCAGTATGGTAATTTTGTTTAAATAATTTTTCTTAAAAGGTGATCAAGTTCTTTTTTGCATAACTTCAGAGGTCAGAAATAGGAACAATAAGCAGAAGTTTCAAAGATGCAGGTTTCTGCTTAATATGAAAATCATCTTCCTAATAGCTTTATATGTCCATAAGATACTGTGCACTTACTCCAGGTGCACTGGGTTCCTCCTTACTGGAATTTTTAATGTAGAGGCTGTTTAATCTTTTTTTCCAGCAATGCCATACAATGGATTCCAACTATGAGACCTGAGTTTCTGCTATATTCAAATACTTCAACTGATCCTTCTATTACATCAATAAATCAATCCACAAGCTTTGGTGTCTATATCATGCCAAACAATGAACACTGTGAAAAGATGCTTCAATTCATCCATCCATCCACCTATCCATCTATCCATCCATTGATATATCTAGTCATTCATTATCATTCATTTAACAAACATTTATTAAGTACCTATTTGTGCAGAACATTATGCTAGGTTTTGATGAAATACAGTTTCAATAACAAAAACATCACTGGTTTTTTGCTTTGAGTTCCTTCCTTTTCTGGATTACTTCTAGTTGATCATCATGCCTCTTCAAAAGTGAAACCTAGAAGTAGGCAGAAGGCCTAGTTTGTGTTTGTATCAGCTACTAGAGACATGGAAAAAAATCAAATTTATGCTTCTAGTTAGCCTTCTCAAAACTTTTCATTCTGCTTTTAGCTGACTGAATTTCTTATCATTTGAAAAAATATCTAGATTTCTACTGATAGAAAATATAAAAGCAATCATTTGATAGGAGTTAGCACTTTTGAATAAAATGTTACTTCTCTGCTTTATAGTACATATTAAAATGTGTCATTACTTATATATTTTTGTGTTAAACATTCCCCCTAAGGTTGTATTGCTGCCTATTTACTAAAAACAAATTCAAATTCTTCAGAGGATTTAAATTTATTTTCCACTTTCTCTCAATTTATCTTGGACGATTTTTCATGCAAACTATACTCAATTTTGTTTTCTTTGTGATTTTTCACCTCTAAGTTTCTTCCTTGCTTTTTTTTTATTTTGTTTGAAGAAAAGGGTGTAATTAGAATATCATAGGATTTGTCAGAAGAAGACCCACATATTCTGGCTTACTCCATCCTGAACTTACTGCATAATTTTATAAAATATCAAAGTGCTCAGTCAACTCACTTCTGCTGGGACCTTCTTTTACTTTTATTTGTTTTTTACAAGACATAGACTCTTATGAAACCAGTCTCTTATTGACTTCAAAATGACTGAAATGCAAAAAGGTCCATGCCCTTGAATAGTCAATGGTGGGAGACAGAAATGAAAGCAATGTATTATAAAGAATTAAATCATGAAAACCTCAAGGTAAGATTTTTCTTCTTTACATGATATATTCTAATAATTGTTATCAATTAATATCATCTAGAATCAGATGTTCTTAATCTTTTCTGCATTATGGACAGCCTTTGCAGTCTAGTGAAATCTATAGAACCTTTCCCAGAATAATGTTTTTAAATGAATAAAATAAAATACATGAGATTACAAAGGAAATTAATTGTATTAAAATAAAGATGCATTTTTTCCTATCTAAATTCACAGACCACCTGAAATTTGTCCACAGAGTCATTAGAGGTCCATGGTCCCCAGACTAAGAACCCCTAATTTACATAATTGTTATTTACATTTTCTATGGTAGAACATTACACTTTTTGCATCGCTTCCACAAACAGTTATGATGCATTTTTGCAGTAGTCACTGGAAAAAAAAGTTTCCTTATTCTTTTTTTTTTCCAAATAAATTGCTAACTGAAATGCACCAGAGCTTCCTTAAATCAGTAAGTGAAGCCTTTCCCTGATTGATAAATGGTCAAGTGATATGAACAGGCAGTTTTCAGATGAAGAAACCAAAGCTATCTATAGACATATGAAGAAGTGCTCTAAATCATTTCTGATTAGAGAAATGCAAACTAAAACAACTCTGAGACACCATCACACACCTATCAATTTGGCTAATATGACAAAAATTGAAAATGATAAATGTTGGTGAGGATGTGGGAAAATTGGGACACTGATGTACTGCTAGTGGAGTTGTGAGCTGATCCAACCATTTTGGAGAGCAATTTGGTTGCCCAAACCAAACTGTGCATATCTTTTGATCCAGCAATACCACTACTAGGTCTATATTCCAAAGAGATCATAAAAAAGGGAAAATGACCTACATATGCAAAAACATTTATAGCAGCCCTTTTCATGGTGGCAAAATATTAGAAATTGAGGGGATGCCCATTGATTGGGGAATGGCTGAACAAGCTGTAGTATATGAATGTAATGGAATACTATTATGCAATAAGAAATGGTAAACAGGCAGATTTCAGAAAATCCTGGAAAGATTTGCATGAACTGATGTGAAGTGAAATAAGCAGAACCAAGAAAACATTGTACACAGCATCAGCAGCATCAACTATGAATGACTTAGCTCTTCTCAGCAATACAATGATGCAAGATGACTACAATGGACTCATGAAGGAAAATGCTATACATATCCAGATAAAAAACTGATGGACTTTGAATGCAGATCAGAGTATATTTTTTCTCACTTATTTTATTCTTTTTCATTTTTTTCTTTTTGATCTGTTTCTTCTTTTACAACTGTGACTAATATGGAAATGTTTTATGTGATAGCACATGTATAAACTATATCAAACTGCCTATCATTTTTAGAAGAGGGGAGGGGAGGGAAGGAGAAAAATTTGGAACTCAAAATCTTGTAAAAATGAATGCTAAAATTTTTCCGGACATGTAACTGGAGAAAAAATAAAATACTATTAACATGAATAAGTGAAAGTGCTTTGTAAATTGCTATGCACCACACAAAAAGAAAATATTATTAAGGATTCTCTAAGTCCTTATACATCATCTACATGAGGTACTTCTGTTGGAAAAAAATCACCTTAAAGCCACCTCTCCGATTTTAAGCTTTTCAATTCTCACCTACACTAGTCCTTGAGAAATAAAGATGATAGTCTATCTGTCTATCTGTCTGTCTATCTATCTATCTATCTATCTATCTATCTATCTATCTATCTATCTATCAATCTATCTATCTATCTAGATATATCTTGATAGATGGGCCTTCTTGCTTTTCTTGCTATATCTTGATAGATGGATGGCCTGTCACCTTTATTTTTTAAGCCCTAGCCTGTTCCTTGATATCTTGATAAATAGGTTTATCTTAGATAGATCAACAGAGAGATAGACAGACATCCTCCTGGGACAATACTTGAAGCTTTTCATGTTGATAGTAGCCAAGAGAGCTAGCACTCAAATGGCATAACTTTTGAGAATCCAATGTCACCCTCACTCATTTAATGGAGGTTTTGATTTCACTGCCTGGGTTTTACTAGTAATTAGTATCTATAATAAGATTGTTATCTTATATTTGTATAGAGTTCCATAAAATTTGTCAAGTACTTTCACAACACCCTTAATAGGAAAACTCACTGAACTTGGAATCTAAATACCTTCATTCAATGGCTGATTCTGCCATTTACTAACTGTGATACCTTGGGCAAGTCAAATAACTTCTCAGAGCCTTAGTATCTTCACCTGTAATAAAGAATTAATTTAATTCATATCACTTAGCTCACAGAGTTTTGAGGCTTAAGTGCAATATCATATAAAATAATTTAAACATAAATTGTTGAGTAAATTCCATTAATTATTCACATTTTAAATCATTTTTGTCCAGTTTAATGACCTAGTCAATGTTTGGTGCTCCCTGGTGAGAAAACTACCTTTACTAATATATAATAACAATGGTTCTACAACTAATAGAGAGTTTCAATAATTAAGATGTGAGGTGATTATTGATTTCTAATTTTGGGGGACAGTATGCTATTCCTTGTCTCTTTCATAAAGCAACAAGGTAAAATATTGGTATTAAAAAGATAGGCCTATTTCCATATGAAATTTGGGGTCCATAAAAGGGACTACCTTTATAATTTCATGAAGGCAATCCAGCGTACTTTCCTTTTCCTGTTTAACTCATTGTCCATCTATATTGTCTGGGGTATAGATAGATAGATAAATAGATACATAGATAGATAGATACATAGTTACATAGATAGACAGACAGACAGATAGATAGATAGATAGATAGATAGATAGATAATCACCATTAGCTCTGCTACTCAGCAACTTAAGAGTAATGGTAGGAAAAAGTATGAATGGTGAAATATAGAGAAAGCAAGGAACAGGAGATAAGAATGAGAATGGCCAAAGCCTTGCAGAATACTCAGAAGCCTCACATCTTTATATAATGAGCACTTACTTTGAGAAAAGAATTGATAAGTGCTAAATATAGCAAGCACAAAATAACATTGAGAAAATAGCATTCATATCAAAACTAAGTCAATTATTCTCAAAAAGTGAGAGAGAAAATAATCAAATACTTGTCAATAAATATTTAAAAACCTAAACCTAGGGAGACTAAGAAAGTGAGCAATAGGCCAATATCATTAATCAATATTGATTCAAAAATTTAAATAAAACCTTAGCAAAATTACTATAGAAATATATCCCCAAAATATCCACTATAACCATGTTAGATTTATACCAGGCAAGAAAGCATGCTTCAGCATTAAGCAAAGTTTAACTAGAGGCAGAGCTAAGATGGCAGGGTAAAAGCAGTGACTTGCTTGAGCTCTCCTCCAACCTGCTCCAAATACATGTAAAAAATGGCTCTAAACAAATTCTAAAGCAACATAACCCACAAAAAAAAAACCAGAGTGAAACAAATTTATAGCCCAAGACAACTTGAATGATTGATCAAAAAAAGGTATGTCATGCTGGGTGGGGAGAGGAATGCAGTTCAGTGTGGGCTCCTAGACAAAATAGGCCAGAACTTCCAGCCCACAGAATGAGGGGGAATGGACTAGCTGATGAGAGGGGGATTGCGAGGATCTCTTTGCTGGTGCAGGATTTTCTTGCTTTCCCTGTGCTTGGATCTTGGATATCACAATTCTGGGTGGCGGTCCTGGGGCGAGGAGGAGAGCTGGTGTGGTGAGCTTGTAGTGGTGGTGGAGAGGAAATCCTCCTCACAGTTCCAAGGCAGAAAAGAGTGCTTGTGGTCACTCATAGACCAGAGCACAGGCCAGGAAAGGAGTAAGCACCTCACCCCTTATCATGCTACCTGGGAAGAACTGAAAATTTACAGGTCCCTAGAAGTATCTTTGAAAATAACTGCACAAAACCCCTGAAGCTTGGGACAGTATATTCCCCGCACTGGAAGCAGACCCCTACCTTAACAAAGAGTTTATAACTCAAGTAATTGGCTGGGATCATGAGCAAACCTCACAGAAAAAGTCAAACCATAGAATCTTTCTTTGGTGACAAAGAAGATCAAAACATACAACCAGAAGAAGACAACAAAGTCAAAGCTCCTACATCCAAAGCCTCCAAATATGAATTGGTACCAGGCCATGGAAGAGCTCAAAAAGGATTTTGAGAAGCAAGTAAGAGAAGTAGAGGAAAAACTGGGAAGAGAAATGAAAGTGATGCAAGAAAATCATGAAAAAAGTCAATAGCTTGCTAAAGGAGACCCAAAAAATACTGAAGAAAATAACCCCTTAAAAAATAGTCTAACCCAAATGGCAAAAGTGGTCCAAAAAGCCAAAGAAGAGAAGAATTGCCTTCAAAAGCAAAATTGGCCAAATGAAAAAGGAAGTCCAAAAGCTTAATGAAGAAAATACTTCCTTAAAAATTAGAATGGAGCAACTGGAAGCTAGTGACTTTATGAGAAATCAAAGCATTGTAAAACAAAACCAAAAGAATGAAAAAATAGAAAACAACATGAAATATCTCATTGGAAAAACTACTGACCTAGAGAATAGATCCAGGAGAGCGAATTTAAGAATTATTGGACTATCTGAAAGCCACGATAAAAAAAAAAAGAACCAAGACATCATCTTTCAAGAAATTATCAAGGAAAACTGCCCTGATAGTCTAGAACCAGAGGGTAAAATAGAAACAGAAAGAATCCACTGATCACCTTCTGAAAGAGATCCCCAAAGGAAACTCCTAGGAATATTGTAACCAAATTCCAAAGTTCTCAAGTCAAGGAGAAAACATTGCAAGAAGCCAGAAAGAAACAATTCAAGTATTGCGGAAACACAATCAGGATAACACAAGATTTAGCGGTTTCTACATTAAGGGACCAGAAGGCTTGGAATATAGCATTCCAGAGGGCAAAGGAGATAGGATTACAGCCAAGAATCACTTACCCAGCAAAATTGAGTATCTGCTGTTTGCTACCAACTGTAGGTGAATGGCCTGTAGTCTGGAAGACACAAATCTGACAGAAAAAACTGCAGGGCCCAGGTATAAAGCAGGGACTAGATTTAGGGCTCAACTTTGAGGTTAAAACGTCCTTAGCTCTGTTTGGATTCAGATAATTCAGTTTTCCAACCATGTGGTATCAAATCCACCTCATAGCCAGACTCAGGAATAGTCAGGTGCGTAACATTCCTTTTCAAAGGAACATAATGGAGAAACTGAGCCAGGAGGATTGCATCTTAGACTGAGGATAAAATTGTCCTCTCAGCTTTTTCAATGCTGACTTCCCACCAGTATCACATTCTCTGAGTAGCTTGTAACATTTCTCTCAAATGGTGGATTATTGATTATTGACGGATTATGACCCATCAGACAACTCAATAAAATCCTATGACCTTTTACCTCAAACAGCAAGTTTCACTAATCATAGTTCAGGAAAAATCTTTTCCAGGATTTACATCTCAAATGTAATTTGTCCTGGTGTAAAAAGCCAATCATTAAGAGATTTCTATACACTTGCAAATTCTCAGCAAGCCATAACCCTAACAAGATTTTTGGCAAGTTTACACATTAAAACAATAACCAACAATAGCCCAATTATTTTAGCATTAACCAAATTATGAAAAGCTGCTTGACATAAGTGCACCAATTTTAAACTTGAAACAAACCCATTACCAATCTGGTGACTTAAGTTTTGTTAAATGCATTTCCAAATTGCTTTTACACAGAAAATCTTATCATTAACAGTTAAAACTATAATTTTAAGAAAGTGCTTACCCAAGTTCGGAGGCTAGCTTCTTTACCTTGAGTAGGATGTGATGAACCTAGGTGATGCTTCCAGACAAAGGTTGCCCCAGGGTCCAAGGCCATTGCCAGAAAGGCCCATGCTGTAGCTGCTGCCCCTCCCCGCTTCTTCCTTTCCCAGGTGGGGGAGGGAGAAATCAAAGGTGAGGGGTAAAGGGTGAAATTCTCTTCTTCTACCGAGAGCATTATTTTCAAAAAGAAAATACTAGAAATATTTCCCCAAAATGTAGGAGCAAAGCAAGGATTTCTCTTTTTCTATTGTCTTTTTTACATAACTCTAAAAATGGAAGTGATAACAATAAAACAAGAGAAACAAATAACAGGCATAGATATTGTAAAAGGGGAGAGAGTACTATCTATATTTGCTAATTACATCACACTTTACCTAGAAAACCCCAGAGAACAAACAGAGAAATTGAGAAAATAAATAGCCTCATTAAAGTATCAGAATGCAAAATAATCAAACAAAAATCAACAATATTTCTACATCTCAATTACAGAATCTAGCAAAAGATAATAAGAAAGATAGTCATAATCAAAATAGGCACAAAATGTATAGAATATCTAAGAATCCATGAAGCCATATTCAGGATTATTATAGATATGATTATAAAGCATTTTCTACAGAAATGAGGAACTTAAAAAATTGGAGTATTCAGTGTCCATGGTTGACCTGTCCAAATATAGTAAAAAGGTAATGCTATCTGAATTAATTAAGTTGATTCACATAGCTAGAAAAAAAAACAAAATTCATTTGGAGGAAGAAAACATTTGGAATTTTAGGGGGAAAATGAATGTAAATATGAATAAATATTATATAATAAAAATAGGAAAAAACTTTATCAGAACTCAGACTATACTGCAGAGTGGTAATCATCAGAAATAATTGGTATTGGAAAATCAATCAACATGCTTTTATTTATTGAGTATCCACTGCTATATATGTCAAGCATTGTGCTGGTGAGAGAGAGAGAGAGAGAGAGAGAGAGAGAGAGAGAGAGAAGTAGAGAAGTCCCTACCATCAAGGAGTTGAATTCTATCAGGAAAGATAACATGTCAATTCAACTTAGCAAAAATTTATTAAGTACTAATTTTGTGCCAGACACTGTACTAAGTGCTAAGGATAGAAAGGCAAATTAGACTCTCTCTCTCTCTCTCTCTCTCTCTCTCTCTCTCTCTCTCTCTCTCCCCTTCTTCCCATCTCTTTGCCCCTCTCCCTTCCCCACCCTCCCCTGCTTTCAAGAAATTCAGTCTTCTCAGTCTGGAGAATGAAGAATGGTTCATCTGGTCCTTCCTGAAAATGGAGTTCTAGGAAGTACTCACCAATGGGAGAAGGGGACAACAGGGGAAGAGGGAGGAGGTAGATGAGGGATGGTGACAGAGTCTGGAGACTAAGGGATAACTAGTTTGAACCTTTCCTCAAGATAAAGCTTCCAGGAAGAATCTGCCAAATGAAGAAGGTTCCACGGGGCAGAGGAAGAAGTACCTGAAGCATGGTGAATGCTTCCAGTCTAGAGAATGATTTTGCCATTTATAGTGTAGACATGATGAAGCCATGAACTAGGGTGGTGGCTATATGAATTGAGAGAAGGATAGGGATGTAAGAGCTATGGGAGTAGAACTAAGGTTAAATAAAGCAATATAAACAAATTTTGGTGGAACTAATTAGGTAAGGAAAAATTTAAAAAGCAATCAAATTCAATAACCCAGTGTTTGATAAATTCTAAACCATAAATTACTTGAGAAAGAAATCTATATTGATATCTGAGAAAATGGGAAAGCAAAACCTTTCCTCCAAGTCTTTCCTTACCCCAGTCCATCCTCCACTTAGTCACCAAAGTGATCTTAATCAATTTCACATCTGATCATAGCATGCCCTTGCTAAATAAATTCTAGCGTCTTTCTCTTCCCACAAGGAACAGACAAAATTCTCTGGTACTTTAAAGCCCTTCACAATCTTACCCTTTCTTATCTTACTAGTCTTTTTTATACTTTGTTGATACTCAGTCATGTCCACCTCTTCATGACCCTGTTATGGGGTTTTCTTGGCAAAGATACTGTAGAGTGGTTTGCCATTTCCTCCTCCGGCTCATTTTACAGATGAGGAATTGAGGCCAACAGGGTTAAGAAACTTGCTCAGAGTCACATAGCTAGTGAGGGTCTGAAGCCTTATTTGAACTCAGGTTTTCCTGACTGTAGGTCTGACACTCTATCCACTGCACCACCTTGCTGTCCTTCTTACTTTGCTCCCTCTCAAGGACTCTCTGATACAATAATACTGGCTTTTCTGTTTCTCACACAGCTCCACAGGGAATTCCTTCCATTCTCACCCCACCTCTCTTTTTTTCTACCTAGTGGGGAAATGCTTATTAGTGAAGATGATTAAAAACAAAAGACATCTCAAATCTCTTCTTCCTCAGGAGGCCTTCCCTCTGAGATTATTTTTTATCTATTCTATATATTTCTAGTATGTACATAGTTGTTTGCATGTTGTCCACCCCCGCTCCCTAATTAAAGTGTGTCCACTTTAAGGGTAAGCACTATATTTTTACCCTTCTTTCCATTTCTAGGGCTTAGCATGTTGCCTGGAATATAGTAAGCATTTAATAAATACTTGTTGACTGACAAACATTAATGAACTACTTTTCAACTGGTGATGTGACAGCCACATTCCTCATACCACTTGGCACTGCCAAGCTAGTGGCCCACACTCTGAAATGTTGTTGTGGTGTAGAGAGTCATGAGCTCGTTTGGATTACAGTGCATCCTAAGAACCAGCTCAAATCTCTAATCTTGGCAAAACTCATAGGACAAGAATTTGAAGGACTGGCCCCTTATTAAAAGATATGTGTAATTCAGTTTTGCAAAAATGTGTTTTTAAAAATAGATCTTCCCTTCTAGATTTATACCAACTGCTTAGTTTTCCAAATCCCTTTTCCCCTGTGCCTGTGACATTGTGTTGAAGCAGCTGGCATCAGTAAGCAGCATGACCCTGAAGATAAGTGCCTCGTGAGGTTTTTTTTTTTTCAACTTAAATTCAGATACTTTAAGTATGTGCTATATCTATTCTAGGCTCTAGGCCATGGATCACTAAATACTTAAAGTAGTTTGCTGTAAGTAAAATAGCCTTGTGAGGGCCTTCTTTCCAGGGTCATGCTGCTCACAGATGTCAGATGCATCATCCTGCCCTCACAGGTATTGTGCAAAGCAGGATATGCAGACCGATGACTCCAAAGCAAATTACTCCTTCCAGCTGACTCAACTTACTCTCACCTTTAGATCTGCCCTGCCAAAAAAAAAACCGCTTTTAAGTGACACATTAACCCCCACCCCACCCCCAAAATGTCATTATAATGGACAGGGATTTGTTAGCATGCTTCCTCTGTTGCTATTTTGAGCCTATTGTTAAGATGTTTCAAAAAGTGCCTGGGACAGATGATGCAAAGGCAGAATTGTTTACTTCCTCATGAAATCAAACACCTGTGTTTCATACTGGAGCCTCTTTTCTGATCTCAAATCTTATAGTTAGAGCAAAATTCTAAAGATGCTCACATGTGGCTGCACACCAACCTTGTAATACAATTCTATTTGTTCTCTTCCCTTCTTCCTGTTCTTTGGCTGCAGAGCATGGCAAAGCAAATCCAATTTAGTACTGCTGAACCAGGCACTCATATTCTCACATTTTCTATTTCTCTAAAACCACATATCACTATAAATTTCATTTTATTTCCACGAAATCTAAAATTACTGATCCCCCACCCCAACACACACACACACACACACACACACACACACACACACTATTGCATCTTGAGGCTGGGATAGTTGGCAGGGAAACATGAATTTGGGGACACAAAAAGAGAGAAGAATAACAAGATAAGGGAAAAATAACTGGTTCATAACAAGTTCACACATATATAAAGGCATGTCTGTTAATGCTATTCAGGTTTCTTAACACTAAATTTTTCACTTGTCACTAGAAAATATGTAGTTGCACAAATGAATTACAATTCTAATTCGTTTCTATTGCCAATATAAATCCAGGCATTTTCTAGTCTTTCTAGTAAGTCATTTTAGTTTTTTTTTTTTTAGCCAATTTGTAATTCAAGATTTTACTTTTATTTGAAAAATAATATATTAAGGCATAAAAACAGAAGGTATCAAATGTCTCCATTTGAAGAAGCCTGGGGTTGAAAATGTTAAAAATCTGTTGCTGGGAATGCCAAAGCTTGGGCTGTGATAAAGAGACCAATGAAAAACAGGCCACTCCAGGTGCCATATCAAGCACCATGAAAAAATTGCAGGTCCATTCAATGCAATCCATTCAAATAATATTTATTAGATGCCTATGTGTAAGGCCCTAAGCTAGGCATTTGGTATAGCAAACCAAATGATGGAAGGAAACAATGAGAGTGCATGCCCTCAAGGGCTTTACAAGGATCCTTACAAGGATCTTTATGAAGAGGTACACTAAGGTAATGGTTGAGCATATAGTTGATTACTTGAGGTGGAAGAGAGCATGAATACCTAGAGGGAAAGCATGAATGTATTTCCCTTGTCATAGCAGATTGCACAAAATTTTTTTTCAAAGCAACTTTAAAATGTTGAAGAGTTTAGGAAATCCCAAATCCACATAATTTGGGTTATGTTACAAAAGTGACTATGGTTTTTGTGACTTTGGAACCTAGAGTAAACTATGACAAAGAAATAATGTTTTAAATTGTGATTATGTTCCCAGGCTAGCCCACAAAATCCAATTTAGTCAACAATGTAGCCAAAATAATACAAATAGTAGCCCTGATTGCTTCCATGGATACTGATGCCTGGAGTCCTCTGAGTCCTAAGGTCCTCAACTCTTCAGGGAATGTTAGGTATATATTAGAAATCAAGTACAAAGAGCATGGCAGCCTAAGAAGAAGCAAATACTAAGTCATAAGATATCAGGGAGGACATAACTGTCAGCGATGGGAAGGGAAGACTCAGTACCAGAAGGGGAACAAGGTTCCAAAAAGAGCTTAAGAAGAAAAGGCATTGACAACAAAGGAAGAGATTTGTGATGGTGGTAAGGAGACAGATCTGGTGATGGGGAGAGGTTCAACTATCAATGGGCACAGGAGCCATTTATTCATAAGAGTTGTTTAGAATTTTAGTATTCCTAGGTTAAGGAATAACCTGTATATATAGGGGAAGCTAGGTGATGCCAGTCAATTTACCCTGCAATCCCCTCAAACTCCTATCCTCCTTTTCAATGCCAAGTTTCATGAAAGAGTTGTCTATTACTGCATTGATCCAATTCCTCATTACCCACTCACTCACTTTTCAACACTTTAAAATCACGATTCTATGCACATTCTTCTATTGAAACTGTTTCCAATCCAATAGTTTTTTTTTCTAAATCCTTATTCATCCTTATCATTCTTCAATTAATCTCTTCCTTCTAAATTCTGTTTGTTTACTTGACTTGCATGAAAATGCTTTCTTGGTTCTCATTTTACATGTCTCACTACTTATCTGTCTCATCTTCAGTTTCCTATATGGTTCATTTTATAACTTCTGCTCCTTTCACCATGGGGGTTCCCTAAGACTGAATTGGGCTGTCTTTTCTCCTTATTCAGTCTCTCCTTTGGTGATTTCACCAGCTTTCCTGAATTTATGTCCATGAAGATGATTCCCAAATCTAAATTTACCTATATCTATCTTGTTCTATTCTATCTCATCTTATCTCATCTTTCCATGTATCTATTTTTAATCTCTCACCTGAGCTCTAGTCCTTTATCACTTACTCCTTGCTGGACATCTTGACCTGGATCAGCATTTCAAATTCTATAAGACCAAAACAGAATGAATATCATTTTTACCCCTAAACTTCTTTACCAAATGTCCCAATTTATGTTAAGAGAAGTACTGTCCTCCTGGTCATTCAGGTTTATAACTTTGGAGTCTCTCCTTCTACCTACCCCGTGTTTGATCATTTCCCAAGTCCCTTTAATTTCTGCTTCCATAACTCTTCTTTGTTTGGGGAACTAGGGGTAGATGTAGATAATGATTTGTTAATCCAGTTATTCCTTTTTCATTTTCTCTTCAATAGACAGGACATAGTCCCTTAAGCAACTTGGTACTTCTTTCTTTAGCCATTAGGATTTTTCTATTTACATTGTTGGATATAATGATATAACATTGCAATTATCTTTACCTTCCACTTATAATTGCCTGTTTCTTCATGAACATGTTTCTCTGTGCTCCTGCTAACCTATGCTATTACTTGCTCATAATTATTTTGCTAATGAGTACTAATGCCCTTACCCTATATATCTATTAAATCAATTGTTATTTTTTCTTCAGTATGTCTTCCATATTCCTATTATAGTAGCCAAATTAGTACATTTTTGAATTACATTATAAACATACTTAATCTCCTTTATTGTTCCTTCACGCTTACATAGACTTAATTATTGTTGTGTCTTACTTTCAGAATTACCTGTAATGTAATGGGAGTTGGGGTACCACTTCCACCTGCATAGTATGTTCCAACAAGAGACTTTAGAAATTATCTAGTCCAACTCCTAATTTTATATAAAGGGTCACTGAGATGGAGAGATGCTAAATGGCTTTTCAAAGGTCACAGAACTAGCTAGAAGTTCCCACATTGGTAAGCTGTCTGTGACTGAAAACTAGGAGAGGAGTCCAGGGGATTAGAAAATTTTTTTTCCTAAAGTGAAAAACTGGAAAGACATAATGGAAAAATCAAAGTAATATTATTACAAGAAGAGAATGAAAGTTATCTCATATATAAATGAACTGGAGAAAACTAAAAAGAAATCTTAAAAACATGAATTAGTTTCTCTTTAGTGGTTTGGCAGCTTTATAGCAGTAAAAGATCTTTTTTTGGAGGAGTAGTGTTTCAAAATGAAATTAATATATGCAAAAGTGTAGGAGGTCTCATATTATTCTATATTACTCAGATGGAACCAGTACATTAATTAAAATTTCTACTTGTACCAGATTACTGAATTACATTGAATTTTTATCAATGAACTACAAATTCAGCTTAAAAATTTATAAAGTTTTTCCTAAATTTTTCTTCACTAATATAGCTTTAGATAAAACATAACAAATACTAAAATTTTACAGGTAAAATATTCTTAGTTTGCCAACCTTAATATCCATCTGTCCTATACTCAGAGTATGTTTCTGTCATAAGATTTTGAATACAAAGACTAAAATAAAAGTTATGCAAATACAGTTGTTGTTGTTGTTGTTGTTTCTCCTTGGTTGTTCAAGAAGATCATGACATCAGGAAGGTGATGCAATGACTTGCAAGTGAATTACATTTAAGTGATGAAAGTAACCAGCCTCATTTTCTCCTCCGAAGCCATCTGGGTCTAGTAGCAAGATATAGATCAGGATGACTGGAGAAAGCCCCAGGTGCAGTGGGAGATCTTGGCCCTTTTAAGCTAAGGTCTTTTCCAGGTTTCAGTTTCACTGAGGGAGGTAATGTCCATTCACTGATTAAGGCTAGGTAAGAAATGAGGCAACGAGTGGCCTCTTTTACCTACTCAAAAAAAAAAAATCAGTCTGGGAGGGGAAGACCCTCAGGGTTTCTGGCCAAAACTGAAACAATTAGTATTTACATTCACTCCAAACAATAACTAAGTGGGGCTTGGACCTATTGTTGGCCAATCAATTAGAGCCAAAGTGATTTGGGTTTAAGGCACTGTTCTTAAGAAATAAAGTTAGCCTATTCCCAGTTTCTTGAGGCATTCACTTATCTCTAAAGATAAAATTTTATTGCCTGAATTTCCTTTTTTCTCACTTGTCATGTTTCTCTGCATCATTTCTGGACTTTCCTTTTTTCTCTTATTCACCTCAAAATTTTCCTATAAACTTTGCCTCAGCTCCATATATTAATTCACTTTCCCCTATTTCCTACATTGGGCCTACTTCTTGTTATTTGCCTGGTGTTTGCAGCATTTCCTATGAATTCCGAACAATACAAAAAGGGAGAAGTGACCTTTGACTTTTAATAACTGTCTTAGCATGATATCAACTCTTTTATTTTCTACTCATCTTTCTAAACCATTTCTAAAACTCCCTCTTGTTCCTGAAGTTGGCTGTGAATTATCAAAATCACATCATGTGTGGAAGGCA
Organism: Vombatus ursinus; assembly: GCF_900497805.2. Lineage (NCBI taxonomy): Eukaryota > Metazoa > Chordata > Mammalia > Diprotodontia > Vombatidae > Vombatus > Vombatus ursinus. The sequence continues at coordinate 47,832,122 of NW_020954590.1, read as the reverse complement.
CATTCTTCCCCTTCCATGGATCCCTTTATTTATTGATGCCTTCCTTTTTTTTTTTTTGATGCCTTCCTTAACAGAGATTTCAGTCATGAAACTTATGTGAAGCACTCGAAACTTATTATGAGGGAAGGCTCAAGCACCTTAGTCTGCTCACTCAAAATATCTACATGTTGTGATCCGTAGGTTTCAAAGCTTATCTCCTTTTGTTGTTATCTGATATTCTCATAGACCAGACCTGCACAACTCGGCAGTAGATAAGGGTCAAAATTAAAATAGGCTAATCTTCTCCAGGCCACAGATAGGTTAGACTAGAGATAGACTGAAGATAGTTGGTTGCCATGGGTCACATGACAAACAGAAAAGTGTGCAGTGGCAACCCTACATTTTTCGTGGCCTGTAGGAAATCCTTTGGTGGGCCACAAGTGGCCCACAGACTGTATGCTGTGCAGGCCTGTCGTAGACATTTCATTTCTCACTAGTGTGCCAATAGTCTTTTTCTTTGTCCCGTTATCGTTGCCAATTACAAACACCAACATTGTTTGAAACTAGCCTTGCTGAACTGAATCATGTCAGATCCAAAGATTGATACAAGGAGTTTTCTCACAGTTTTGCATTTCAAGGAACCCATATGTCTTATCTGAAAACTGGTTCCTTTTTGATCAATTGGCTATTGTTTACAGATACTTGGAGAGTGGGACACCTTTTCTGAATTCAGGGAATTGCACCTGTTCACTTATCCTCTTCCAAATTAGAAAGTCCCTTTTTAATTGACTGGCTTAACTTAATCTAAAGTCTCCTATCAGGTACTTTCGACTATTGCCACATTTGTCTGCTGGCCAATAAAAAAAAGGAAAAAAAAGAAAAATAAGAAAAAAGGGGGAAAAATCCAGCACCTTACAGCTGTCTCTAGTTAGATAAGGGAAGTGTGATTGCTTTGAATACTCAACATCCCTAGGACATGTGTGGCTGGTCACTATCTGGTGGTAAAAAATAGGATGATATATATATATATATATATATGATATGTATATTTGTTTGAGCATATTTACTTTAGAGCACATGTTTTAGATGATCAAGTTGTATACTTAAGTGGAATAACTTTTATTTTTATTAAAACAGAAACAAACAAGAAACTACCAAATTTGAGGGAGTTAACTCCTGGATCATCTGAAGAAGGCTCCAATTCCCAAGTTGACCACCAAACTGGTGAGGGCCTCAAGGTCCACTTCAAGTGCGCCCAAAAGAGATGTCATCTTGAAGATACTGTTCCCCCCAGACTCCAGATGTGGGCTGAGTGTATAGCACTCCTGACCACCAAATGATCACATTGGTTTTGTTGTTGTTGTTCCTGATTTTTATCGTTTGCCTTGTGCTTTGTCATTTCGCTATAGCTCATGGCTGCATCTATTTTCATAGATTGTGCTAATTCACCATGGCTCCCTTCCTCCCCTCTTTTCTGCCCTCCTCATTGCTAAGGGAGGGAAGGGAGCCCTACACCCCCTCAGGAGTCTTCTTCAAGCCCTATCAAATGGTCAAAACATTACATCTTGTTGGATCTGTGCAAGGGGATGTTTCAACAAATCATGCCTTCTTGGATAGCAGTGGTCCATGAAACCACCTTGACCAAAAGAATGGAATGTGAAAATACTCCTGAGACTAATATGTCTGCCTCCATGAGTTATTAGTCAGGACAGTTAGCCAAAAGTCTTACTCACTCCCAGATGCCTTTGCTGGTGTTCATTAGCTGATCCTGCTGAGCTGTGCATCGTACACTGGCTTAAACAAACCTTGTGATTAACCATTTCTGCAAAATGTCCTTCATATGTATCCCACCTGTTCCTGAAAAAACATTGTCTACTTTCCACTTTAACCCTTCCCTGAACCTGTCTTTTGTGGTTTTTGAGCATAAATTGCCCCTGCCTTTCCTAGGCAGTAGGCTTCATCATGCCTTGTATTTGGCTGTCTTGGCACTAATGTGTAATTTTCCTTCCAATAAAACCTTTCAGCTTTCAGCTCAACTTGGACTCCTCTGAGTTCGAAGGGAGGGCTCCACCTGGTTGACACATGGCATAGGGTATTGATGTTGCACTTGAAACCGGAAAGTATAATTTTCAATTCTACTCCAGATCTTTACTACTTGTATAAATCTGGGCCAACAACTTGAAGTCCTAGAGTCTCAATTTTCTAATTTTCTCATTTACCAAATGGGGCTAATTATATTTAAGCATCCTACTTGATAATGAACAATTTAAAGTGCATGGGAGTTACTGTTTTATGTCAAATGGTTTTAAAATATTATTTCCCTCAGAAAGTGCTGGATCTTCTCTTCTCCCTATGGATAGTCTTTGTTTTTCTCCTCAGGATGAACTACCAATACCACTTTTTTTTTAATCCTTCTTACTATGATTGTATTTTACTTTCTTATTAAAAAAAAAATGGTTCCATTACCAGAACTAAAATAGCCTTGTTTGAGGTCAATTTAGTATGTTGGTTGGACCATGGTGTTAATGGGGACACAGCTCTTTCCTTCTTCCTTCCTTCATCTTTTTCTTACTCCCTTCCTTCCTTCCTTCTTTTCTTCCTTCCTTTCTTTCTTTCTGCCCCTTCACTTGATCCAATTGCACAAGGATTGAAGTTCTAACCTCAGTTAATAATCACTTAGGCAGGTCACATAATTCAGGAAGAAAAATAAATTATAGCATATGTGCTGCTTTTCCTGGATCAGTCACATAATCTTCATGTATGAAGCATAGCACACATATCACACGATCAGCTCCCTGGTGAATCTTGAGATTTCAGTAAGCACTCATAGGACTCACTAACAAACATCTTTCTCTTCCTCCTTTCTGCCCTATCCCTCTCCTAGATTTGTGACTTTTTGTTGTAGGAAGCTCCTAATGAGAAACTTTCTCTATCAATGTAGAACAGAACCTTCTTTGTAACTTACATCACCCAGGACATTGTTGTTTGTCCTTTGTTCTCAAAGAGGACCATGACATCAGGAAGGTGATGCCATCACTTGCAAGTGAATTGAATTTAAGTGAGGGAGGGCTATGTGAAGTCACCAGCCTCACTCTCTCCTCCGAAGCTGTCTGGGTCCAGGGCAAGATATAGATCAAGATGACTGGAGATGGCTTCCGATACAGTGGGGTACCTTGGCCTTTTTAAGTTAAGGTCTTTCCAAGGTCTCAGTTTGACTAGGACAATACCCATTCAGTGATTAAGACTAGGTAAGAAATGAGGCAAAAGGGGCAGCTAGGTGACACAATGAATAGAGCTCTAGCCCTGGAGTCAGGAGGACCTGAGTTCAAATCCAGCCTCAGACACTTAACATTTACTAGCTATGTGACCCTGGGCAAGTCACTTAACCCCAATTGCCCCACCAAAAAAACAACAACAATAAAAAAAAAGAGAGAGAAAAGGGGCAAAGAGTGGCCCCTTTTATCTAGTAAAAAAAAAAATCAGTCTGGGAAGGGAAGACCCTCAGGGTTTCTGGCCAAAACAGAAACAAGTAACAACTGCTATTTACACTCACTCTGGGCCATTAGGGTCCAAACAATGACCAAGTGAGGCTTGGGCTGGGACCTGTTGTTGGCCAATCAACAAGAACCAGAGTAATTCAGGTTTAAGGAATGGTCCTTAAGAAAGAAATCTAGCCTATGAGTGGTTTCAGCAATCAAAATTTATATTCTTTTGGGCAGAGCACCTGCAGGTAACGCTATGATGACCTTTATGGACATAAGGAGAGGAAAGAAGGAAGGAAGGAAGGAAGGAAGGAAGGAAGGAAGGAAGGAAGGAAGGAAGAAGAGTTACAGAATAGATCCACTTTCTAATTTTAGTAGTCTCACATTTTTGATCCTCCACTTTCTTCTTACTACTGGTTTTTAATTTCCATTGTAGTTTATTCTGATTTGTATCCTTAGTCTTCTTCCTCATTCCGTTTTTCTTCTATGGTTGAAAATCGGTATTTTGTTTTACCTGTGCCTGTACTGCATCTCTGTGTAGATGTTGATAGAAAGTTTAATTGCCTTGGACTCAGGAGCAAACCTCAGATGTGAATTTATTTCCTGCCCCTTGGTTCTGTTTTCATTATATTTAATTCCCTCTGTACAAAATACCTTAAAATGTTTTACAGTATTAATTTTTTTTCAGAGAATTGTGGGACGAGGTCATTTTCATCCAAATAGAAGTAAAATCTTATTTCAATTGAACTCCCAATCCTTGATTTTGGTTTGCAAATAATGAGATAAACAAGATAGGAAATACTGAACTTGTTTTTCTATGGTGTGATACACCATAACATTTTATCTAGTCATAATAAACCTATAAAGCAAGAGAAACTAGCACTGGGACAGCTGGTGCAAGGAGGATTTATAAGCAAAATATTTTAAAGCAAAGGGAATGCAATTGTATCAACTGTGAAGATATAATAAAAAAAAAACTACAGGCTCTCAGCTGAGCAATTAAGGTATCTTCAGAATACTAGTCCCACATAATACCTATCTCTTTGGTGCAGAAATGTGTAAAATTCAGCAAACCCTCCCCCCAGCCCAGTCAAGCAAGCCTACTCATAGAGTATGAAGTGAAACCCACACTAAGACAGTGAAAGACCTAAATATTAGACAGAGGGCATTGGCAAAAGGAGATATTAGGTAACCAAATAATCTCTCACGTCTCTTTCTACTTCAATTCTAAAATTGTACCCCCAAAAATATAATACCTTGTCTAAAGTTAGAGAGTTCTTTGAAGAAGTGAGGGAGACAAAATGTCTTGTAGTTGCTCAACTCTTCTTTCACTGAGGAGGTCATCTTTAAGGTGAATGTTATAACAGCCCATACTTACTTACAGTCTTCTTTATAATAGTGTAACCAATGTAGGACAGATATCATCATCTTCCTTTTATAGAACAAACCAAGGATTACAGAGGTGAAATGATTTGTCCAAGATGTAAATTTGAGAGGAATTAGGTAATATGTTGTATAACTGTAAGTGGTAGAGTCAAGTCTCAAGCCCATGTGGGAAAGTGAAGAGAATAAGCATTTATTAAGTGCCTACTTGTGTCAGGTTCTATACTAAGGGCTTTTAAAATATTATTATTACTTTAAAATATTATGTCATTGCTTCAAACCCAGGTCTTCTGAATTCAAGCACAGAACTCCTAAGTTCAAGATGTCCACCAGCTTGAACCTCCCCAGTAATAGAGATTTCAGGTATGTATGTCCATACCTCACCATCTACGTTGTTTAAATTCACCTAAAGGAACATTTAAGTATAGAGGCAGTGTAATATAGTGGGCAGAGGGCTGCACTTGAAGACAGGAATACCTACATTCAGATCCTGCCCCTGACAATTACTCGTTCCACGAAAATGGGCAAACATTTAAGCTTTCTGTGCCCCAGGCTACTCCTTAGGACTTATCTACTAAGTCACAGATGGGTTGCAATCCGCTTGGTGTTCCCACAATGTGAATTCCCTGCACTCATGATTCACAGATCTTTCTCTATTTCATTTTAAGTATCAGAGAAAGGGGTACTTTCAAGTCTTAAAGTGAAGTGTCCACAGTTGGATGACAGCAGGGGACAGTTAGCTCCCATAAAATTTGCATTTAGGAATGAGTTACCTTGGAAGTCAAAGAAACAAGTGTGGAGCTGGCTGAGATCTGGAGCAGGCCACTTTCTGTGAAATCTATCTCTTATCTAATTAAAGCCTGTGAACAGAAGTCTTCTTTTCCAGCCTTGTTGGTCCTCTGCAGTGTGATGAAAAGAATGTGAGATGGTAGTTGGAGAAATGGGGGGAATCTGATGGTTACCAGCTGTGCTGCTAATAGGGCATAACAGTTTAAAGACTCATAGTTCACTCACATCAGTTCTCACCAAACATAACTTCAAACATATCATAGAAAACAGTTGCTAAGAATCATAACACACTTTAGAATGTTTTTTTTTTCTACTATAGTAGACTTTTCTCCTGCCAAAAGCTTTTAACTCCAGGCATCCATGTATGCTCAGGTGGTAGACTAGCACAGTATGTAATTACGGAGAGTCTGATAATATATCATATTCACATGGCAGTAATATTACCTTTTTATTTTATTGTTGCTGCTGCTGCTGCTATCCAGGTGGTACAGTGGATAGAGTGCTGGGTCTGGAGTCAGGCAGACATCTCCCTGAGTTCAAATCTGTACTCAGACAGTTCCTAGCTATGTGATGGTGGACAAGTCTCTTAACCCCATCAACTTCAGTTTCCTCAGCCGTAAAATGAGCTGGTGAAGAAAATAGCAAACCACTCCAGTATCTTTGCCAAGAAAATCTTAAATGAGGTCACAAAGTATCAGACACAAATGAACAACAACAAAAACTAACTTCCTATTTTACACAGGTTGGAAGTATAGTGGTTACTCATGGGCTCTGTTCCACTATTACTCACCCAGGGGAGCTTTGACTTGCTTTGTTTCCCACCTGAGCTGGTGGATTGTTCCTTCTTTAAGTAATCTGATGGTCTCCCTCTCCCAGTGGCTCACTATATTGATGCCAGATTTAATTAAGTCATGATATCAGTTTCACCTACTGCATCTCGAAACTCTTGAGGTCCAGAAATCCAGTGGCTTCAGCATCCCGGGTAACAGGGATTACAGGGAGAGTCACCTGGCCCATCCCTTATTTCTTTACATTTGTAGTAAGCTTGACTCTCCCTTTCCAACTTCACACGATATATGGTAACATGCCCTCAGGAGTCACCCACAGAAGAAGGAGAGGCCCTCATTATTCCTATAGAAGAGAAAAAAAATCTTCCTGCTTCCAGGTATCGCACCAAGTTATTCCCTTTCCAATTCTATGAACTTTGACCTCTCATTAAAATGTCTGAGTGATTAACCTGATCATAATATAGAGGGGGTACTAAGCAAATATATATTGATCTTAATTTGATACTGATAGGTTATCTAAATGAGGCTCATGGAGCTCCAGTTGAGAAATACCTTATTAGTTCCAGCAGAAGACACAAATCCTATAATTCAAATTAATTGTGAGACTTTCTTTGCCTCAGTACTCATCTTTGACCCTAAGGTTTGTCACTTTGGTATCTTAATAGATACTATACCAGATCTTTTGTCCCTAAATACAATTTTTCCCCTCTGGCTTCTGCTGAAAATCAATGTAGAGAATCACAACATTGAGCCCATTTTACCCTCACAAATTCAGAGTACATCACCTTGATTGGGCCCTTCATTATGGCTACCCAACAATCATTCTCTTATATCCACCCTTTTATTTCCTCCTCTCACCAACTGTACTCTATACTGTCTTCCCAACAGATGACTGAGCCTCCTACTTTACTAAAAAGACTAAGATGAATTCCTGTAAGTCCTCTCTTCATTTCTAAAATACTTTTCAGCATCACTGCCTATTTTCTTCTCTTTCTCTTTGTTCACAGAAAAAAAAGGGTTGTCATTAGTACTTGCTACTAAGGTTAATCTCTCTCCCCACATGCTAGAGTTCATTCTCTTCTGAATCCACCCAGAAATTAGCTCCAATAATCATCCTGCCTTTTCTCTCCCTTCTTACAGGGTTAGTCCCTCTCTCGTGATATGTCCTTTTGCCTCCAAAATATAATAGGTATCTCCAGTCCTTATTTTTTTCGCTTGATACTTCTATCCCATTGATGCAGCTAGGTTAGGTGGCATATCCAATAGAGTACTGCACTTATAAACAGAAATATCTGAGTCCAAATTCCATCTCAGACATTTACTCAGTGTGGCAGTAAGCATATTACTTAATCTCTGTCTGCCTCAATTTGCTTATCTGTAAAATGGGCTTAATAACAGTATCTACCTCACAGGATTTTTGAGGATAAAATGAGATAATATGCATAAAGTACTGGCAAACATTAAGGTAGTACAAAAATGCTAGATATTATTCTGATAGCATCCTATCTCTCTTTTACTGTTAAACTTCTTGAAAAGGTATCCTATAAGTTGAAAAAACTGTGGCATATGAATACTTTGGAAAATTACTACTTAATAAAAGATGACAAATCTAAACATTTCAGAAAAACAAAGATGTGTTTGTAGTGGTTCAATCAATCAATGAGCATTTAATAAGCACATCCTATTTGCTGTGTTGTTTGTCCTTTGTTTTTGAAGAAGACCAATGACATCACTTTGACTCATATGTGAATTGGATTTCAGTGAGACAGAGTTGTACAAAGCTGTCAGTCTCCCTTCTCTTCCAGAGTCATTGAAGTCCAGTGGCTGGACAAAAGTCAGGATGACTGGAAATGGCCCAAGATGCAGTGGATGACCTTGGCAACTTTTATGTCTGACCAAACTCTAAGTATCCCACAGCACCTGCTTAAGCCACCTACATGGCCATTGGAATAAATTGTTCTCATCCACCCCCTCTGGAGGAAGTCTTCACATGAGTGGGGACCCTCCCACCCCCCACCTCACTGATAGATTTGTGGTCCATGGGATACCTTCAACCTAGTTTAGCCCATCTGCCAAAAGGGTTTTACTGGGGTGTGATCCCTTCCCATGCCACACCTTCTTGGAGCCACAAGTGGGTGCCAGGTGGACACCAAAGGTAAATAAGCAGCCCTGAAAAGGTCTAGGCAAGCCCTCACACCAGAGATACTAGTCCTCCTTGAACACCCACACACCCCATTGTACCTACATTTGCACCTACACACACCGGCATTTGCCATGTAGTGTACTAGGTAGTAGGGATAGAAATATGAAAAATAATAAAACAATTTCTTCAGGACATTGCATTCAATGTGAGAACACAACATATAACTCTATAAGTACAGGAAAATGGACCGGACCTTCAATTTCAATAGTATAGGAGACTCCTAGATGAGAAAAAAAAGCTCTGCCAATGCAGTGACTTGCCCAGGGCCACACAGCCAGTGTGTGTCAGAGGCAGCATTTGAACCCAGGTCTTTCTGATTCAACAATCATTTGTTAAACAACTACTATGTACCAGGCATGGTACAAGGAGCTTGAAATAAAAATGCAAATAATTTTTAAAAAATCTAATCTCAAGGTGTTTACATTCTCATGGGGAGAGATTAAAGACAAAAATATTTATTGGAAAGCCCTTTCTATAGGGAGGGTAATTGAAGCTATGGGAGTAGATAGAAAGGAAGGGAAGGGGAAAAGGGGAGAAGAAAGAATATCTTAGTGTACATCCCTTTTTAAGGATCAAAATTATAGGAGAACTAACAGAATGAAATACATTGGGAGAAAGAGTGGGAAAATCTGTCAAAACGGAAGGTATGGCCTGTATTTCAAATATCACAGAGAAGTCAAGGATGATAAAGATAGAACAAAAACCATTTAACTTACCAATGGACATTGGATTTTCCCAGATCAATAAGAAGAAAATAATGAACTTGGTTGAGTGACCTTAGCTCACTTTGACCCTCACTTACTGTGTGACTTTGGACAAGTCATTTACACCGTTTGGACTTTAAGTTTCATTCTCCGAATAAAAAAAGAGTGATACTAGAAGATTTTTCAAGATCCCATTTGAGTTCTAAAGTTCTATGAACTATCTTTAGTTTTAATCTAATAAGTAAAATCTACAGCATAAAAGTAAAATGGATGTCAATAAACAATAAAATAATTCATACTTCAGCTAGAGATAATGATTTTATTGTCCTCATTTTATATCGTAGGTCTTGAATACAGAAAACTTACAAAAAGGAAAGAAAATATCACTCAATAAGAATTTTTTTTTAATGAGCAGAATGTATCAGGTTAGGCAAACAAACACAGGAAAGCAAACACAGAAGAGAACTAGTCCCTGCCCTCAAATATGCTTCATTATACCATGAGCTACGTAGCAATAGCCAAATAACTACTTTATATCTATAAAGAGATATTAGAAGAGCCTCCAACTAATGCAGGAACCAGGAAAAATGCTTACAGATGGTGATAGTTGTGCTGAACTATCAAGGGTACTGAGAACTACAGAAGTTGAAAGTAAGAAGGGAGGCATTGCACACTTTAGAAACAACCTGTGAAAAAGCATGAAGGAAGGAAAAGGAATGGCATATGAAGAAAACCATAAGAAGGCTAGTCTGGATATGGGGCAGAGTATGTGAGAGAGAATAGCATGTCACTGAACATTTCTTGTTCAAGAATCAGCCTATAGAAATTTAGGAGACATTAAGAGATTGGTTGGAGGATATCGATGATATCCTCCTTGGTTGTTCTCAAAGATTATCTAAGTTGTAAACAAGTTAAATTCTTCATTGGTGGAAAACATACTATACTTATGAAGCATAGAGCCCTGAAATTTTGAAGAATATTAAAATGGTTATATTCTAAAGGGTAATGTAATTAAAGAACATTATTAAATAGATAAATGAGTCTGTGAAGAAAGGGTAAGGGTTTGGTTCAAAAAAAATTCAAATTAGAAATGAAAAAAATAACAAGAAAGAACTCATGTTTCATCATAAACTAGACAAAGTTCCCAAATGAAATGTCACTGGTTTTGTTCTAAAGATAGGATCTGCATATTCTGAGTGGGCCCTAACACTGGCAAAAAGTGTTTCCACTCCTCTGAAACATATTTTGCCAAGGCTACTGATGTCTGAAAAAAAGGAAATCTGCTTGATGTAATATAAATACCACATCAAGCTTCAAAATCTGCAGAGCAGAGCCCTTTATGAGATTGCTTTCATAAATGTGTCTTCGTTAGAGTACCAAGGGAATTAAGCAATTGTGAATTCTTTCATTGAAATAAGCAGCTGAGCCTCTGGTGTTGCTTTCCTAGTTTGTGAATGAAGAGGATTTTGCAAAGCACATCAACACAGATGACAATGAGCCAGGAAAAAAAAAATCTCACAGAAGAGACCTTGAAAGTGGAGAAAAAAGGAAGACATGAGAATGACAATGAGAATGAACAAAAGTAAAAAGACAAGTCCACGGGGGCTAGTGGGAAGAGTGAGGTGCACAAGCTAGACATCTCATGACCTATGGGTCCTGATTACCCATAGTTGTGAAAATGGGCACTGCACAGATAAAGGCTAGGCCTTCTAGAAAAATATTAAATGACTCCAGATTAGGGAGTCTTAGCCTTTTTTGAATCATGGCAGTCTGGTGAAGGTTATAGATTCCTCAAAATAATGTTTTTTAAAGATATCAAATAAAATGCGATGGAAACCAATTCTATTGCAATAAAATTAAACTAATTTAAATTCAAAAACCCTCTTTAATCAATTCACATTTTACTTTGGAGTCCATAGACCCAAAGTTAAGAACTTTTGCCTCAGGTCATAATTATCCATACTGTCAATGGCTATTATGATCATAATGTTTATTTGTTTGTTTGTTTGTTTTATCAAGTGGAATGGTTCCTGAGACAATTCAAGTGACCATAGTCAATGTGGTTATGGTAGACTTAGCTCTTCTGAAGAGTCAGAATGAACATCTGATCCATGGTTCAATTATTGGCCTACAAATAACTGAACTCATCATCCAGGTATGGATTAGTATCCATGTACATAAGAGCACTTCTTGGAGCTGTTATTTAGAGTAAAACCTTTTGGACAAAACTATTTTCTATTTTATGCCACACAATTTTTTTATGTTACATCAAGCACTATGATGCAATATAAAGCAGGAAAGATTTGTAGACAGAAATTTGGGGTTTAAATCCTGTCTTTATCATTTACTAGCCAAGCAACTTTGGAGAAGTCATTTTGACTCTGTGATCCTCACTTTCCTCAACTATAAAATAGCAGTATTACTTACAACACAGAGCTCTTGTGAGCATCAATGAGATAATGAATATGAATATGTTTTGTAATGGTAGAATCATAGAGTATAAAATCAGAAGAAACATTAGAAATCATCTATTTCAATTGTTTGAATTTTATTAATGAGGCTTAAAGTGGCAGAATGACCTTAAAGTGCTATGCAAATGTTTACAAAAATATAATGAATTTGTTTTGGGATTCTTGTCACTCCAATCTCCCCTCTATTGCTGCCCAATATCTAGAGCAACGTTTGTATGTAGCAGGTTTTCAATGAATATTTGTTGACGGACTCATTGGATTTTAGAAAATTTAGTGCATGACTGCCTCTTATAGCATTTTTTGAGTTTCTGGTATAATATTATTTATCTAACTATAGCAATTAATGAGGTTATTCTATTCAAATTGTCATATTTTACATTTTATTGATCATCAAGATGGTCCATGCATAGGTATATTTTCATCTGCATTAACATTTAAATTTGCTTGTTTCTAGGCTGTGATCTACCCTGGTTCTGCCTTTATAGGAAACCTTTCCCAATCCCTCTTAATTCTAATGCCTTCCCTCTGTTGATTACTATATATCTTGTTTTTACAGTTGTTTGCATGATCTCTACCTCGTTAGGTTCTAAGCTCCTCAAGGGCAGGGACTTTCTTTGTCCTCTTTTTGTTTCCCCAGAACTTAGCACAGTACCTTGAACACAGTAGGTACTTAATAATGTTTGTTGATTGATTGATAGATATAGTAGCTGTTTAATAAATGCTTGCTGACTGATCAGATTGCAGCTAGAGTACTGTGTTGAATTTTTGGAGCACAATTTTGGGAAAGGCATTAAAAAACTGGAGAAAAAAGAAAGAGGTAACAAGAATGGTGATGGGTCTTAACACTTTGCCAGATAAAGATTAATATTTAGTTTGAAGGAAAAAAAATTAAAGCAGGATTGGGGAGGGAGGACAGATTAGCTGTCTTTAAATATTTGAAGTGTTATCCCATGAAAAAATAAAATTGTTTTAACACAAAAGGCAGAAAAAGAAGCAATATGCAGACATTGAAAAGACATTATGAAAAATTTAAGCTTTGTGTGAGTATAATACATATATGGGGTAGATTTATTCTGGTGGATTCTGTGCCCATATTTACCACTATAGCTATTGAGCTCCAACAAATGGACTTCCCATTTACACAATGCCAGCCACTTATAATTATATCACCATGAGAACTTAAACATAATCATTCACTTAACAATAGAGTAAAAGCAATAATGAACAATACATCACAGGTATTTGATATAAAACAAATGCTGAAATAATCAATACATCTCAGTAAACACATAAAGTTGTATCACACTCTCATCAGTGGACTCAATATCTATGCGAAAGAGTTGACACATATACAAAGCTGTCAGAAAGGCACATAGGTGAGAAAAACTCATATGTTAAAAGGTAACTCATAATTCTGGACTGTAATCCTCAATGCCATTGATTCTTTAAGAAATATTTGTACCATACAAAACTAGGTAATTCATACCAGCTAAGTTCTTAACTTCTTGCTAGATTCCTTCTAACTTTTAAAGGCTCAAATAATAACCTCTTGGTACTTAGTGACTCATCTTTCCTTTATGTGGCAAAAACTCATGAGCTGCTTATTCCTTTTTTATTAGTTATAAAACAATTCTTATTCAATCATCCCATTATCACAAAACAATTATTTAATTAAATTGTCAACTGTTCTCCAGACTATCAATGGTCTTACTAACATCTGGTGTTCAGAAACCATCCTTACATCTAGTACCTATTTGTAAATGGTGTGATGATATGATTGAACTACACTGTTTTGTGACTGCACAAGTGGTACTATGGAATAAATGTACTGTGGAATAAATGTACTATGGAATAAATCAGACCATACGAGCGTGTTTTTCACAGTTATGCTGTGGCTGAATTAGGAAAAAAAGAATGAGCACATGCTTTACCCAAAAATAACTTGTTTATTGGAATCTTTTGCTGAAATAATAATTCCAATTAAACTCTGGAAAATATTAAGGGGAAAGGGATGATCTTCACCCAAGAAAAATGCATTGACCTTTATCCCTATGTTAGTGTTTCTGTTCAATGTAGCTAACTGTACATTATGAGTTTATTTCAAAGAATTGAACAGAGAATAAAATCAAAGAAATAAAAGTTTTTGGCAGAGGAGTAATTTCTCCTTATGGATCCAAATGAAAAATCATGGGCCCTTTCCCCACATACCTCTTGCTACACCATTGTCCTTTACTTTTTCAAACTCTTAGTTATCACTGAAAGCTTTTGATGCCTCACTAATTGGTTTTAGCACTGTAGAAGAGGTACTGAAATCAGTAAGCAAGAAATTTCCAGCAGTAGGTGGAAAAGGGATAAATTTGAGTCTCACCATATGCTTTGAGATATTAAGTCATTACAACTTAAAGTCCCCAAAAGAAGATGGAACTTGTTGCTTTTTCAATGATTATTTTTAAAACACAGACTCATTATGAATGCTTGCAAGCTGCTTAAAATATACTTGCTAATTCTAAAATTCCAAAGCCTAAGCTTCACAGTTTTTATTTTTGTAGACACAACTCCCATCCTGACTGCCTGTTATGTGAGATATACCCTGACACCTAATGTGCAGTGAAAAATGTAGTAACAAAGAAAATAGCTTAGTGATAGAAGGTGTATGGTTCCAGCTCTTTAATTCACTTCTGAGAGTGTCTATATTCTCTAGAACAAAACTCTGGCTATGGAGTCAGGAGGACTGTGATACTTATCCATTATAAAACACCAACTATACCTAACTGTAGAGCAAGTTTATTTTGCACATCTGTGCATTAATTTTCTTGGGCAGCACAGAGTTAAGCGATCTCTGCCAGCTACTGAGAAATAAAATGACTAGTTCATCACTGACGACTGGATCTATTTTTCCCAGGCTAACTGAGGTAAGGACTTCTGGCCCTGCAGGTTAATTGGGATATTGCCCTGATGCGGGAAGTTCTGAGCAAGGGTCAGTAGGCATGTACTCTGGAGTCACCCACACTGCTTCACCTAGTCTCTCTGACACCAATGACATGAATGAGACAGAAGTGGAATAAAATCTGTGATCTCTGGTGCTAAAATAGTGTTTTCCACTGACTCCCTCAAGGCTTAATTGGCATTTGTAGGTAGCAAACCTGCCACATTGGTCTTATTAACACCATGTTCTAAAATAGCAGTGGTAACTACTAGCCTGACTACTTAATGTCCTGAAGCTGGCTATCTTTTCTAATAAAGAGTACCCCCTCCCCCTACACAAACACTCTTTCATAGACAATGGACCCTGGATATGCTTCTGCCCTTTTTTAAAATTCCTGACAATACTCGTCCCGGTTAAACCCCAGCATCAGATTTTTTTGCTTTTGCTCAAGGGATCTGGGTATAGATAGTTGGGCAGGAACTGGTATGTTGGATCCACCTAGAACACCCCCAAATCATTCTCTGGTAGCCATTGGCCTCAGGGAAGGGTTGGTATGGTTGAGTATGTTCAAGGAAGAATTCAGGTAGGGACCCTGGGCCCACCAGAAGGTTTCAGGGTCTGTGCTCTCCTTTTTTGTGCTTACTTTTCTATTTTCGCAGCACCTTGTCTATCCCAGGATCTGGAGGAGGGAGAGGAAGGAATCCCTCTGTGAATTCCTGCATTGGGTGGGGGAGTCTGGAGGTGATACTCTCTGTGACTTCCTAGAGCAGGGTATCTCTAAACCTAGATGGAATGCTGGCAGGAATATGGTATCCTAGTACTTGGCTATCAACTTCCTGCAATTCTCCCTCCAGATTATTTCCCCAATTAACTTAAACCCTCATGGGTTTTTGTTTCCTTATCTCTAAAATGACTGGTCTAGACTAGATGACTTCTAAAGTCCATTCCATCTACAATTCTTTAATTCTATGACCACGTAATCTTACTGGATTTTGTCTTTCCTACATTTCTGTAACCAAATACTTTGTTCTTTCTCATTTCTATATGTTCCTGCCTTCTCCTTCACTACCTCTTCACCTTCCTCTTGACCCCTTAACAAGAATAGTCTGTCCCTGGTGTTATTCTCTTTTCTGTGCTCCCTTCCCCAGTAGTAAACTCATTCAGTCTTACCACAACAACTGATGTGTCTATGCAAATGGTTTTCCAATCAGCATTCCCAAAATACAGAATTTCAAAGATAGAAGAGAACTCAGAGATCTCATAATTCATTATCTGAATAGGATCTCTATGGCATCCCCAAAAGTCCTCATTTACCCTTTACTTGAAGATTTCCTGTGAGAGAAAACTTTATGACCTGTGAGAAGCGTTTTCTGTCCTGACCCCTCTTTTGAGTTTCAAACTGATATCTGCTATTATTGCCTATGGCATGCTAGTTGTTTGCCTGAAAATATACTGAATAGATTCAATATTCAAGGACCCAGGCAAGATCTTCAGAGGTTAAAAGAGCTGTAAAGTAGATAAAAAGAATAGTATAAGTGGTATCCAAAAGACAATGACTTGGTTGCTCAAAACCAGGGATTCTTAAACTCATAGAATTTCAGAATTGGAAAGCGTCTCAAAAGTCATCTAGTTCAACCCATATGTACCTAAGAAAGAATTGTCTAACAACATCTTTGGCAGGTAGTCACTTTGCAACCACATGAAGACCACCTATGAAGGCAGTCCATTAAAATTATGAAACCACCCAATATAAAGAAATCTTCCCTTTTATTCAGCCCATATCTACCTCTTTGTAATTTGTACCCACTGTTCTTAGCAAAGCTTAAGATCCTAGTCTCAGCTGGGCATTTACCACCCTTGGGGATTCCATTTACCCCTTTCCTCATTTTCTCCATTTTTCTTATTTAAGGTTTGGATTAGATGATCCATTCTAATTCTTAAACGTTTTATCTGAATGTTAACAGTCTATATAGCTTTCATGATTTTCATGGGAAAAAAAAACAATTAATTTCCAAAGATATAGATAGAGATTGCATGAATTGACTGGCAGTTTGAGCTGGCTATAAATCTATGCTACTTTGTGATCTTCAGCAACCCAAGACTGACAATATGGAACAGTTTGTCCTACAAGAGACAAGTAAGTCTGAAAGTAACTTTAAGGCTTAATGTGAATAACCAGAAAGCTGGGCTATCTCTTTACTATGGGAATCATCAGTATTTAGGGATCTTCATGAGACAGGGTGATCTGACAACAGAATGGATAGAATGAAAAGCCTCCAGGCACTAAAAGTAATGAGAGACTTGAAAAGTATAAGTATTGTTTCTGTTTCTATTATTTGCTTCTACTACAAATTGCTTAATGGGTGTGATCCTGTTGAAAATTGAGCTGTTGAGTAGGTGTCCAGAAAAGGAATGAAGTCATCAGCCAAGCCTGGTAGACTCTCTCTGCCTCCAAATAATAAAGGTGCTTATGGACAGGTGGCATCATCTCACAACTAGGGACTTGAAATCCACCTGGACTGGGAAATAATGCCAACTTACTGCATTTAATGTCTAAATGTCTTTGTTTAGCATCCAGCCAACTCAGAAACCTGTTGTCATCAATAGGAGTTACTATGTGTTTCTCTATTCATCTGCCAGGCAATCATATCTGTACATTTATGTCTTTGTTTTATTTATCTCGTTTTCTTAGCAAAACTTCAGTTAAACCTTAGCAAGCCTATAAGAAATTAGTGTTTTCTTCTAGGACACACTAGATTTGGAAGCAAAAGACCAGGGTTCAAATTTCAGCTCAGCTTGCTATTGGCTATGCAACTTTGGGTCAATCCCTTTACTTTTCTGAGTCTCAGATTCCTCACCTGTAAAATTAGAGGGTTACTTTATATAGACTAAAGCCAATTCTAGTTTTAATACACAATAATTTTAACTACAGCAGTCTCCTAACTGTTCTTCCTGTTTCCATCCTCTACTCTACTTTAATGTGCCTCAGGTAGTGCTGACAATATTTGTTAATTGATTATCATAGATTCATGCTATGAATAATACTTTAATGAAGTTGCCTGCAATTTCTGAATGTATCTTTCTCCACTCTATCCACCTTTTGTTTTCATTTACCATCTGTTTCTCCATATATAAAAAGTAGGTCAATTTGTCATGAATTAAATTACTGATGGTGAAAAAATGGAAACTTAAACTTGTTTCTAAGTCTTATACATTTACTTTTTTTTCTGAACATGATAAAAGGAAGTATCAATTAGTCAGTAACATTCAACAATTCCTTATTATGTACCGGGAACTTTACTGAACACTGCTTATAGAAAGAAAGTAAAAAAAAAGACAAAAAAACATGGTCCCTGCCTTCAAGGAGATATATAATGGAATAGGTAGCCTTCATGACCTTCAAGCCTCATTTAGTTTCTTGCATATGTAATTCAGCTCATAAGAGTGGGAAAAAGGACCACACTTGACTGGAAGATAGGAGTAACGAAATCTAGCCCTACCTCTCCCATTAACTAGGTTTGTCATCCTGGGAAAATTTCTCTGGACCTTAGTTTCCTGTTCTTTAAAAAAAGGGAGGGGGTTGAATTAGATGGTCTTTAACATTTCTTGCAGCTCTAAGAGTTTATGATTTGGAATATCATGAAGAACAAGAGAAATCATGCAGAACTGTGAGATAAGAGCAAATTCCTACTATTTTTTCTTTTTTTTAAAAGAAGGGAACAGATTTTACAAACTTTACTTTGCCTCCTGGAGAGATTTCAGAAGAGATCACTAAAGAGATGGTGACTAAGCATCCATAAAAGGAAGTGATGATTTCAAAAAGCCAGTAAGTCTCCATCAGTGACAAGTCTTGAAGGACTAAACTTTTTTCCTTTTCAGAGTAGGATTTCCAAGCTAATGGATCAATAAATTATTGATATAATTTACCAAAAATTTTAATAAAGTGTTAGATAAAGAATATCATACCATTCTTATTGAAAAAATGGAAACATTTAGAGCTGTAATATAATTAGACGGCTTTAGAATTCCTTCAGTATCCAGAAATGAAGAAGAGTCAGTCATCAGTGGTTCATTGTTAAGTTGTCCAGATATCTCCATTGGAGTACTTCAGGGGACCATGTTTGGTCATGGGAACTTGACTTTTTTAATCAATGAAATGGATAAAGATATACATGGAATGCTTATCAATCTAAAGAGTAACATCAGAGAGCAGAGGAACATTATCTCCTCTTTCCTGGAATTTCTCTTAATGAAGCCAAAGCATGATCACATTAGTTTGGCTGCCATATCACATTGCTGACCTATAGTCCAGAGTTTCATTTTGTTTGTTTTTTTAATGGTGGAGAGAATGTTCAATGAAGAATTTAAGGAGGTGGAGGAAGAAAGTGAAATTCCTCCTTGTGTTAGACTGGTTACCTTTCATGGAAGCTTGCAATTGTCCTAAGAAAATCACTCAGATCCTGTGTTGGGGAATAGTTGATCACAATGTTGGTATCCTCAGAAGACTTTTTGTATACATGTCAATGTGCATTTTCCCCAGGATTCTGACACTTGACAAGGCATACATGACACATATCTGAAACTTGGTTCCATTAATGAACTTTGTGAGTATTTTGTTTTCCCAGTCACAGTTTCAGAAACAGTGAATAGAATAAATTGGATGGAGGAAGGGGTTCACGTACAGCAGTAATTTGAACTAAAATAGAAAATGTAGATTGGGGCATGATTAAGGAAGGTTTTAAATATCAAGGACTGTACTAAATGAAATGACTTTGTGAGATAATTCTATAAAATGCTAAAAAAATAGGAAGATTTGAGAGTGGTAAAATATTAGAAAAAAAGAATGATTACTATTATAAATAGATAGAAATAGAAATATATGAATGATATTTGAGTGAATACAAAGTTTCTTTTTTCCCCCCATAGTAAGTGACCTGGGAACTAGGGATAATTGATTTCACTCTGTGAAACCAAAACAAAATAAGATTTTTAAAAGGAAATCCCAATGCAATTCCTCTGCTGAAAGTCAAGACTTAGAATCCTTTGAAAGGAGTGTCAATTAACTTCCATATATCCAGGTCACAGCATTGAACTTTAACTGTTATTTCACAGCATAGTTTCATTACCATTACTCTGGCCATGCCTTTATAATGACAAAACTTCTGTTAAGTCAATCACTTCAGTCAAAAAAAATTTTTTTAACTGATCCAGTGAGGTGGAAGGTGGTCTGTGGAGGATCAGTTATGTATGTTGTTCAGGGAAGTGTAGACAAAGTCCCTGGATGACTTTTCAACTAAGTGTTTGGTCATTACAGAGAAAGCCCAAGAGTATCCATGGCATTAGGCTAGACATATTAATATGACAAGACAAATGAGGAAATTTGTACGGATAAATGAGTGATATGTCCAGATTTCCTTTATTTCTTTTTTTTCTTTTAAAGCATTTTACCCTTAACTATGTCCCTTTAGCTGTTTAATAAGTTGGATTCTTTCAAATAGACACAAAAGGGCCTTGGTTGCCTAGCAACTGGTTTAGTAAACATTCAGATATCGTGAGTATAACGGCATGTTATGTAATATATTGTACCTGCATTTTATGTTGATTTTCTTCCTTCCTTTTTTTTCCCTTTCTTTTCTTTGTTGACTGAATGAATCCATATTCCCCGTTATTACTTTTTTTGTTTTTTTTTGTTTTTTTTGCTAAGACTGAACAGTTAGCACTTGTGGGACTATATAATTTCTCACTTGGGTTATGATAAATTTCTGCTTTCTTCTCAACTGAAATATATGTCCATTTTAGCACTTACTAATATAAATAAAAACACTAGGCAAAGACCTGAAAGGAGATATAAATACATTTACAGACCGGACATTTGTAGCATGTTTTCTTCCTAGAAAGGGAGCAACATTCACTTCCTCTGTTCTTGCCACCACCTGCACTGATTCTGATCCTTGACATGTAAATGCACCCCCCTCTCATTGTCTTCAAATCGAGCTGTACTGACCAAACTGAGAGAAGAAATCTCTTTTGCTCTAGCCTAATTCTCTCGCCACCTACTTGAGACCAATCCTATAGCTTCATCATATTTTGCTAATGGAATAGATGGTCCAAATTTGTGATGATATTTGCTTAAGGAACTGCCAAGGAAGAAACTCTTTCTATCAATGCAGATCATCAACTTTTCCACAACTTAGAGTTTCAAAGGGTTCTCTTGGACTTTGAAAGGTGAAGTGTTCATGCAGCCCATTTATAATGGAGGCAGAAAGTAAATATCTTTTCTTCCTGGTTTCAAGATCAGGTCTCTACTCCACTACACCAGACTGTCTCTAATATTATAAATGCATTAAATCAGCAAATACTGGGTCAAGTAATTTCTCCTTATTTTGTACATATGCATGCTAACATATAATTACTATCTGTTTTGCACTGCCCTCTTTTTATATTAATTAAAAGCATTTAAATCATACTTTTAAGGAAATTTCAAAAATAAGAGTAATAACATGTCAGGAAAATCACAATTATCACCTGGATCAATAACAGAGTTTATATGTAGAAAGCAAAGAATTTAAAATGATTAATATTTAATATTTAATGCCTTCCCTCTGTGGATTACCTCAAATTTATTTTTTATATGTCTTATCTGTACATAGTTGTTTATATAATTGTCTCCTCCCATTAGAATGTAAGCTTTTTGAAGCCAAGGACCCTTTTTTACCTTTCATTATATCCCCAGAGCTTAGCAGTGTGCCTGACACATAGCAGGTACTTAATAAATGTTTGCTGAATGACTATATCAATCTATATGTTTAGTTCCATAATTCAGTTCATCAGAAATATGTGGTAAAATGGTGAGGTGTATGCTAGATAAAAGAATTAAGTGGGCTTGAAACTAATTGAATACTGTATACCACAGAACAATCATTTACTATCAACCTAGAATGAAGTCTATAGTGTATTTTACCAGGGATCCATGCTTGACACTCATTATCTAATGATTTGAATGGAAAAACAAATGCCACAATTCTCAGATTTGTAAATGACTCAAATATAAGAGAGATACTTAACATCTTGAATGACAAAGTTAGAATTTTGGAAGATCTTGGTGAACTGGATCATTAAATCAAATCTAAAATTTGATCTAAGATCAAATCTAACAGAGACTACATTTACCATCTTTCACTTGGGTTTAGAAAAGCAACCTCACAAGCATAAGATAGGGAAGACATGCCTGAACAGCCATCCAAATAGAAGCTTTGGTCACTTGCAAGCTCAATATGAGTTAACAGCATGATCCCATAACCAAGAAAACCAAGCCAATCTTAGACTGTATTAAGAGAAGTGTAGCATTCAGAACTAATGAAGGTAATTTCCTACTTTCACCTCTGGTCAGACCTCTTCTGGTATTCTGGGTATCTCATTTTAGGAAGAACATAAAAGCTGGCGAGTGCAAAGAAAAAGGTAACCAGGTTGGTGAAGAACCTTCAATTCATATCACACAAGGATCAGTTGAGTGAACTAGAAATGTTTAACCTAATGAAGAGAAGACAGGGGGTCATGCTAGCTGTTTTCAAAATTAGAAGGCTTATCATGATGGATTAGACTATTCCTGCTTATTTCTAGAAGGTAGTAATAGGATCACTAAGTAGAGGTGGCAAAGAACCATAGTTAGATTTGTTATAAAGGGAAAAGAAAACAACTTTCTAACAATAGATAGAACTGTAAGGAAGAGACACATTTCAGCAGGAAGAGGAGAAAAATTTGTGCATTCTAGGCATAGGGAGATGGCCTAATACCAATGTCAGGCCTGGAGGTGTCAAGAACAAAAAAGAGGTGGTTGGTACAATACCCTAGTTTTCTGGAACATAGAGTATATAAAAGTAATAAAGTGAGATAAGGGGAAGGCTTTGTGGAAGCCCAGTTGTGGAGGGTGTTGAATGTTAGGTAAAAGAATCTAAATTAGATACAGATCAAGGGAGGGAACTTGGGCTCTTCCTCTCCATTTGTATGAATATTAATGCATCATCCCTTCTATTTCAAGAGGGACAAGAAAGCTATTTATTTTGTCCTTAAAAGAGAGGAAGGGGCCTCTTCACAAGTTACTTTTAGATGAGGGTAGGAGTAGGAAGGACGGCCTCAATAATTCCAGATGTTTTGTACTTTCCTATTCAGAAAGGCAACCTTAAGACACTCATTGAGCTGGGGCTTGTGAGTAGTAGTTTCAATTTCTGAATGACGTGATGCAAATTTGGCTATGGCCCTATTTGGAAAAAAAAACCAGAACTACAATGTTTATTGCCCACACAAGACTGGCATATTTTTAGTTCAAAGCCACCTTCCCTGAGGAATCAGGAACCAGCCTGTCCTTATGACACATTATGTACTGATTACGAAGCTATTCTGATGTGAAGTGCAGAAGGCAACCGGTATGTTAAAGATTTGTTATGAGAATGATTTACTTGGGGGAAAAGTAAGTTCTTCATGCCTCAGGAGTTTGCTCAAGTAATTAAGTTTGCCTGTGGGATAAGCATAGGTATTTAGGATAGTTAGCATTGATTTATAGATCTTTCCTGTCCTTGTCTTCATACAGAATGATAGGTTTCTCTCCACTAGAGAAGAAACAAAATAAACCAAATGTCTATGATTGACCTTGAAATCCATGTCAGGGACTATTAGGTAATTAGCTAGAATCCAGATGGGATGACTTCTCTGTGTGAAGGCTGATGTAGACTTGAAATCTAGATACATGGATAAGAGGGGATAAAGACCATTATTCCAGAATTAAATACTTTCCTAACCTGTATTTGATATTTTATAGTTAAGGTTAAATATAAATATGCCTAAGCTCCTATGCACACGCAGAAATATTGGAAAGCAAAATAAGTTGAGATGAGCACCTATCAGACTTACTAAATATCCCAAGATGGTGTGGGTTCAGATAATTTGGTTTGTTTCTACATTTTCTTTGCTATTTAATGTATAGGGCAGCTAGGGTGGCACAGTGGATAGGGTGCTGGGCCAGAGTCAGGAAGACTCATCTTCCTGAACTCAAATCTGGCCTCTGCCAGTTACTATCTACGTGACCCTGGGCAAATCACTCCACCCTGTTTACCCCAGTTTCCTTATCTGTAAAAATGAGCTGGAGAAGGAAGTGGCAAACCTCTTGATTATCTTTGCTAAGAAAACCCCAAACAGGGTGATGCAACCGAAACAGTTGAATGTAACAACAAGATTAGATGTATACCACTTTAGTTATCTCTCCCAGAGTGCTCTAAGTCCTTCTAAATTGGATTTCCTGCCTCCAGTTTCTCTCCTTTTTAATCCAGGCTGCACACTGCCTTGTCATGCAATCTAGATCTGAAAAGCCTGTGGTCACTTTAGGGGTCACTCAGCTCTCTCATTTTACAGAGAAGGAAACTGAAGGCAAGAGAGGTACAGTGATTTGTGCAAGGTGACATAGGTTGCAAGTGGCAGACTCAGAATTTGAATGCAAGCCCTCTGATTTAAAATCCAGGGCCCTTTCCACTGTGTCTCAGTTCCTCTTTCTGAAATAACACTTTGATCATGCCATTTGGAAATGTGAGAATTTTCCCCATTGCCTGGAGTGGTGATGTCAAACTCACTGTAGCAGCAATCCCCTTGCAAAAATCTCAACTGTAACCAGAAATATTAAAATGCAATTGGGAAATCTTTAACAAAATAAATAAAAAGATAATACAACACAGATAATGTTAACTTGTGGTTTTCTAAATCAATATGCAGACCATAAAAATCCTTTTCTATTTGAATTCGATACCACTAGCCTGGAGAATATACTGACAACTCCTTCGCCCTTCAAAGTATCTTGCAGTTTAACTCCAATTTATCTTTCCTGTCTTATGTACATATGCTTTTCTCCCCAGACAAGTGACTCCTCTCAGGATGGTATTCTCATCATCCCCCTAGTCCAGACACAGTGACATAGTAGATAGAGAGCTGAAGGCAGCTTCAAGATAGACCTGAGTCTCCAACATTCTGATTTCATCCTATAACAATTTCGTGATATAGATACTTAAGGTTTTATTATCTCCAAATTTGTATTTACAAATGAGAAAAGTGAGGCTCAAGGAGAATGAATTGTCCATCATCATAGAGCTGGTGAAGAGAGTGGAGCCTCTTGGGCAGTATACCTGGAAAAAAATTCTGTAATGTTTCATTCAAGAGATGAATATTGAATATCTAGAAAAAGGAGCAGTGATTTAAAAAAAAAGCCCTCATAGATTTATGCAGTATAGATCCAGATCCTTCTGACACTAGCACCATCACCTCTAGGATCAGTCTTAACCATCAGTCTGTTTACCTGAAGTATGACAGCATTCTGAAAGAGATCTTTACCTCAGGACTTATCCCAGGACCAAAGACTAATATGATACTTCTTACTTCCAGTTCCTCATCTACAGGAAAGGTCACTGATATCAGGGCCAATTTCTCTTATTCTTTAATATTTGAAAGAGAACTGATTCCCTTTGCTGCCATTAACCAGATACTAAAGAGGGGGAATACCACCAGCCAAGTGACAGAGTAGATAAAATTCTAGGCCTGGAGTCAAGAAGACCTGAGTTCAAATTCAGCCTCAGAACACTCTCTGTGTGACTCTGGACAAATCACTTATCCTCTGTCTCAGTTTCCTCAACTGTAAAATATGGGTAATAATAGAATGGTTGGAAAGATCAAATGAGATAATATCTGTAAAGTACTTAGTACAATGCCTAGCACATAGCAGGTAATGCAGAAATGCTTGTTCCATTCTCCCTTTCCTTCCCTTCACATACTAAAAAGTACTATATTCTCATTCTATGGTAAGCAAGCTCCTACCTCTTACTCTCCCAATCACAGTACTGCTAAATAATGAGCTAAATTAAAACCATCTCTTCCCCTGCCACCAATTCCCATATTCTCATCATCATCCATCTCAGCTTTATCCCTCTCACATACTAACTTGGCAAGTCTTACCCCTTCCTGTGTGTTCTCCATATCCTTAACAAGAAGGGACACAGAATGTCACTCACAGGGACCTGACTCCCTCTAAAAGACATTTTATCCCTAACCATCCTTCTCATGTACCTTCTCATGCTCCCAGACACACTAGCCCTAGAGAAGTAGACATGCTTATTTGTTCCCAAAGCCACTACCAGATACTCTAAACACCATCACTCCACTTCTTCTCCTCTATCAATTACGTCAATCCTTCTGTTAGCTATCTATAGGACCCCAGCTCATTTTTACTTTTTACTCAAAGGATTTAGTATCTGATTCATAGTTTTCTTTTGTATCTCAATGCCTACAATGATCCTTTGAGATTTCAACATACATATTCATTTTCCCTCAAAAACGCTGGCTTCCAAATTCATCTATACCTTTCACTCCTATGACTTTTTCTTTTATTCCATTTCTTCCTCACACAGGAATATTAATACCCTTGACCTCATCCTCACCTACAAGTGTTCTATTTCCTTGATCAAGATTTCCTAAATGCCTCCCTCTGACCATTGCCTCTTGTCATTATATTTCTTTCTGTCCTTCATTCCTAAGCCAAGTCTTTACCCTGATTTTTGATTTTCTGACCATCTGTCTCTTGGTGCTCTAACAATCAATCATCCTTATTTTAGCGTCTCTTTTCCTCCCTTCCCAATTTTTACCTATGGGTCATCAGTTCAATTTAACATGGTCCTCTAATGGCAAATCTATTGCCCTATGTCTTATTGCCCCTCAACCTTAGCCAAATTTCAGCTCTGTTTTCTATTAAGTATCTTTTCCACCCTTACTTATATGCTACTGTTAGAGGAAGTCATGAAACCTTTTGGTTTAGGTGTATAATAAATTTATGTTATCAAATATTAGGCAAGTCATCAATGCAGTGAAACAATCCTTTAATTCTTCCATAAATTACCAACACATTATATTCCCTACAGCACCTGGCAAAAACCATAGCTGCTCTCTTCAAGTCCCCCATAGCACCCCAATCTCCGTTCCTTCTCAGAAGGGCATCTGCTCCATATGTTGTTGTTTTTGTTCATTTTTCATTTTAAAGAGGACCTAATGACATCATGGGATGTTGTCATGACTTGTGTATGAACTGGATGTAAGTGAGGCAGAGTTGCACAAAGTTACTTTGGTGTCTTCAATGTTTAACCAAATTCTAAGCACTCCACAATTCGTGCTTCAGCTGCCTTCGTGTCCATTGGAACAAATTGTTCTCATCTACCCATTTTGCCTGAGGGGATGTCTTCACATGCTTGGGGGAGACATCTCCCCCCCACTCAACAATGGGTTTAAGCCCTTTCAGTTACCCTCAACCTGGTTTAGTCCTTCTGTTGAAATGGTTTTACTGAGGTGTGGCTGCTACATATGCTACAGCTTCTAGAAGTTGCAGGTGAGAGTTGGGTGACAGGTGGACACCAAAGGTGGATGAGCAGCCCTGAAAGGGGCTTGGGAAGCCCTAACACTAGAGGTGCTAGTCCATATATTACTGAGAAAATGAAGGCCACTAGGTATGAACTCCCTTTTCTTGCCTATGCCACATCTCAAAACACACTGACAACTCCCATTCTCTCCCCCTTTATTCCAGTTTGTAAACAGTAGTTAGTTGCCAAATCCAGTTGTTCTCTGCACATACTTTTTGCTGGGTGATGTGGCTTACTCTTCACAGACTCCATAATTCTAGATTTGCTTCTGATAATTCACAGCTGCTAGTTTGTGATACTAAGGTATCTTTGTTCCTTCATGCCAAGTAAGCATATTTTAACATTGGTTTTACAAATGAAAATGTAATGAACCTTTAAAAAATGTAAATTGGGGGAGAGAGCATAAAATTGTCACTTTTTTTCCCCTAAGAAATCTTAAGGGTGAAATTATAAAGGAGGAAGTAAATCATGAAGTGGGGAAAATGATCCCTCTAAACTCACATTTTGCTCAGTTTCTGAGACTTGCCAAGAAATTACACACTTGAGAGATGATGTAAATGCATTGTTTTCTGTTGAAAATTAGTCTCTGATACACACTAGATTTGTTTTTATTAGCTTGCTATACTCCCTCCAACCACTCCCTAGTTATTTCTCTAAATTGCTGATTGTACACTATAGTATAATTCATAATTCTAAATCATGATTACTTGTACACATTTTAGTCTTAGCTGAATTTTCACCAACTGCAATTAAAACTTTTGCATTTGAGAAAAAAAGAATTTCAGAACAGAACAGTAGCTCATCATGAATTCTGAAATAATTAAGAATCTTTATCTTACTCATGTAACAATAGCTTAAATTATTTAAATGAGGCTTTTGTGAATTAAGAAAGAAACTAATATTCATTTCAATAAATGAAACAGTATATGCATTAGTGCTGAAGACTATAATTTGCAAGTTTTAGTAACTGCCATTTACATAGTACCTTAAAGTTTGAGAATTGACTTAAATATATATGGAGATACACACACACACACACACACACACACACACACATGCACACACACACAAAAACACACATACGTTTCTAATTCCAGTCTCTCAACAAACTCATGGGATGGGTGCTATAGGTATTATTGCCTCCAATTTGAGGATGTGGAGACTAAGCCAGAGAGGTTAAGTGACTTGCCAATGGTTATATGCTTAAAAAGTCAGACACAAGACTTGAATGTAGGTCTCTGCAGTGACTCCAAGTACAACACTATCCACCAACACATTGCCTGTTAGGTTTTTTTTTTTTTTAATATTTAGACAATACTGTTACCTGAAGCTGTAGGACGATATCCATTTGACAGACAGCCAAAGATTGGTAAATTTCAATATACAGGAGAATGACACTTAGAAAAAGTACAACTTAAGAAAAGAAGAAATAAAATTTAATCTAATCTTGACTGTATAGTACTTCATCATTTCCCAGAAGTTTTTTCATTATGAATATTTTTCCATACCTCTGTCCTTTTTATCCTGAAGGATTGGGCCTTCAGACTTTTCCTTTGATTGGTAAGTTCCCCTAGGAATTTAGAGAAAGTACCTAGGCCAGATGTGTTTATTCATTCCTTTCCTTGTATCCATTCCTCCTTTCTAAACTTCTCCATCATGTTTCTGGACAGGTACCTTTTTTTGCTTCCCTCCTTGTCAGCTCTGTTTATGTGTTGTATTCCCTCATTAAAATGTAAGCACCTTACGGGGAGGAACTAGCTTTCTTGTTGCTTGCATTGCTATTCCCAGTTCTTAGTATAGTGCTTAGAACATAATAAGTAGTTAATTAGTTCTTGTTGATAACCTATAAGCCTTGAGAAGATACTTGACAGTTTTTTGACAAATTTCTGCCTTGTATTTTCCTCTCCAAATTTTGGTCACTTAAAAAATCAATCACATGCATATCTTTCAATTTTATTTAGCTGCTTGTTAAAATGCTATTTTTCTTCATTTCCCTTATTTGAGGGATGGCATATATTCCTTCTTTCATTCTAACTTCATTGATTTTTGCAAATGTATTTTTCAGATAAAAAAAATTGTCAATTCCAATATCGTCATGACATTTTTTTCATTAAACATAATTTAATAGGAAACAGTGAAAACCTTTTCAGGATTAATCAGTGGGAGAGACTGGAGGGTAGAGTCAAGATGGCAGAGTGAAAGCAGTGACTTGTTTGAGCTCTCCCCCAAACCCCTCCAAATACCTATAAAAAATGGCTCTAAACAAATTCTAAAGCAGCAGAACCCACAAAAAGACAGAGTAAAACAAATTTCCAGGCCAAGGCAACCTGGATGGTTGATTGGAAAGGTATATCATACCAGGCTGGGAGAGGAGCACAGGTCAGTGTGTGTGCCCAGGTAAGGCAGGCCTCAGTAAACCTGGAGCAGGCCTCAGAGGACTGAATCACCAGCAGCTGTGGTAGTTTCCAGACTTCTCAGCCCATGAATGCCAAAGACAACTTAGAAGGTCAGTGGGAAAATTCTGTGTCTCAGGTGAGAGAGAAACTTGGTGCAGACCCAACCCCAGTCCCTGAACTTGGCCCCAGGACAGCGGCTGCTTCCAGAGCTTCCAGCCCACAGACTGAGGGGGAATAGAGTGGCTGATCAGAGGGGAATTGCAGGAATCTCTTTGCCAGTGCTGAGGCAGGAATCTCTTTCTTTACCGGTGCTTGGATCTGGGTCACAATTGTGGGTGGCGGTCATGGGGCAAGGAGGAGTGCTGGTGTGGGGAAGCTTGTAGTGGCAGTGGAGAGGAAATTCTCCTCACAGTTCCAAGGCAGAAAAGAGTGTTTGTGGTCACTCATAGACCAGAGCACAGGCCAGGAAAGGAGTAAACACCTCACCCCTTATCATACCACCTTGAAGAACTGAAAATTTACAGGTCCCTAGAAGTATCTGTGAAAGCAGCTGCACAAAATCCCTAAAGCTTGGCACAGTACATTCTTCACACTGGAAGCAGACCCCTACCTTAACAAAGAGTTTAAAACTCAAGTAATTGGCTGGGTTCATGACTAAGCCTCGCAAAAAAAGTCAGACCATAGAATCTTTCTTTGGTGACAAAGAAGATCAAAACACACAACCAGAAGACAACAAAGTCAAAGCTCCTACATCCAAAGCCTCCAAGAAAAATACAAATCAGTCCCAGGCCTTGGAAGAGCTCAAAAAGGATTTTGAGAAACAAGCAAGAGAAGTAGAGGAAAAATTGGGAAGAAAAATGAGTGAAGCAAGATGCAAGAAAATCATGAAAAACAAGTCAACAGCTTGTTAAAGGAGACCCAAAAAAAATACTGAAGAAAATAATACCTTAAAAAGTAGCCTAACCCAAATGGCAAAAGAGGTCCAAAAAGCCAATGAGGAGAAAAATACCTTCAAAAGCAAAATTGGCAAATGGAAAAGGAAGTCCAAAAGTACTGAAGAAAATACTTCCTTAAAAATTAGAATAGAGGGGAACAGCTAGGTGGCAGAGTGGATAGAGCACCGGCCCTGGATTCAGGAGGACCTGAGTTCAAATCCAGCCTCAGACACATAACACTTACTAGCTGTGTGACCCTGGGCAAGTCACTTAACCCCATTGCCTAGCCAAAAGAATTAGAATAGAGCATTTGGAAACCAGTGACTTTATGAGAAATCAAGACACTGTAAAACAAATCCAAAAGAATGAAAAAAAAAATAGAAAACAATGTGAAATATCTCATTGGAAAAACAACTGACCTGGAAAATAGATCCAAGAGAGAGAATTTTAAAATTATTGGACCACCTGAAAGTCATGATCAAAAAAAGAACCTAGACATCATCTTTCAACAAATTATCAAGGAAAACTGCCCAGATATTTTAGAACCAGAGGGCAAAATAGGAATGGAAAGAATCCACTGATCACCTCCTGAAAGAGATCCCCAAAGGAAAACTCCTAGGAATATTGTAACCAAATTCCAGAGTCCCCAGGTCAAGGAGAAAATATTGCAAGCAGCCAGAAAGAAAGAATTCAAGTATTGTGAAAACACAATCAGGGTAACACAAGATTTAGTAGTTTCTATATTAAGGAACCACAGGGCATGGAATATAATATTCTGGAGGTCAAAGGAGATAGGATTATAACCAAGAATCACCTACTCAGCAAAACTGAGCCTAATCCTTCAGGGGAAAAATGGACATTCAGTGAAATAGAGGACTTTCAAGCATTCTTGACGAAAAGACCAGAGCTGAATAGAAAATTTGACTTTCAAATACAGGACTCAAGTGAAACCTGAAGAGGTAAA
This sequence comes from Vombatus ursinus, assembly GCF_900497805.2. Taxonomy (NCBI): domain Eukaryota; kingdom Metazoa; phylum Chordata; class Mammalia; order Diprotodontia; family Vombatidae; genus Vombatus; species Vombatus ursinus. The sequence goes on along the minus strand of NW_020954590.1, from coordinate 47,800,662 downwards.
CAGGAAAGAGAAATGATAAGAGACTTATTAAGGTTGAACTGTTTACATTCCTGTATGGAAAGATATTATTTGTAACTCATGAGACCTTTGTCAGTATTAGGGTAGTTGGAGGGAAAAAATTATATGTATGTAGATAGATGGATAGATAGATAGATAGATAGATAGATAGATAGATAGATAGATAGATAGAGGGCACAGGATGAGTTGAAGATGAAGGGGTGATATCTGGAGAATAAAATTAAGGGGTAAAAGAGGATTATCCTGGGAGAAGGAGAAAGGGAGAGGTAGAATGTGGTAAATTATCTCACATAAAACAGACATGAAAAGGCTCTTACAGTGGAGGGGAAGTGAGGGAAGGTGAGAGGGAATGAGTGAATCTTATTCTCATAGGATTTGACTTAAGGAGGGAATAACATACGCACTCAATTCAGTATGGAAATCTATCTTACCCTATAGGAAAATAGGGGAGGGGGAAGGGGACAAGAGAGCAGGGGGATGATATAGGAGAGGGCAGATTAGGTGGGGTAATCAAAGCCAAATACTTCTGAGGAGGGACAGGGTCAAAAGAGAGAATAGAATAAATGGGGGGAGCGGGACAGGATTAAGGGAAATATACTTAGTTTTTCACAACATGACTACTATGGAAGTATTTTTCATAACTACGCATGTATAACCTAAAAAAAAATAAGAGAGAGTTTCAAGGATGAGGAAATCAATGACTTTAAATGATGAATTAAAGTTAAAGGAAATAAGGGGGGAAAAGTTAACCACTGGTTAGCTTGCCATATTTTTCTTTTCTGGAATCGGTCCTTTCTTTTTTAAGTAAGTGATTTCAGTTTTGTTGATTTTTTTTTTCCTCTCTCATGTACCATTTACAAATAAACAGTGATATCTTATATACCAAAATATAAACCTAGGTAAAGAGAAATCATTCTCAGTTTCACTTCTCATAGATATGCCAAGAAGATTTTCCATTCTTATCATTTCTCAAGATATAGTTCAGATTTTGGACATATTTTGTTGCCCTCTTGCAGGATGGTACATTCTTTAAGTTTAAAGAGCAATGATTTTTAGATTTTTTAAAAACATTTATTAAGTCCCTGCTGTGTGCCAGACACTATACTGATTGCTTTGCAGGTATTACCTCATTTTATTCTCATGACAATACAGGGAGATAGGTGCTTTTATTATCCTTAGTTTCCAGATGAGGGAACTGAGGCAAACAGAGATTAAATGACCTGCTCAGGTTCACACAGTTAGTAAGAGTCAGAGGCTAGATTTTAACCTAGGTTTTTCTGACTCCAAGTTCAAGGTTCTAATCCACTGTACTATCTAGGTCCTTACAGACAGGTTAAGATCATGAAAAAAAATCATTTATGTTTGCTTGAGTTATAAAATGAAAATCTTAGCTTAGGAAGATTACTTCAAATGAAGGAAATCAATGGTCTCATAATAACAATTGAAATCATCAGGTTCATCTTTTAAATTCCAAGTTTCTAGTGGCTTTAATACACGTAATTCATCATTATATGAACAGTGTCTTATAACAAATAGAAGATTTAGATACTGTACAGTATATTTAGACTTCGAGATAATGCCTGAGGGGTCCAAGTCTTAACCAGCTTACCTATTTTAAAACAAAAATAAAGTTCACTTGATTTCTTAATGTGATGACTAAAGCCTTGTTTCTGGACTTTAAAATTCTGCTCATCATATTCAAAATAAAACTAATTTGGATTATTGATAAAAATAAAGCTAATTTGAATTATTGATAAACTTAAGAGATTAATTAATTAATTAAATTGCTAAGAATTTAAGTAAGGCATGCTAACATTGACAAAGTACCACAAAAAACTTAAGAAAATAGGATTAGAGACAATAAAGGTATTTATCAAATGCCAGAACAGTCTGACACCTATAGAAATCTTTACTGTATGACTGAACAGGTAGAAGCTTCTTGTAGCCTGTCCTGGGATAGCACAAATAAACTGGCACTTCACATGTCACATAAAAACAATCTAACCTGCAGTTTATGACTACTTCTGCTCTCTTACCTCGACTCCCATCAAAGTACACTTTATTACTGCATTATACTACACAATTTATACCAACATTCAAGTGACACTATTTAACAGCATTATACATTTTGAATCAGGTATCAAAAGTACATATGACAAATTAAGAACTTTCCATGTGACAAATTGTGTGTTAAGCAGTGTAATAATTAGATGATTGAATAATAGGTCTCCTGAGGGAATGGTAGGGGATTTGGAATCATTTGACATATAGCTAAAGTGTTTGAAGTATAGGCCATATTGAAAAATGGAATTTAAACCTTTGAAGAAATTTCATAGATACTGAATTGTGTATCATGCTCTTATATCATTGTGTTCTAATTCTTGTTGTTGTCAAGTATGGACTTCAAGTAACTTCCTTACCTTTTAAAATAACTTCAGAAACTGATTTATAATGTTTCTCAGCCCCTGCTATCATCCTTGATGTCTTCCCCATTCTCATTGGTCACCCTTTTAGCATTCTGGTTTCTGAGCTCACTGCAATCATGGTGTGAAGTTACCATTTTTCTGAGATTCTAAGCTCTGAAATTCTTTCTCATCACACTTTTCTATCTTCTACTTTGGCAAACTTTGCTTCTCCTGAAATTGCCTTTCTCCCCCCTTCATAATAACTTTTAATCTCTTCTTATTTTAGTAACCCTTGGTTTGTCTTCCATTTCCTGAAACTGAGGCAAACAGGGTTAAGTGACTTACCTGGTCACACAGCTAGTAAAAATGTTGGAGGCCATATTTCAACTCACAAAGATGAATCTTCCTGACTTCAGGTCCAGCAATCTATCCACCACCACCTAGCTGTTTCTCCTGATAGGTAGTGTAAATGCTCACACTGAAAATTTAACAATCACCTCTCCAGAACAGATACCAGTTGACTCAGGTATGCCCTGGTTGTATTTTACATTAGGGAAACTGTGGATACTTTAAGTATTATTATTAACAATGTTATTGTTATCAAGGAAATGTGGTATACTTGAGGAAACTGAGTGAAGAGCAAAGACCACTTGTTTTTGTGTGAAAGGAGTTATTTCGAATCACAAATTTTGGGTTATTCAGGGTAATTGTTGAGGGTGTTATGGTACCTGTGGATGAAAGATAATGATAGGCTCATAGATTTAGAGCTAAGAGAGATCTTAGATATCATTTAATATACCCCTTCATTTTTCAAGTAGGAAAACTGAGAGCCATCCATTAGAAAATAAACTCACTGTGAAAAAGGATTGTTTCATTCTTTGTACTTGTATCATCATCTCTAAGCACAGTGCATCTTGGGAAATGAGATACCAGTAAAAATAGAATTAATGTTACAAATTAATTGGTTAAAGAAGCATGAGGGAATATATATATATATATATATATACATATATATATATATGTAAAAAGTAGGTAAGGCAGGTTATTTCCATTAATGAGGAAAGCCAGAGAAGTAGCTATATGGCACAGTGGATAAAGCACCAGGTTTGGAGTCAGGAAGATCTGAGTTAAAATCTGGCCCCAGACATGACAATGTAGAAGGAAAGAAGGATTTATTATATTATTTATTATTTGTAAAAAAAACTGTATCATTTATATTATTACATTAATATTTTGTATTAGTATTAATAAATATGTATTTTTACTTAAGCTAGTTACCTTGATAAAGTCCTCATTTCTCAAATATATAGAGAACTGAGTTAAGTTAATAAGAATACAAGATATTTCCCCAATGGATAAATGGTCAAGGGATATGAATAGGCAGTTTTCAGAAAAAGAAATCAAAGCTATATACAGTTATATGAAAAAATGTTCTAAATTACTATTGATTAGACAAATTCAAATAAAACAACTCTGAGTTACCACCTCACACCTGTCAGACTGGCTAATATGACAGAAAAAAAAATCACAAATGTTGGAGGGGATGTAGGAAAATTGAGTCACTAAATGCACTGAATCTTCTGTAAATACCTGAATCTTCTTACTCTGCAGGTTGTCAGATCTTCACTAAGAGACTACTTATTTGCATTTACACATAATCTAATGAGATGTGACTAGTTTGAGTTCAAATCCTGCTAGAGACACTTATTAGCTATGTGATTCTGGATGAGTCATTTAGTCTTTGTAAGCTTCCGTTTCTTCATGGGAAAAAGTGGGGATAATAGTAATATTAGTTAACACTTCTATTGCACTTACTATGTGCCTGCCATTGTGATAATCGCTTTACAATTATTATCTCATTTGATCCTTACAAAAACTCTAAGAGGTAGATGCTATTATTATTCCAATCTTATAGATGAAGAAACTGAGATAGAGGTTAAATGACTTGCCTAGGGTTACACAGATAGTGAACATCTGAGGCCAGATGTGAATTCAGGTTTCATGATTCCTAACCCAGCATTATCTTCATTACACTGCCTACTTGCCCTATAATAAATAGTACTTTACAGGATTGCTGTGAGGATCGAATGAGATAACTTTGTAAATCAAGTTGCAAACCTTCAAAACCTATATGATGGTAGCTACTAGTGTTATTACTGTTGTTATTATTATTATTAGCTGTTTTTCCTAGACCATAGTAGATTAACAGTAGGAAATTTAAAGAAGAAAATGATGGCATATTGACAGCAGTAACAAATGATAGCTGCAAAGCGGAAAGAAAAAAAATATATGAGAAGACAGGAGAAATGAAAGTACAGTAGTCATCAGATACTTAGACTAGGAAAAGATGGCCCTACATTACTCAATAGTTTCTCAAGGTATATGCTATTTTATACATTAGAGTCTGTAGGATATTTGATGCTTATTATTATTACCCTGAGTAATCAAGAAAAGGTAAAGTAATGTTACAAATTAATTGGTTAAAAAGGCATGAGGAAATATATATATATATATACATACATATATACACATATATGTATATGTACATATGTGTGTATATATGTATATATATATAACATTTTGTATGATTTTAATTTAAGATGGTCAAAAAATGACATTTGGTTAAAGAAAGCTTCAGAAAAAATTTTAGGGAGAAAAGTCCCTTTTAGGGATTCCTTCATTCCATGGCTATGTTAGATAAGTAAGCTATTATCCTGTCTCCATTAGGGTCCCACCTAATCAGTTTCCAGGTGAGAGTGCCTAGGAGCAATTTAGAGGGGATGAGTTTTGATTCCTTTTCATATATTCAGTACAAACAGGCCAAGAAAACCTAACATTATGAGCAGCGGCTCTTAGATGTCAGCACAAGGAATGGAAGAAACAAAATAATCCCCAAAATAACTTATTTAATTTATTTCTAGCAGAAAACCCTACAAAGCTTGTTATTTTGCTTCATGTGAAGGAGTACTAGGCATTTTTGACAAGAAGAACTCAGACTCCAATATTTTCAAACCAAAAGGCATGAAGGATCTTTGATGAATAACATCCATGGAACTAGGTTCCTTCCTGGCAAGCTAGCAATAGAGTATGAAAAAGCCTCGCTTTCCTCTAAGTCATTTGGATGGAATATTATAAACCTTAGCTTAACATGGTGATTTGTTGACAAACTAATTCAGAAAGAGCCATATTACTGGTTAAGTGGATCCATATAATGTAAAAAAGAGAAAATGTAAAGGAATTGATAGGAAAAGTAATATGGATAGGTGCTGTCTAAAAATAACAGATACTAAACCTTAGCAGAAAGGACCTACCATATTCAAGTCAAGTCAAGAAGCACTTATTAAGTGTCAGCTATGTGCCAAGACCTGTGCTAAGTACTAGGAACAGGAAGAAAGCTAAAAACAAACAAACAAACAAAAACAGTTCTTGTTTTCGGGTAACACATTCTAAAGGGTGTAACAAAAGGCAAACACTGAATGCAAATAAGCTACATACAAGCTAACTTGGAAATAATCTGAGAGGGAAGATGAAGGACTTCCAAAGGCTTTTTGCAGAAGGTTGGACTTCAGCTGAGGGTTAGAAGGAAGCCGGGGACTAGAAGTAGGATAAGGAGACAGATGACAAAAGAGAGTTCTAAGAAAGAGGGACAGCCAGTGAAATGATCATAGAGTAGGAATTCAAATATTTGTTAAATTGAGTTGAAAAGAGGTATGGTTACTAAACTAAAATTAAAGCAAATGAATTTACTTTGTGTGAGATAGAAAACTTATGAATCCTATCATTTTGTAGTATTCACAGATTTTTGGTCTGAATGTAGGAAGGGGACCTCACAAGGCATTTGTCTGATTCTAGGGCAAGAATCACCGTTACGACATTTCTCACAAGTGGTCATTTAGCCTGTGCTTAAAGACAACTTGAAATTGAGCAGCTGACTATTTTTCAAGGCTCTGACCTCTGAGACAAAACAGAAAAAAACCTGATCACTTTTTTTCACATGATGATACTTCAAATAGTTAAAGATTTTTTGTATTCTTCCTATACCTTTTCTCCTCCAGGCTAGGATAATAAATTTGAGAGTCAGAAAGGACCATAGAGGTCATTTGTCAATCAATACACATATGTTAAGCACCAACTAGATGTACGATGGCAAGAAGACAATCGTCCCTTCTCTCAAGGATCTTAGAGTCTATTGGGGGAGATAATGTGAAAATATGTAATTATGTACAGAATATATACAAATAAATTCTAAGTCATTTAGGGAGAGAGGACACTAGCAGCTTGGGGAATCAGGAAAAGATTCTTGAAGAAGGGGTTGCTTAAGCTGAGCCCTGAAGGAAACAAGGGATTCAAGAATCAAAGGTTAAGAGAGAGTGCATTTGAGATACAGAGACAGTCAGCACAAATGCACAGAGATAAAGGTGGAACATCACAGATGAGGAATAGAAAAATGTCCATTTTGCTGAATGCTACGGTACAGAAATAAGTATAACATACAACGTGACTAGAAATGTATGTTGGAACCAGATTGTGAAGGATTGTAAATGCCAAATCAGAGTTTATATCTGAACCTGCAGTCAATAGGTAGCTAGCGGTGATTAGTAAGAAGTGAAATGATATGATCAGACCTGTTGGATAGTGGATTACAGTGGGGAGTGACCGATTAGAAAGCTATTGCAATAACCCAGGTGAGGTGAGAGGTGGTGGTGCCTGAACTAAGTTGGTGACTGTGTGAATAGGTGGGAGGAGTTATATGTATGAATTATTGTGGAGAGAGAAAAATGATCATTTTTTAGCGACTGATTATATATATGGAGTGACGAAGAGTAAGGAGTCAAGCATGACACTGAGGTTGTGAACCTATGAATCTGGGAGTCTGGAAGTACCTTTGACAGAAATAGCAAGAGGGAGAAGGATGGGTTTAGGAGGAAGTTAATGAGTTCTATTTATAGCATGTTGATTTTGGATCTCCAAGTCTGAAATGCTTAATAGGTGCTTGATGATGAAGCACTAGAGTTTAGGAGAGAGAGTATGGCTGGATATACAGAATAGGAGGCATCCACATATAGATGATAGTTGAACCAATAAGAACTAATGAAGTCTTCTAGGGAGAATGTGTAATAGAGAAAAAAAAGGGGCCCCACGAGAGTTATCAAATTTGATGTGGATGACAAACCGTAAATAAAACTGAGAAAGTACTGTCTGACAGGTAAAAAGAGAATTATGAGAGTGCAATGTCACAAAAGCCCAGAGAAGAAAGAATATCTGGAGGGGAGGGGAGAAGTATTATCAATAATGCAAGATGTTGCAGAAAAGGTAAGATGGATAAGAATTGATAAAAGGTCATTAGATTTGGCAAGCAAGATATCACTGATAATATTTTAGAGAGTAGTTTCATTTGGGGATGAGGTGAGATGCCAGGTTGCAAAGGGTTGAGGGGGGAAAAACGTGAAAGGAGAAGGGGAGACAACAATGTAACAACTTTTCTCTAAGAATAAGTCTAGCTGCGAAAAGGAGATATATGGTGATAGCTTGAGGGCATTGTAGAGTCTAATAAAGGGTTTGTACAAAAATGGGAGAGACTACTCCAACTGTCTTATTTTATAAATAAGGGAACTAAGGCCCAGGGAGGTTAAGTGCTTGCCCAAATTGGGATTCAAACCAAGATTCTCTGACTGCAAATCCAACACTCTTTCCACTATACCAAGCAAATCTCAAACTCATCACATCCAAAATTGAATTCATTATCTTTTCCTAAAATGTAGTCTTCTTCTTGACTTCCTATTTCTGTCAAGTGTACTGCTATCCTTTCAGTCACGAATGCTTAAAACTTAAGAATTTCACTGGGTCCTTCTCTCTTCTTTTTCTTCAATATTTAACCAAAAGCTATATCTTGTTTATTTTCCCTCCACAATATTTCTTGCATATAGCTGCTTCTCTCCACTTACATCACCCTCACTCTGGTCCATGCCCTCATCTCCTCTCACTGGAAATATTACCTTAGCTTCCAAATCCATTTACCTGCATCCAGCCTCCTTTTATCTGTCTCCCACACAGAAAGTAAACTGATATTTATACATGTATACCTAAATAAGCATATAAACATGCATGTGTATGAAAATATACATACCTATGTGTACATATATGCATATACATCCACATACATATATGTGTGTGCACACACACATGCACACACACATACACACATACATACTTAGAGTAGAATTCTGAAAGTAGAAATCTAACTATTACTCCCTGCTAGGAAGCTTCAGTGGTTCCCTATTGTCTCTAATATAAGCCCTTCATAATATGGGTCAAACCTATCTATCTGTTTCATAATAATCTTGTTTACATACTGTACATTCCATCCCACCTAGCCTACTTGCTCTTGCCCCTTCACCCCTGTATAGCCTTCTATCTCCACTCTCTGTCCCTTATGCCTAGAAAATACTTTTCCCTCACCTTGATTTTAAAACCCCTAACTTCTTTTAAGACAGCTCAAGTGTACACAATCCACAGTAGTAAATTACTATGATAATCTAGTGTTTGATAAATGCTGAGATACAAGCTTTGGGGAAAAGAATTCACTATTTGTTATTTGGCAGAGACTAAGTATAGACCAATATCTCATACCATATACCAAGATAAGGTCAAAATGGGTACATGATTTAAAAATAAAGGTTGATAACTAGCAAAATAGGGGAGTATGGAACACTTTATCTGTCAGATGTATGGATAACAGAAGAATTTATGACCAAACAAGAGATAGAGTATTACACAAAATGCAAAATGGATGATTTTGGTTAGATTAAATTAAAAAAGTTTTGCACAAACAAAACTAATGCAGACAAGATTAGAAGAAAAACAGAAAGCTGGGAAACAATTTTTACAGCAAGTTTCTTTCATAAAGCTGTCATGTCTCAAATACATAGAGAACTGAGTCAAATTCATAAGCATATAGGTCATTTCCCAATGGATAAATGGTCAAAAGATATGAACAAGCAGTATTCGGAAGAAGAAATCAAAGCTATCTATAGTCATAAAAAAGTTCTAAAAGACTAGTGATTAGAGAAATGCAAATTAAAACAACCTTGAGATAATACCACACACTTATCAAATTAGCTAATATGACAGGAAAGGAAAATGATAAATGTTGAGGGTATGTGGAAAATTTTGGATACTAATGCACTATTGGTAGAGTTGTGAACTGATCCAACTATTCTAGAGAGCTATTTGCAACTATGTCCAAAGGCTTAAAACTTGGCATACCCTTTGACCCAGCAATACCACTGATAGGTCTGTAACCTAAAGAGATCAAAGAAAAATGAAAAGGACCTATATATACTAGAATATTTACAACAGCTTTTTTTTTGATGGTGGCAAAAAATTGGAAATTAAAAGGATGCCAGTCAATTGGGGATTGGCTGAAAAAGTTGTGATATATGATTGTGATTGAATACTATTGTGCTATAAGAAATGATGATTAGGATAGTTTCAGAAAAAAAAAAAACCTGGGAATACATTTGAACTGATGCAAAGTGAAGTGAGCAGAATCAGGAGAGCATTGTACAAAGTTAACAGCAATATTGTATGGTGTTCAACTATAGATGACTTAGTTATTCATAACAATACAAATACCCAAGACAATTCCAAAGGGCAAAATGCTATCCACTTGCAGAGAAAGAACTGGTGGAGTCAGAATGCATATCAAAGCATACATTTTATACTTTATTTTTCCAGTTTATTTATTTTTATCTGTATTTTCTTTTGCAACATAGCTAATATGGAAACATGTTTTTAATAACTATACAAGTATAATTCATATCAAAATGGTTGTCTTCTCATGAAGGAGGGAGTTGAAAGAAGAAGTGAGGGAATTTGGAGCTCAAAAATTTTTTAAAAAATGAATGTTACAATTATTTCACATGTAATTGAAAAAATAAACTTTTTTTTAAAGAAAGAGCTCAAGTGCTACCTCCTACAGATCTCCTTGATGCCCAGTTGCTTGTGCTGAACCTCACAAAAAAGTTTTAATATTTTATATTTCTTCTCTTATGTATATGATATCTCCCCAATACAATGTAAGTTCCTTGGGATCAGGAATTATTTAATTTTTTTAATATTTTGTCTTTGAATCTTTTGTGCTTTATATAATATTTTAAATATAATAGGCACTCATTGAATGAATGAATGAATTTAATATTTGACATACCCCTGATCTAAGGAAAGTCATTTGATGTTTGTCTCTGCCCTCATTTTCCTCATCTATAAATTAGAAGTTTGGGTCAGATACAGTCTGAGACCTCTACTGTTTCCAAATCGAAATGAAATATGAAATAACCAATAGTCAAAGATGTAAATAAATATATGATATTATTTAATGAGTATTTATATGATATTGTAGCCCATCCTAGCAGGACATATTCCAAATTGACTATTTCCATTCTCAACTTCCTTTAAAAGGCACACAGAATTAAGCCCAGAATCCCAGATAAAGTTTCTTTCCAGCTTTAAGTCCATAATTATAAAAAGTGAACTGACCAATGTGAGTACAAAAGAATCATTGCCTCTTTTATTGTTGACACAAAAGTTTTCTCTCTTTTAAATGTTTAACTTTTATCGATATCATTTAATTTTTGCATTGCTTTCATTTTGTTAAGGAAGAAGCTTAGTCATTATAATTGCACAATTTCATTTTGTTATTATTCTTTCTATTTATATTACTATAGCCTTCATTTATACATATATTATTTCCTTATTTCTGTTTAGTTCACTGAATGAGTTCATATAAATCTCTTGATGCTTCTCTGAGTTCTTCACATCCATTGCTTTTTTTTTTTGATAGAGTAATATTTCTTTACATTCATGTGCCAGAATTTGTCATTCCCAATTGATGGTCATGTATTTTGTTTCCAATTTTTTGCCATTAGAGAAGCTATCACATACAAATAAATTTCTCAATACCTTTGAAATCTTTGGAATACGTGCCTAGGTTTGGTAGCACTGAGTCAAAGCAGATGGATATATTTGTCATTTATATAGCATTGTAGCATTAGATGTTTTGGCTACCATTTCATACTTTTGACTTTCCCATACTAGCAGATGACTAAAATTTCCAGACTACTTTTTTATGGGAAATGTTATGTAGCCTGTTATCTACAATCCTGTAGGTGTACAGTTTAATATAAAAATTTTTACACTTTTAAATTAATCTTTATTACTGTACATTTCATTTTCTTAGTTTTGGTCAATTGTTTTAAGCTGTTGAGATATTTTTGAATCCTAATTCTTCATCCAACATGTTAGTTCTTCATTCCGGCTTCATTTCACATTCAAATTTAGTGAGTATATAATCTATGCCCATGAAATAAATAATCATAAAATAAATCATAACATGAAAATGAAATAAATTATAAACATGAACTAATTGCTGCACACAATGATGGAGGAAAAAAATGCACCTATTTAAGGGTATAAAATCTTTTTAGTGGTACAAAACTATGGCAAAATGAGGTAAGAAGAGGCATATCTAATCTGATATCTAATCACTTACTGAAAGACAGAAATAAGAGAGGTAAGAAATGGCTAAATTTTGCATTTCTATAGCAAATCTTAAAAACAACAGAAAAGGACATTTATTGCTTGCATTAAGAGTTGTGAGAACTGGGGTTCATCTTCAGAAGAGGCTACTGAAGCAAAAAAAAAAGCCTCTCCTACTCCAAAGAGTGATGTCAAATGGTCACTTGCCCAAAAAGAATTCATAGGATAACTTAAAAAAAAAAACTAAAAATCAAATGAGAGAGATTGAGGAAAAATTTTTTTAAAAAGAACAATCCAAAAAAAATAAGATTATGAAAAGAAAGTCAACCTATTGGAAAAGGATATCCAGAATTTTCAAGAAATTGTTTACTTCCTTAAGATTCTGGATATATATATATATATATAAATTCTGGATATGTGTATAGATATAGCTATAGATGTAGATATATAAAAAGAATGAAAAAATAGGAGAAAATGTGAAACATTTCATAAGAAAAACAACTGATCTGGAGAATTGATCAAGAAAATATAAGAATAATTGGACTATCTAAAAGCTATGATCAAAAAAAGAATCTTGATACAATAATACAAGAAATAATTAAGGAAAATTGTCCTGAAGCGTTAGAACAAAAGGGGAAAGTATAAATAGAAAAAAAATCCACTGATCACTTCCTGAAAGAGATCCCATGAGGAAAACTTACAGGAATATCATAGTTAAATTCCAAAATCCTCAGCTCAAGGAGAAAATATTATGAGCAACAAGAAAAAAAATCAAATATGGTGGAGCCACCATTAGAATCATGCAAGATCTAGTTGCCGTGACACTAAAAGACAACAGGTCTTGGAACACTGTATATTGAAGACCAAAAGAACTGGGGCTGCAGTCAAAGTTAAGCATAATTCTGAATGAAAAAAAAATATGCATTCAATGAATTGCCAGACTTTGAGGATTTTGTTGCCAAAAAAATGAACTTAAGAGAAAATTTGACATACAAGATCCAAGAGAAATATAAGATAAACATCAAGGACTAATTATAAGAGATTTAATAAGGATAGACTGCTTGCTTTTTATATGAGGAAATGTAAAACATATGTCTAAAATTGTTATTAGTAACTGGGTAGTTCAAAAGGAAGATTGGGGTAGACCTGAGTATGATGTGATTCTAAAAAGTAAAACCATTTAGGAAAAGGTAAAAAGAATAATTATCTTATACAAATAAGATGCAAGAGGAAGAACTGACACAGAGGAATTAGATGGGGAAGAAGGGCTGGTAGTTTTGGAAAGACTTACATGAACTAATGCATAGGGAAGTGAACAGAACCAGGAGAACATTATACACAGTAACAGAAATATTGTACAATGAAGAACTGTGAGTGACTTAGCCATTCTCAGCAATACGATGATCCAAGACAATCGCAAAGACTCATGATGAAGCATACTGTCCATTTCTGGAGAAAGAACTGATGTTGATTAAATATAGACTGAAGCATGCTATTTTTTACTTTCTTTCCTTTTTTTCTTTTATTAGAGTCTTTTTGTACAAAATAAATAATATTGAAATGTTTTATATATTTTCTTATGTATAATCTATATCTGATTGTTTACTCTCTCAGGGATGGGGAAGGAGAAGCAGGGAGGGAGGAATGGATGGAATTTGAAACTCAAAACTTTAAATAAAAATGTTTAAAAATTGGAAAACAGATAAAGAAAACAGATGAATTGCTACTCTACACCAGATTCCAATAGCTAATAAAGCTTTAAGACAAGGGCATTCATCTCCATTTTTGGAAATTGGTATCAGCTAACTAGCAAGAGAGATTTTTGGAAGAGAAAAACGGAATTCCATTTAATGAGAAATACTGTAATAGGGATTTTCTGTGTATTCATAAAGTTAGCCTTGACTATGCCCCTAATTTATATTTTCTCAACATCATATAATGCATAATTTAAAACTAGTTTTCATTGCTATTCTGCTATGAGAATCATATTTGCCTCTAGAATATTTTCTTTTCTTTTTTTATACAAGCTATTTTATAGGCATAACTATAGTAGGTATCAATTACATTTATGCTACTTAAGCAACTCCCAATTTTCTTTGGTAAGGCAGGAAAGAATAACAATCTCTTCTATATATCCAGATATAAGTTACATACTGTTGTTTAGCCAACATGATTCTCAACAAACAAAAACTTCTAATTGGAACACAATGTTCTGGTATCCTGCTAGCTCTTTAGAAAGCTACCCAATCATATCAGAACAGAAAGTTGAAAACTAAAAATTGTAGTTTGCCCCATTCAAAGCCTAGTTAAAGTCTCTTTCCCACAGAACATCATTGTACACAATGAACAGGCTGACAGAATTGATCCATGAGCCCCATGCAGACACAGCCCTTAGAGTCATCTCTTTTTATTCCCAATAATAGATGTGTTAATGAACCAGGAACCAGCCAAAAAACAGGCAGTTTCAGAAAACCAGCAGGAAGTGAAACAAAGGGCATGGATAATCCACAGTCTTGCTCATTAGCCCATGAATAATTGAGAGTCACATATTCAAGAAATACACATGAATTTTCCACATTTTATTTAGAAATCTTACCTTTTGGTAAGATTCTATCAATGTTTAATTTTAACAAAGAAACTCTTGTGGCTTGTTAGCACAGAAGAGAGGGATAGTGCAGTCAGAAAGGAAAAAATAGAGGGAAAATGAATAAAAGATAGGTTCTTTTGGGAGAAAACAAACTTGTCCATTCATTTCAAGTAAAAACTTATTGAAAGCCTGTTAAAAAATGTGTGATCTGGCTTTAGAGAAAAGAGCCTCCATGAACACAGATCTGTTTTCTAACCTATTGAAAAAATTCTAAAAGCAAGGTTGGATTTAGCTTATATTTATTATTTGTTTTAATTGATTCAGAAAAATTTCTGGAAAAGTAGGAAACTGACAATAAAACAAAATGAAATAAATCCTGTAGAATATACTAAATTGATCAGCTTCTAGTTTATTAAACTGCCAAAATTTACACTAGAATTGTCATCAGTGATCATCCTGTTCTCCCTTATGGCTGTTCAAATAATTAGCACCTGACAATTTCCTTCCACTACACTTTTGCTTTTCATTCAATTGAAAAAAATTATTTATATTTTCCTTCTGCACTTTCCAAATCTAGGTTCCTTTCAAGTATGAAGCAATATAGACCCCTCGTGAAAAAAGGTATAAGAAAAAATGGTTTTCTGAAATGCTGATAGAGTCTAAGTGGTAAAATGTTTGCTACAAAGCCAAAATAGTAAAATAAATAATTCATGCAATGTTACTAGTGATAGTTGACAGAAGTGGCAGAGACCATCAATGAAATGAATCTGCTTGCTACCCATACCTCAAGGTAATATATTCTATGGACACTAATGATACACAAACAGTAAAGTTTAATGATGTTTTGAATGCTGATTATGGCTAAAAGATGCATAAAGTCACAAATAGGCCAGAAGTAATCATACAGTGAGATGTTTGTTGAAATAAACATTACAAGGAGGCTTTAAGGTCAAATTAATTAAATATATATGGAAATCTTTTTGTAGTTATATGTAACAGGGTATTACTCTGTCATTTAAAATCTGTTCATTTCTCCAATGATCAGCATTAGAAAAATGTAAACCAGAGTGTGTTACCAGCTAGCACAACTGTTCTTCAAAGCTAATTAACCTTTGATGTAATCAAACTACTCCCCAGTATGAAACCATTTATCTGGAGGGGGCTATTTTGTCCTATGCATCCCATTTTAGAAGTTATGATCTTTTAAGTAGATGTTTAGCAGGATAGAATATTACCTATAGCAGAGAGAGTTACTTCATTAGGAAAAAAACAAAAAAACAAAAAAAAAAAACTAGACAAAATGGATTGACAAAGGAAGATATTCTTGGAAGTCTAGAAACTTGTTTTAATACTTATTTCTATTTAGAACATTGTTGAATCAAGATTTATTATTTGGAGAAGGTACTTTTGTAACCCACTTGCAGAAGACTTACTGTGGTTTCTTTAGAGAGCAAATAATGAATAGAATACTTGTGGGATGGAGTGATATTTAAGAAGAGGTAACAGTTCACCCCCTTCCAGACTTACTATTTTTAACCCCAATTATTTCTAATGATATTACAAATTTCTAATGATCAAATGAAATCTTGTGTGCCAATTGTTTTCTATGAATTAACATAAGAAGAAAAGAAGCAGTTCCTCATTGCAACCCCAGGCAGGCGATTGTTTGGCTGAGCTGATCTAGGCAGACTGCTTAGAATATAGAGGGTGCTGTTATCCAGGTGCAGTGATAGTCACAATTTCAGAGAATGAATAGGAAGTGGGTTTTCAAAACCGTTCACCAGATGGGAGATTTCATTTATTTCCAGCAACCAGATGCCACCAGCAACTCATTTTGACCAGTCTGTTATTCACTTGCTCCACATTTAAGGAGGATGGTTGCCCTGGGGCATACTGCTTACACACTTCTAACAGCCTTTAGATTGATCCTTAGTTAATAACAGCTAATTAAGGGAATTCGAGTGATGACGAATAGAGCACTGTTCTTTTGTGATTTGAGAAATATTACTCACCCAACTGAGATTTTCTTTCCCTAATTACATTAGCATGCTGTTATTATTGCAGCTTATATTCATTGGATATGAATGTTCTGAGATGATGAATGACCAAGCACATCGGGCCTTGCCTCACTTTCTTGGGAAGCTTTTGTGGTCATAACCTAAATTCAGGGATGGCGCTGTGTTACGGTGATGAGTTTGGCAGCTACACTTTCGTCTGGTATAACCAGGCCAAGCTCCTGCGGCAGTTGATCTCTATTAGGAGAAATCCACACACACACACCTCAAAGTTAGATCAATTACAAGTTTAAATCAATGTTCTCGCCTGACAGGGGACATAGGGCAGCTTCCTGGGGTGGTATCCAAAATTGGGCCATACAGATATGCCTTGGAGAAAAATTCAGCTCTCAAGTGGGCTATAGTATCAATCTAGTTTCCCAGGGATGCTCTGGACCCCAAATGAATGGCACCTAGTCAGAACTACTAGTTTCTGAACTAGCATCTAAGGTATGCCTTGGGGACATGTATCATCAAGCCTGGGGTGCAGCAGCGTAGAAAAAAATTCAGTTTATTTAGGGTGCTATGATACTAAAGCATTATTTTTATATTATAGTTATCTGTTCTTCTTCCTATTGCAAACTCCTTGAGGGCAGAGGTCTTGTCTTATTTATTTTTCTATTGACTTCAGAACCTTGCAAAGTCCATTGTGAAGTTATCTGCACTTAGAAAGTGTTTGTTGAAGGAGACCATGAATGAATGAAGCATTCAGAATAAATTGTAGTTGTCTCTTGTTCTGAGCAATGTGGAAATCTGTGTTGGCAAAAAGCTAACATTTAGAATTTTCTCTATGAAAGCTGAACTCTGTTAAAACATTGCTATTTCTTAGACAAAGTTGAACATACTATACAAAACCATACAGATGTAATGTTTAATCCATATGGAACATGCCTTTCCTATCATCCAATAGAAGCAATTACAGATTAATCTAACTGTAGATGCTACCTATGCTCATACAGAGGATATAATGTTTAAACCTATGTAATGAACTTTAGGGGCAGCTAGGTAGTTCAGTGCATAGAATGCCAGTTTGAAGTTAGGACAATACTGTGTGACCTTGAACTGGAGGAGGAAATAGCGAAACCACTCCAGTATCTTTGCCAAGATTACCCCAAATATGATCATGAAGAGTCAGACATGATTGAAACAACTGGACAATAACAAGGAACTTTAATATCCCTGGATTAACATTGCTTTAGAAATACAGAAATAAAATTCATTTTGATCCTACATGATTCTCCCAGCCATTACCTAAAGGTGGGCCCAAACAAAATCTTTCCTTTAGAAGAGAGATACAAAAGATCTCCTTTTGTGTCCCCATTCCATTCCTTATCCAGTCTCTTGCCTGATTCAAGAGGAACATAAACTTTCTTGAACCAGCAGTCTTTGAATCGTTCATCATCTCAGGATCTTTTAAAATTAAATGGGAGCTTAGAGCTCACCAAGTCTTATCCACTCATTTTTAGATAAAAAACATGACCAGAGATATTAAATAAGTTCCCTAATGTCACACACCATTATTATTTTAGTGCTGAAACTTAGATTTCTAGACATATGGTCACACAATGCAGTGATCTCTCTCTCTCTCTCTCTGACACACACACACACACACACACTTTCTTTTTCTCTTCTTTCTCTCTCAGTCTCTCTTGCTTTATATCTCTCACTTGTTTTTTCTTTCTCTCTCTTTTTCTTATCTTTTTGCAAACCTTAAAGCACTATATTAATAACTATCATCATTGTCATCATCATCATCATCATCATCATCATCGTTGTCATCACAAATCATTTCCCAAATCTTCAATCTCTATCTCAACAATATATTTTGTATTTGGTGTCTTCTCTTTACTCATAAAGATACCACTTTGGTATAGGCCTCAATCATGCCTTTAATTATTACAACATCCTAACTGATCTTCCTGCCTAAAGTCTCTCTTTACTCCAGTCTAATCACTCCATTGCTGCCAAAGAAAACTTTCTTTAATCGTAGATCTGATTATATCAGTCTCCTATTCAATAAACTATAATGGCTTTCAATTGCCTATAGGATCAAATATACACTCCTCTATTCAGGTTTCAAAATCCTACACAATCTAACCTCAACCTCCCTTTCCAGCTTCCTTATATGTTATGATTGCTCAACTTTGCAATATAGTTAAGTTATCTTCATTTTGTTTCTCATAGAAGATACTCCATCTCTCATCTCTTTGCCTTTGCTCTAGTCATTTCCCATGACTGAAATGCATTCCTTCCTCATCTCCACCTCACAGAATACCTCTTTTCAAGACAGTTCAAGTTTATCCTTGTACAAAAAAATCTTTCCTGATTCTCCCAATTTCTACTGTCTGTTTCTACCCAAATAGCATGTGTCTATTCTCTTTATATTTATTCTGCATATTTTTACATATGTACTTTGTCACAAATAATATAATATTGTGATATAAATAAAAATTCCCTGAAAATAGGAGCTATTTCATTTTTTGCATCTGTATTGCTAGCACTTAGATAAGCACAGCTTATGGCACATAGTAGGCACTTAATATATATTAATTGACTGACTGATCATTATCATCTTCATTTCTCATTAGTTCCATATTGAGTTATAGCTTTCTCAGATAATCTGAGGGGTAATTTAGTTAGTCTACTACCCTTTGTAAAATCAGGACTGTGGAAGTTTTCGCAAATTATTCTGTCTATATACCAAGCAACATTAGGCCGAAACTAATTTATCAATCTACTATGGCACTTCAGGTGATCAATGATCTTTTTTCTGTGCCTTCAGAAACAAGCTGTTCACTAGAATGATAATAAGGTCACCTTGTTTGCCTTGCTTAGTGTTATTAGAATCCTTCTGGCACCTTGTGTCCTTTTCCATCAGTAGCTCCTGAGCATGGCCATAGAGACTCCTCCCCTCCTCCCATCAATTACAATACCTTGCCAGACTACTTGATCAAGATAATTGTGTCAGGATTTGATGTAATTCCCATGATCAATGCAGAAGTGACATTTGTGCACATATTTTCTGTCTCTCTCTCTCTCTGTCCCTGTCTCTCTCTTTCAGTTTCTATCTCTTCTATATGTATATACACATACATTTATAACATACAGATTCTGTGTATATGGGTATACATATATTTGTGTAACCTGGCTCTTACCATGCTTACAGCATGTGTGTGTGTGTGTGTGTGTGTGTATAAAATCAATTACCATCAGAATTCTCAACTACCAGAGGAAGCTTATGCTTTTAGGATATCATTATTATCTTCATTTACTCATTAATTCAACATACATTAGCTATCTATATAATACTCTATACCAGACTCTAGGTAAGAAACAGAAATATTACCACTAATAATATTAATTAAAATTATTTGTGTTTATATGACATAAATGTTTATAAAGCAACTATAGTTTCTGCCCTCAAGGAGTTTCCCGTAAAGAGAAAATAAGTATTTAAATAAATATAATAAGATTAAAATATGGGTTTTTTTCTTTAAACCAAATCTATTATTTCACTGGTAGTGAGAATTCCCAGACAGGAAACTCTCTCTTCAGATACAGGTGAGGATAAAGAACTCCTGTTCTATCATTTGAAGTCTTTGAGAGTTATCTAGGGCACTGAGACACAGTGTGTAGGAGTTGGGAAGGCCTGCATTCAAGTTCCAACTCTGACACATGTTGTTTCTAAGGCCTTGGACCAGCCACAACCTCTCAGTTATGCATAAAACTCTCTAAGAATAAGTTAAGCACATTAAAATACAGTTTAAGTACTACAGGATACCGAATCAATCACTTTCATTTGAGGGGGGAACAGCAGTCTTTAAGAAGCAAGTGATACTTGAGTTGTAGCTTGAAACATGGATAGAAATTCAACAAGTTGAACAAAGGAAGGGAGGGATTGCAGGAAAAGGACAGTTTGGGAAATATACAGCATACAGCCAATAATTTAGTAGGCCTGGATTGTAGGATTAGGTATTATAGTCTTTTCATTATCTCTGAATTGTTATTAGTTCTTTATTCTTAAAAAATAGAATTATTTATTTCATTGTTGCATAGTAGTAATAATAACCAATATGATTATTCCCTAAAGTTAAAGGGAGGGGAAGGAGTGTTCTTTAACTCAGATTTCCTGGTATGGGGATAGAGGATTGCCAGGGAGGTATGACCATAAACTGGATTGACCTTTCAGACTACAGAGTGGAGCAGGGGGGTGGATGAAGGGAAGGAGAGGACAAACTGCTTCTGTAGCTAATTCCTTCAAAGTATCATGCAGGGAAGTGGGGCAGCTGACTTCAGCCTATGAGGCCATCTGCTTCTTAGCAGCCTCTTCCTCACTTCCAACATACCCTAAAGTGATAACTGAGGGACCCAGTGAAGAGCAAAGAAGTCGCATCCTATTTGCCAAAAGTCACTCAGCCTCCATGAAGAAGACAAATATTGGAGATACCGCCATGCATCCTTCTTACCCACTCCCCAATAGCCAAAGTATGATGTTAGACAGGGAGAGTTCAACTATTCCAGCTATCATGGGAACAATATCCTGAGGCCCTGTCCATCTTTGTGATTTTTGGCTAGTTTTGCTCGGTTATGCTTTCATTTGCTGTTTTTCCTTAAAAGGGAATTGAAACTGTTCTCATGACTTAGCTGGCTCAGTGAACTAAGGCCATTGTTTTAGTTTCCTGGTCAGCCAAGCTCCAAAAGACCAGAGCATAAGCAATTCTAGCTTCTCCTACAGGCTTTGGATCAGTGGATAATCATGGGTAGAAAAACTGGGCTCAACTGAATAAAAGTCATAGATGTATTAAATGACCTTCTTCTGTTATGGTTCAGCAATCTTCATTTTGTTCACTGTTCCACAAGTGTCTCATTTATTCTGAACTTGAACCTAGATACCAGTACATACTGACCTATTATTCCAATCTACAGCAATTACTCTCAGATGAAAATTCCACATACACCATGTAGCTTAGAATTCTCGGCTCGGTCTAGGAATAAACCAGACTCTGTGATCCTTTCCTGTCTCCTCTTTTGGTATGGAAAATGATTTGAAATCAAATCAATCAAACAAGCAAACAAGGCTTCTTGATCCTCATTAGTAGCAGAGAGTTCATTGGAGTCTGTGTTCCAATTTGTGAGCATCCAAAATAGCTTACCAAAATGAAATATGTACACATATATGTATGTGTATGTATATATATATGTATATGTGTGTATACATATATATACATACACACACATATACATATACTATCTATACATACATACACACATATATTCACATATACATGCATGTGCATGTATGTATATACATAAACACTTGTCTTCATGGAGTGAAAACAGAGAAAGAGAACTATAGACCAATC
The DNA here is from genome assembly GCF_900497805.2 of Vombatus ursinus. Taxonomy (NCBI): domain Eukaryota; kingdom Metazoa; phylum Chordata; class Mammalia; order Diprotodontia; family Vombatidae; genus Vombatus; species Vombatus ursinus. The sequence goes on along the minus strand of NW_020954590.1, from coordinate 47,778,698 downwards.
TTACTAATAAATTTTGATGCAAAAGTTTTAGATAAAATACTAGCAAGGAGATTATAGCAATTTATCACAAAGATCACACACATGACCAGGCTGGATTTACATGTGTCTTCTGGTGCACATAATGCCCAGGAACTTCTGTCAAATGCAAGATCATATGCCCTGTCTTTTTTTATCTGCCAGCTCTTTGTGCTAAGAGTCCATGGTGGGTAAAGTAGGAAGAAATGGGCACTCAAAAGCAAGGCCTTCTTAGGATCCACCAATAACACTGATGTGGAAACTCAAATAAGAAAACAACATTCTCAGCAGCCTCACTGTTGAACAGGAAGACTATGAAAAATTCTTATACTTACTACTGCTTTTGCGACTGAATGTCCTTATAAAGCATGACATTATCTGTACAGCTGTGGCCAAGTCACCTCATTCCTTTGAGACTCTAGTTCTTCTAATATAATTGAAAAGAAGATATATTGGATGGTCTCTGAGGTCCATCCCAGCTTTGGAATTTATTTCTAAGACTCTGGCAAAGTGAACAACTCCAGTCTGTTTCTGACTCTGCCTGTTCCACTGTAATGTGATATTAGCTGAAAGCGAAAGAAATGCATTTGGCCTTCCCTGACTATAGGCAAATGAAAAGGGTATCTCCCTCTTCTGCTTTTACAACACATTATACAATCTTATGTGCTTACACTAGACTCACATTTATCTGTGTACCTGCCATGTTTGCCCTCAATAGTTGGCAAGCTTCTGGTAGATAGGGACTTTATCTTACATTCATATCTCCTTTAGGAGTCAGAAAAATAATTCATCAATAATGTATGACACATAATACATGTTTGTATGGATTAATGGATGATGCTAACTGGACTCAAATGTTTAACATTTAGTTTTTAAGTACATCTATCCAGGCCTGGATAACACAGTAAATGGGGTTGCCTAACTACTAACACTAACTAACACATACCACAACTAGTAGTAGAAGACTTTTTGAACTATGAGGCCACACTGGCTTCATAGTTCAGGGTAGACTTTAGTACAAATATACACTGCCTTTAACTCTTCTGACTACTTGAAATATAATAATAATAGTAATTCATATTGTAACAGCTTGCCCCTACTTTTCTCATGTTTAATTTCTCCCTCCACCCGTTGATAGTACAGTATTAAATTTAATCAGACCAGGAAATGTAGGTCTTCATTTGTACATAGTGTTTTTGTCATATCTCCTACAGCTTCAACATTCTTAATATTAATCAATCAATCAGTAAACATTGATTAAAGGCTTGCTGTGTTCAAGGCACAGTGCTAAGTGCTGTGGGTACAAAAAGAAACAAAAGATGACGGTCCCTGCCGTCAAGGAGCTTACAATCAAATGGGGAGACAATATGTAAACAAATATAAACAAAGCAAGCTACATACAGGGCAAATAGGAAATAATTAACTGAGGGAAAGTAAAGTACAGGAATTAAAAGGAGTTGGAGAAGTCTTCCTGTTGAAGGTACTATTTTAGTTGGCACTTAAGGAAAGCTAAGGAGGTCAGTAGTCAGCAGAAGAAGAGTGTTCCTGGCATGGAGGACAGCAAGAGAAAATTCCCAAAGTCAAGAGATGGTGGGTATTGTTTGTGGAACAGACAGGAGGCCATTGTCACTGGATCAAAGAGTTTTTGTCAAGAGACAAGGTGTAAGATTGAAAATGTAAGAAAAATCTAGGTTATCAAAGGCTTTGAATGCCCAACAGTGCACTTTGCATTTGCTCTTGGAGGCAATAGGAAGCCACTGGAATTTATTGAGTAGAGGGTGATATGATTACACTTATGTTTCGGCAAATTACTTTAGTGGCTGAATGGAGGATGGATGGGAGTGGGGAAGAAACCAGAGGCAGGCAGATCCACCAGCAGATTATTGCAATAATCAAAGTATGAGGTGATAAGACTTGCTCTAGATTGGTGGCAGTGTCAGAGGAAAGAATGGGACATATTGGAAGATGTTGCAAAGGTGCAATCAATAGCCAAGCAACAGCTTGAATATGGGGTGATGAGAGATACTGAGGAATCCATGGTTACTGGTAGGTTGTGAGCCTAAGGGAGTAGGAGAATAATATTGCCCTGGATAGCAATGGAGAAGGTAGGAAGTAGGGAGAATCTAGGGGGAAAGATAATGGTACAAAAGTAGTGCTCAATATATATTGATTGATTGACTGACCAATCACTTTATGGAAGTTGGAAGATATTGAGATTAGTATTTTAAACTATTTCAAAATAGGAATTATCTTGAACTCAATAGTATAGTATGCATTGAATTTGTGATCAGCTGAGCTTTACCTTCAAAAATGGGGTGGAGAGAGTAGGGCAGAGCCAATATATAATCTAAAATTTCATTTTAATGTGGAAATCCCAGTAGAACCTGGTTTAACTTAATGAGAATTCTGTTATCCCATATATATCAACATGCCTCCCCCCCCCGCCATTGTAAGCATAGAAAGTAAAATTTTGATATAAAACCTAATCTATAAGTGCAATGAACATGAATCTTGGATTTTCTGGGAAGTCCTGATTTTGAAAGCATGTTTTTGATGAGGACTTAGGAATGATATATCCTTTGTCAGACCCTATAGCTGCTACTTTGATTCGGAAAATATGCTCACTCCAGAGACACAGAATCCAGAGTTTTATAGTTAGAATAGCCCTACATAGAAGATGTCCCCACATCTAAAAGGAATCCACACAATAACATACTGAACAAGGACTCATCTAGCCTCTGATTAAAGTCATCCACTGAGAGGAACTCATCCCTTCCAAAGATAGCCTTATTCCACTTTTGAGAGCATGGATTATTTTCCATTTTGAATTTTTTTATACCTTCTGCCTGGGTATTACTATGAATTATAATCACTGTTTGTTTGACATTTAATTCTATCATTCATAAAGTACTTGTTATTGGGTCAAGCTATTTCAGGGGCTCTTATATCCAAAAGGAAAGTGCCCAATTGTAGTTTTTATGAATAGTGGCATCACATATTCCTGATGTCAGAAAAGGGAAAAGCAGATCTTTGAAAATGAATGTCTCTCAGAATGTAGCAAACAATAATCACTTCAGTAATTTAATAGTCACTACAAAATTAATTTTCATGCATTTATTTATTCATTAGTTACCTGATACAAACGCTTACTAGCTGTATGACCCTGGGCAAGTCACTTAACCCTATTTGTCTCAGTTCCTCATCTGTAAAATGAGCTGGAGAAGAAAATGTCAAACCACTCCAATAAACCACTCTGCCAAGAAAACCCCAAAGGGGGTCACAGAGAATCAGACATGACTGAAAAATTATTTAATAGCAATAACTACAGAAAAAATGTGGTAGAAATGGGAACAATATATTCCACGGGAAGATGGTAAGTAAAAATAATACTAAAAGGTTTGCAATTGCAAATTGAATACAGTAAAAAAAAATTGTTTCAGGTAGATTTTGGAACGTATTTCCCTCCTTTTTGTAGAGAGGTGGGGGAATTCTATACTAGTATAGAATATTCCATATACTGTCAAATATGAGTGCTGGGTCAATTGGCATTGTTAAACTTTTTTTTTTGTTACAAGAAAGGGTTCTTTGTGTGTGTGGAGGAATAGTTTGGTACAAAAAAAGGCATCAAATTTAAAATAAAAAGTCATCAATTTAACCATATCTTTTGCCTGTTCAAATGACTATCTTCTATGAAGTATAAATTTTTCCATCTTTATTTTAAGGCTTTCTGAAGCCTGACCTTGGCCTAGAGCAAGAGGTTTCTTACTTTATTTATTTATTTTGGTCATGGATCTCTTTGACAATCTAGTGAAACCTATGGACTTCTTCTCAAAAGACTATTTTTAAATGAATAAAATAAAAGACATAGAATTACAAAGGAAACCAATTATATTGAAATAGTTATCAGGATACGTAAAAAAAAAAAAATAAACAAGTTCATTGTCCCCTGGCCTTGAATACATTTGAAGTCAAGAAGATGTGTAGTAGTTGAATGATCACTGGTCTGGCAAGTCACTTCTTTGAATTTCACACTAAGTAAAAAACAAATAAACACTAAAAGGCATGCAATTGCAAATTAAATGCAAAAACAATAATCCCAGTCTAAGATTATTAAATTAAGTTGTTTTAATCTGTTGCCTAAAGCAGTTTCTTTCATTGGAGTACATACAGGGGTTATAACACATCCTTGGTATGTGGGCTTTATCACTCATGCAAAAGCTGACAAAAAGTATGCAGTTTTTTTTCATAAATGACTTGAGACTTAACTCTGTTCTTTTGACTTTCTGTTTTAAATTTCTCATTTTTCTTATCTGATCCATTTTTGGAGCTCTCTTAGGTTTAACTGACTTTAGGGGTTTCACATAAAAGATCAAAATTTTGCTCTGTCATTTCAGATGAAAAATGATAGCTTCATTTCATGTCAATTCTCATGATTTTCAAGTTACCCTGCATTCAGCAGGTTGGTAAAAGAAAAGAGAAGGAAATCATTTTCCTTTTCTTTCTTGATTAGGAAAGAGAATCTCAGGTTCACTATACCCATGCTGGCCATGGCATTAACATGGGCGTGAGTACCTTCTACCTGGATAATACTATGAATTATGACAAATTTCTGACATTCAACTCTGTCATTCACCCAGGACCTGTTATTGGGTCAAGCTATTTCAGTGGCTCTTAGAACCAAAAGGAAAGGGGCCAGTTGTAGGGTTTTTATCTTTATTTTTTTTATCTGTGTCTAGTGGTGCTATACATTCCTGGTGTCAGAAACATAAAAAGAGAGCAGGTGGCCAATGATTAAGATCCCTTTCTTGATCTATCAAACAACTGTATTGCATAGCTCCAAAGTTGATTCCAGTAAATATTATCATTGGTGGAAAATAAACTTTGAGGGGAAAGTTTTTAATTTATAGAAAAATGGCAATAGTCTCTTGGATACAGTATAGATAGAGTATCAAACAAGACTATAATTTGTTTAGAGAGAGGATAAACAATGGTCATTTCCAAGAGCAATAATCATACCCTGGGAAAGAGCATTCCAGGGGGCCAGATAATTTTTAGGCTGATATTCATCCCACGTCAATATACAACACTGCCACCAAGTGGTTCATTAATAAGTCAAAGCGAGCACAAATTTTACACAATGGTATTACTTTAACTCCCTTGGAAAACATTTTTTAAAAAGAGAAAGTTCTATAACTCAAGAATATAATAAATATTAAAACTTTAACATTTAAAGTGGTTTTTTAGTTCATATGCTGTATTTCTACAATCCTAATAACCTCTGACACTGCTACTGTCCTTGTTTCTAAACAGAGGTTGGCCAAAAAGGAGCAACAGCCCCTCTGATGTCAGCATGGGTGCTACATTAAAATATCCAATGTCTCTCTGCAGGAAAGACTGCTGTATCCTATCTGGAATTCAAGATCTCCAACCTGATTGGATCCCCTCTACTTTGTGCAATGAATATTAGAACATTTTTTGTGCAATTTTAAGTCATTTTTTCTTATTCTATCTGTCATAATAATTTCTTGCCATATGTGAAAAGTGACCACTTTTTCATTTAAGAATGTTTTGCAAAATTGAAGCTTGTGAATTACTAAATCCTTGGAGCAATAGAGAGTAGGAATTAAGTTTGAAGCTTTGTATACAGCCAGTCAGTCACATTTGTTAAGTGACTATATATTATACTAGACATTATTGGAGAAGCAAAACAATAACAAAAGGAAGAGATCTTGTGCACAAGGGTCCTGTAATTATGACTTAAAACATATAAATACATATTCTAATGAACCTTAAAAACAACATGGCAATCTGTGCAGATTAATATTGTAAAAACAGAGTGGAGCAAAGGCACGGCTGGACTGAGGGAAAGTCTTCAGGAAAGGAGTCTTCATGGACACCGTGAATTCTCTGCTGCGCCAATACAGAGATGCGAAGGAGGTCCCTGTCTCCCCTAACTAGACTGTAAATTCAAGGGTAGATATTGACTTGGTCTCTTAAACATATTTGTAACCACTAAATTATGGTATCATCCACATAGTAAATTAATGTACATTTGATGTATATAGCTGATGGTAATTGTTGAATGAATAAATAAAGAGAAAAGAAGATTACAAATTAAGAGAATAGTACATGTAAAGGTAGAGGGTTAAGTAAATCTTGTGTACAGGACAATAACCAAGGTAATACCTTACAGTATTAGAAATACAGATACCATTTAATAAATTTAATAAATTCCTTATTAATTTTGAATCATGGAGGCTGTATTGGATCTTTCTACACTTTCACTATTTACGCTTAGCTCCAGAGTTGAAAACACCCCTTGCTGAATTGATATATACCAGATGTACTAAGCTGGGGCTCTTTAATTTGCAGCTCAAACTGTCATGGCCAGCAACCTTCTGAGGCACAGACTTCTATAGAATTCCTCATGCATTTTCTGAATTTAAAAAAAGAGATGTGGGGCGACTAGGTGGCACAGTGGATAGAGCACCAGCCCTGAAGTCAGGAGTACCTGAGTTCAAATCTGGCCTCAGACCAAACACTTGACACTTACTAGCTGTGTGACCCTGGGCAAGTCACTTAACCCCAATTGCCTAAAACAAAAACAAAAAACAAAACAAAAAAGATGCCTTTGGTTTTTATGTCATAATCATTTATGAAATAAAAGATACCTCTAATCACTTATAATTGCTGCCTCATCCAGTAAAAGAACAGAGATGCATTTTTTAAATTTCTAACACATACCTAGTTATTATAATTAATCACTTTTCATTTTTGTTGTTCTTTCTGCTTAAATTGTTTAACTCATTAAATCTATTACTTTCTTGGTTCCACCTAGTCTACTATAAATCAGTTCCTATACTACATTCCATGGTTATCTGAATTTCTCTCACTCATTTGTAATGGAAAAGTTATATTGAAATATAGGTTTATTTAGCTACTTGCCAATAAATGAGCAACTACTTTTATTTCCAGTTTTTTTTTTGTACAAAATGTATTGCCATCAATATTTTGGTATATATAGAACCTTTCTCTGTGTTTGATTTCCTGATGACAGACACATAGAAATGGGACCTCTGGTTCAAAAGATATGGACATTTTAGTCACTTTTTCATCTCAATTTCAAAATTCTTTCTAGAATGAATAAACTGTTAAAAACTCCACCAAATGTGCACTTGCGGGCCTATCTCCCCACAATCTTTGCTACATTGACACTTTTCATCTTTCTCATATTTCCCAATTTGCTAGATGTGAAATGAAACAGCAGAGTTATTTTTGATATGTATTTCTTTCATTATTTGCTATTTGGAAACATCCTTCATATGATTCTTAATAGCTTTCAATTTTTTTTTGATCTTACATTCTTTTTTATTTTTTTTTTGTTTTCAACATTTACTTCCACAAGATTTTGAGTTCCAAATTTTCATCCCATCTCACCCCCCAAGATGGCATGCATTTTAAATACCCCTTCCCCTAGTCTGCCTTCCCTTCTATCTCTCCCCCCCTTCTCTTATCTCCTTCCCCTTCAATTTTCCTGTAGGGCAGGATGGATTTCTGTACCCCATTTGCTGTATTTCTTATTTCCCAGTTGCATGTGAAAACATTTTTTTTAAACAGGTGTTTTTAAAACTCTGGGTTCCAAATTTTCTCCCTTCCTCACTCCCCACCCACCCTCATTGATAAGGCAAGCAACTAAATATAGGTTATATATGTACAGTTATGCAAACCACTTCCATAGTAGACATGCTGTGAAAAACTAACTCTATTTCCCTTAATCCTATCCTGCCCACCCATTTATTCTATTCTTTCTTTTGACCCTGTCCCTCCTCAGAAGTGTTTGCTTCTGATTACTCCCTTTCCCAATCTGCCCTCCTCTCTATCATTCCCCTACTCTCTTTTCCCCTTCTCCACTATTTTCCTGTAGGGTAAGACAGATTTCCACACCCAATAGAGTGTGTATGTTATTCCCTCCTTAAGTCAAATCCTATAAGAATAAGATTCTCTCATTCCCTCTCACCTTCCCCCTTTTCCCCTCCACTGTAAGAGCCTTTTCTTTTCTGTTTTATTTTTGTAGGACAATTTACTGCATTCTACCTCTCCCTTTCTCTTTCTCCTAGTATATTCCTCTCTCACCCCTTAATTTTATTCTCCAGATACGACCATTTCATCTTCAACTCACCCTGTGCCCTCTGTCTATCTATCTATATATACATACTTATAATTCCCTCCAACTACCCTAATACTGACAGAGGTCTCATGAGTTACAAATATCATCTTTCCATGCAGGAATGTAAACAGTTCAACCTTAATAAGTCTCTTATGATTTTCTCTTTCCTGTTTACCTCTTCATGTTCCACTTGAGTCTTGTATTTGAAAATCAAATTTTCTATTCAACTCTGGTCTTTTCATCAAGAATGCTCGAAAGTCTTCTATTTCACTGAATGACCATTTTTTCTCCTGCAGGGTTATACTCAGTTTTGCTGGGTAGGTGATTCTTGGTTGTAATCCTATTTCCTTTGCTCTCTGGAATATTATATTTTCATGCCCTGCGGTTCCTTAATGTAGAAGCAGCTAAATCTTGTGTTATCCTGATTGTGTTTTCACAATACTTGAATTGTTTCTTTCTGGCTGCTTGTAATATTTTCTCCTTGACCTGGGAACTCTGGAATTTGGCTACAATATTCCTAGGAGTTTTCCTTTGGGGATCTCTTTCAGGAGGAGATCGCTGGATTCTTTCAATTTCTATTTTGCCCTCTGGTGCTAAAATATCAGGACAGTTTTCCTTAATAATTTCTTGAAAGAGGATGTCTAGGCTCTTTTTTTGATCATGGCTTTCAGATAGTCCAATAATTTTTAAATTCTCTCTCCTGGATCTATTTTCCAGGTCAGTTGTTTTTCCAATCAGATATTTCACATTGTTTTCTAATTTTTCATTCTTTTGGATTTGTTTGACAGTGTCTTGATTTCTCATAAAGTCACTAGCTTCCAATTGCTCTATTCTAATTTTTAAGGAAGTATTTTCTTCAGTAAGCTTTTGGACTTCCTTTTCCATTTGCCCAATTTTGCTTTTTAAGGCATTCTTCTCTTTATTGGCTTTTTGGACCTCTTTTGCCATTTGGGTTAGGCTATTTTTTAAGGTGTTATTTTCTTCAGTATTTTTTTGGGTCTCCTTTAACAAGCTGTTGGCTTGTTTTCATGATTTTCTTGCGTCACTCTCAGTTTTTCCTCTACTTCTCTTACTTGCTTCTCAAAATCCCTTTTGAGCTCTTCCCAGGCCTGGGACTGATTCCTATTTTTCTTGGAGGCTTTGGATGTAGGAGCTTTGGCTTTGTTGTCTTCTTCTGGTTGTATGTTTTGATTTTCTTTGTCACCAAAGTAAGATAATATAGTATGACTCTTTTTGCTTTGCTTACTCATGATCCCGGGCAATTACTTGAGTTTAAAACTTTGTTAAGATAAAAGTCTGCTTCCAATGTGAAGAGTGTACTGTCCCAAGCTTTGGGGGGTTTGAACAGCTGTTTTCAGAGGTACTTCTAGGGACCTGAAAATTTTCAGTTCTTCCAAGGTGGTATGATAGGGGGTGAGGTGTTTCCTCTCGACAGCCACCACAAGCTTCACCACACCAGGGTTCCTCCTAGCCCCAGGACTGCCCCTCAGAACTGTGACCCAGATCCAAGCACCCGTAAAGCAAGAGATTCCTGCCTCAGCACTGGCAAAGAGATCCTTGCAATCCCCCTTGATCAGTCACTCAATTCCCCCTCAGTCTGTGGGCTGGAAGCTCAGGAAACAGTAGCTGCTTCAAGCCGCCCTTGAGACTTGTGGCTGAGACCTAGCTCCTCTCTCACCACAGTCACAGACTTTTCCCACTGACCTTCTAAGTTGTCTTTGGTGTTCAGGGATTGAGAAGTATGGAAACTGCCGTAGCTGCCCGCGATTCAGTCCTCTGAGGCCTGCTCCAGGGTCAGTGCAGCCACTCGCCCACACCAGTCTGCGCTCCTCTTCCGGTCCAGGGCGATACAACTCTCTGATCAACCATCCAGGCTGTCTTGGGCTGGAAATTTGTTTCACTCTGTCTTTTTGTGGGTTCTGCTGCTTTAGAATTTCTTTAGAGCCATTTTTTTTTAGGTATTTGGAGGACTTTGGGAGAGAGCTCAAGACAGTCACTGCTTTCCCTCTGCCATCTTGGCTCCGCCCCGATTTTAATTCTTTTGAAAATTATTTCTTCATCTCCTTTGACCACTTACCTGCTGGGGAATTACTCTTGATCTTAAATATTTGTGTTAATTTTATCAGCTATCTGAGGCATTTTTTTTAATTCCCAGTTTTACTTCTTAACATAGCTTCATTGGTTTTGCTAATTAAAATACATTTTAATTAAATGTAATTGAAATAGTTTAATTTACAATGCTTTGTTTCTTATTCCTTGTTTGGAGATTCAGAACAAAGAAGATTGAGGATCACAATGTGAAGATACAATAGAAATTTCAGTTATATAAAGCTGAAATACTTCCACAAGCAGAAAATCAATTAGAATCTGAAGAGAGGCTATTAAAAAGGACAAAAGAGATCTTTGCATCAATTTTGTTTTTTTATATTGAAATATTAGTGCTTATTGATTAAGTTAATATAAAAAAGGAACTTAAAACAAGTTATTCTTCTATATTTAGTTGTAAAAGATACCTCTAATCACTTAGCTCCATCTAAACATGATAAATAATTAATAAGGAATTTACTAAACATTACTAAGGCTGGAGAAAAAAAATTGGACTACAAAGCTGCTCTCAAGCAGCTTACTTTCTAATAGAGGAAGAAAACACATATAAGAAGTTTTAGCTCTAAAACAGATGGAAAGTCTCATGTTCCTTATAGGGTGGTTGTAAAGCAGATAGTAATACACCTTCTTTAATATCCTTTCCACTGATGAAACCATATCCATTTCTCATTTTGGATCATTTAGCTGAATGAAGGACTTTGATGGAGAAGACTTTCTTTTCCAGATCTTCAGTAAGTTGCTGCAGAAGTAGTTACAAGATCAGAATTTCTCTAGGGTTTATTCCCAAGAGAGAATGAGTATAGGGGACAGGTGGGAAGGAGGATCAGTGGTCAGAAGGGTACTATTCATGGCAGGGCTCTTAGGTTCCCAGCAGTTTTTGTCAAATAAGGAATTCTTTCCTAAATTGTTTATATTCTTGGGGTTGTGGAACATAAAATTACTTATTGTGAAGTTTTCTGGCTCTTGCTTATATAGTCTGATCCAATGATCTACTTTTTAATGTTTTTTTTAACTAATATCAAATGGTTCTGGTGATTTCTGCTTTGTAAAATAGTTTAAGGTTTGGAACTTTTATGAATTCTTTTTTCCTACATTTCCCCATTATTTCCCTTAAGAGTAAAAAAATTTTGTTCCTCCAAATCATTTACCAGTTTTTTTCTACTTTTAGAAAATATCCACTTGACAATTAGATTTTGTGAGTGTATGTATACACACCTATGCATATATATACATATGCTCATATACATGTATGTTAAAATTGTCATTTTTATTTTATTCTTAAAGAATAAACCCAGTCATAAACAGTGAATCTCTTTCCAATTATTTGTCTAAGATTGTTTTCTAGTCATAGTTATATAAATCTCATATGTATTTTGCTAAGTTAACTCACACATTTGAACTGTTTTTTGTAAATATATTTAAAATAAAATTTCTCCTTTTAATTATTTCTGGATTTTGTTAAAACAGTGCAGAATTTGTGAGTTTATTTGCATTTTGCTAAAGGTATTAATCATTTGATTAATTAAGTCACATATTCTCTTGAATTTTATAAAAAAAAAAAAACAACCCGACCGTCTTATCATCCTTAAATAGAGATTTAATATCTTTGATTTTGTTCTTTTGATTTGTTACTATAGCTAGAATTTATAGAACTATGTCAAATAATACTAGTGAAGAACATGCTTGCTTTGACCTCTTTTCATTTGAGGAAAGTTTCTATTTCTCCACTGAAAATAATGCTAATTTGTGGGTTTAGATAAAGTCTTTTTGTCACATTAAAGGATGATCCAATCCATGCCAATACTATTTAGAATTTTTGTTGCAAATGCTTACTATTTTGCCAAGAATATTTTCTGTATCTATAGAAATATCTATGTGGAGGTTTTTTTTTGTTATTTTTGTAGCATATGTAATTAATTATACTCATTGTCCTTGAAACAGTGAATCAACCTTGTCTCCCTGATATGAATACAATGTAGGCAGAGTAATCTATTTTGTGGAAATATTGAGTATTTTCCTTGAGTTCTGCATCAGTATTCTTTAGTATACTTAACGTAAAGTGCTCTTTCATTTCTTTTTCTCTCCCTGGTTTGAATGTCAAGGCCATATTTGACTCATAATAGGACTACTCTCTGTCTTTTTGGTAATCAAATTCATAGCATATGGCTCTATTTTCCTTCTTTATCTTCCCATCATATTGATAAAGAGCTTAGAGGAAAAATGGATGTATACTATTATTGTTATCAATTAAAAAAAGTTCTCCTAGATATTCTTGTAAGAACTTATACAAAAAACTTAAATATGCACTATTTGGTACCTACAGTTTTAACAGAATTATGTTTCCATTCCATTAATGCCAGATGTATATGCATTATTTGTTACTTTTGCTGTATATAAGAAAGTATTCATAAGTAGTGCAGTGGATATAGCATAGGTCTTTGAGTTTGGCAGGTCTGAGTTCAAATTCTGCATTTGATATTTCATATTGTGACCCTGGGCAAGTCTCTGTGCTTCAGATTCCTCACCTGTAAAATGGACATAATAATAGCCCTAACTCTTAGGATTGTTGTCAGGATCAAATAAATGAACACATGTAAAGTACTTTAACAAATCTTAAAGTGCTACTTAAATGCTAGTTATTATTATTTTTATTATTGATAATTATAGATTAAATCCCCCATGAAATGACAATAATGGAAAATTGATTAAAATAATTTGTGGCATACAAGAAACACATATATGTATTGTTTACATGGATATGTGAATACACATGTGTTATACATGCATGTATATATACATATGTATATGTGCTATACATACACATGCATAAATCCACAGTTGCTTATATCCCACTGTTGGTTTTTACAAATCTATTCCTTCATATATGTATATACTTATATAGATTTCATTACATTGTATCATATGTATCTGTAGTTATGTTATGTTATAGCATGCTACATTAAATTTTATTATGTTATGTTGGTCTGTGTTGTGTTATGTTACATTATTTTGTTTTGTATTATATCATGTCATATCGCATTGCATGATATTGCGTCATCTCAGATCAGATAAGATTATGTTATGTTATGTTGTGTCATGTCATGCTCTACTAGGTTATGATATAGCACACTATCATACACACTAAATATACATATATAATTCAAAGCAATATAATATAACATAATGTCATAATATACAGATTATATGTATATACACATACATATTTATGCACATATATGCACACAATATACATGATACCCGTAAACACATATACATATGCATATGCATATTCCCAATACGAAGACAGAAAGAAAGATAATAGAAAGATAATAGATAGACAGACAGACAGATAGACAGACAGACAGACAGACAGACAGATAGATAGATAGATAGATAGATAGATAGATAGATAGATAGATAGATAGATAAATGATTGATAGATCCCTGCAAGGACTAACTCCTCGGTCCTTTAATATCCACTCACAAGTCAGCTACTCAGGCAGCTATTTCAGTTCCATGAACCCTATCAGGGTGCTAATTTTTAACAGTTTTTTAGCAGACACATTCCTGTAAAGAAAATGCAAGACCATTAGTAATTAAATATGTCCTACCAGACTTACATGTCATATAAGCAATAAAATGGAAAGTTATAGACATTTTCCTCTGTCCCCACTAACTTTAAAGAGAGAGAGAGAGAAATTATTGACCCAAAGTACAAAAAGAAAAAGCCAATCACAACTTTCCCCACAGATCAAACAATTGAGAAGCCTAACAAGGTAACAGTCTTGTGAATAACATTGGAGAACATAAATCTTTAATGGGACTCAGTCCCTCCACCAACTATTGTAACCCCGTTTATGTGCTCCAGTAGGGCTCACTACCTAACCACCAGGCTTCTGCTCTGGGATACACTCAGAAATTTTTGTGCTGCTAAATCCATGCAGGTAGTCCCAACTCTAACCCTCATGCCACAATTTTGTTACCAAAAGCAGTGGAACGTATTTCTATCCAGCCACTTGTGAAGGAAGGGGAAGAATAAGAAGTCAGAATAGTGTTTTGTCTGTGGTGTATGGAAACATCCAAAGAATTAAAGAAGAGAAGGACTGGGCAGGGTAGCAAAAGTTACTTAGGCTAGTACAAAGTCAATTCCCCAACATGATAGGACATAGAGACAGCTTTGAGGTTCAGCCCCTGGGTGTAAATTTGCCATCAAAGGGGAAGAAGTCAGAAAGTTTGAGACAGGGAAATATAAGGAAAAAGGACTAAAAACACCAGAGATTCCTGGTATTCATAGTATAAAAAAATCCTCAGGAAAAAAATAGAATAAAAGCACATAATTCAATAGAGAAGGTACTAAAATCAGAAAGGAAGATGGATATCAAGATATCTAAAAGATTATATATAAATATTGTAAAATAAAAACAATCAATCACCTCACGAAACATAGAATCTTGTGTATTCCCAAGAAAACATGGAACTATAGTAGAATGTTACCAAATAGTTCAAGTGAGAAACCAGAATCTGGAGGGAAGTTAAAATGGAATAAATAGTAACAAGTATAGCCTGCACAGGAGAAAAAAATTGACAAGAGAGAAAGACTTAAATCTATAGAGGTGAGTTTCTCCAAAGAAGTGAAAAAGGGAATAGTATATTGAGAACAATATACTGTTAGAGTAGTAATTGGCAACAGTATATCAGGAGGCAGCTAGATGTCTCAAATAGAGAGCCAGGCCTGGAGTCAGAAAGACCTGAGTTCTAATCTGGCCACAGATCCTTATTATTTTTATGACCCTGGGCAAGTCACTTAACCTATGTATGGCTTAATCCACTGAAGAAGGAAAAAGCAAACCACTCCAGTATCTTTGCCAAGAAAACCCCATGGATTGTAGTGGCGTGCTACGGTCCATGGTGTCATGAGGAATTTGACATGACTGAACAATAAATATTGAGAACACATATTGCGAACACAAATATATTAAAGTAAATGACAATCTGAAAAAATGAGAAGCAAAGAACAATAATGTCAAAAGAATATATGCCCTCAAAACAAGCAAAATACATTGATGTTAAGGTAAGATGATAAGAAAGGATTTGTAGAATCAACTTAAGGATTCCTAAAATAACATTATGTAACAATAGCAACAACAACAAACAAACCTGAAAACCATAACAAAATAAATAACAAAAAAAAACTTCTCCAAACTTCTTAATAAAGAAAGCAAATCACCATTTTAAAGGATCTACAGATCATCCCCAAAACAAAGAAATAAAAATCTTTTGCTTCAGACTTTAAGGAAAATAGTGGTTAAATTTTAAAATTTCAATGATAACAAATTTTGCAAGGGGCCAGCAGAAAGAATTTCAAATATAAAGTAAGGAAATTTAAATAATATAACAATATTATGAGCTCACCAAACTGCAAAAAGCAATAGAACAATATTCCACAGAAAGCAAAGACACTCAAGATGCACCCCAAAATGACATAATCTGAAAACCTTAGCCTGATCATCAATATAAAAAATCAGATGAAGTTGAATAAAAAAAATCATCTGAAGTATTTCTATCAAAAGAAAAAAAAATAGACACAAATATTTTATTCAATCTCTAAATATCTCAAAGTTTAGAAACAAAATGAAGGTAACTAAAACTATGAATGAAACCTCATGACTGAAATTATTCCATCTTTAAAGACTATTAAGAGAAAAAAAAGGTATAATGAGAAAGACCGAGATAGTTTTTTTTAAAGAATTAATAATTGAGAGACCAGTAAGAGATTTCTTCATACAAGTACATAATGAGATGTAAGTGAAACAAGGGCTTGAAGAAATAGAATAAGAACTTAAAGAAATGGAAATGTCCCTAGAGGCTTGCGGAAATAGGCCCAAAAAACCACAGAGTAAACCTCATAATTTCCCTACAGGTGAACCAATGTTTTTATGGGACTAAATGTCAGAATGGGAAGGGTCATAAAAGGACAGAAAGGAGGTAGATAATATAGGAACCAAATCCATGATCAATGAGGAAGAAAAAATAACCCCTGCAGTCTCTCAGCAAGAAGAAGAGCTACAGGAAAATGAGTGAGGTGGTATAGGGAAGGTTTAAAACAGGAGGGAAAAAAGGAGAAATCTAGACTCAATGGTAGGACAAGTCCCATTAAATAACACTCCAATGTAGGGGAAAATATATGCTATTATATGAGATGAAGATCTTCAATGAGTCCAATCTGCAGGGACTGACACTCAGAGATAGCACTATGAAAGTGTCTTCCATGACCAACATCTCTCAGGAGAAGGAAAATCAGAGGTACTGTTAAGAGGCCCCAGTGGTGGCAGTGGAGAGGCATAAATCCAGAGTGGATATTACATGGTACATGGTAAAGAAAATTCTTGTGGAGAGGAAAGAGACTAGAATTGAATGGCATGATCATGAACACAGAGCAATTTCTAATTGGATTGCATGCTTCTATCATTACTACTTTTGTAAGAATTGATACTTCTAAGAGTAAGACAAAACAGAAAAGGCAGGGAGGGAGCAAGCTCCACGAGGCAATAAAATGGAAATTGTCTAGAAGAGGGAACTACAAATTTATACTTTAGAAGCTTTGTTTAATTCCATGAGAAACACAAGAAGAGTAAAGAAAAAAATAAATCAGTATGAATACCATGAATCAAAGAATGAAAGTTTAGAATAGGAGAATGGAAAGATAATTAATGAAGAAAACAAAATTTAAAAAAATTTTAAAAAATTTTTAAAAATTTAAAAAAAGATAATGTTTTAAAAATTGAAGAAGAGTAGAGAGTATTTTTTATTAACTACTTAACTGAGAGGAGAAAAAGAAGGAAAAATCATGGAGAATTAGATAACTAAATTTTTAAAAAGAAAGGAAAAAGGGAATCAATAAGTTAAGTAAAACTTTCACAGGGGAGAAAGGGTTGGCAAATACATAGGGGAAAGGAGAAAATGAGAGTGAGGGGAAGCAAGTGTGTGGCAATGAGTATTTTTTAAAAAAGAAAAGTACTAAAAATAATTACAGGAGCAAAGTACTGTCTTAAGAGAGGTAGAAGAAAAATAACATCCAAAAAAATTTCTAGTGCATAACAAAGCAATACAAGAGACAAAAGTAGAAGAAAATGAAAACCTGACTTCCATAACATTAACTATAAATATATTAAATAATCCAATAAAAGAATGACATTGGCTAATAAAACAAAACTCTAAAACTTTTGCTTAAAAGAAACACATCAAATAGGGACTTCTGGGAATCAAGATGGCAGAGTAAGCAGTAAATCTCTGCAGTTCTCCCATATTCATCTCCAAATAACAATAAAATTGTGTTCCAGGACAAGTCCTAAAACAGCAGAGCCAGCTGAAAGATGGATGGCGCAAGCCCATGAGACTTGAAAGATCTGTAAGAGATATCCATCTTGCTTGGGTAAAAGGGGATCACATTCCAGGAGAGGAAGTGCCCCAGCAAACCAGCAGCAAGCCCCACCTCAGCAAATCAGTGGGAGATCCTGAGCCCTAGTGTGGTGGAGCAGGCAAATGCCAAGACCAGTCTTCCCCTCTCTTTCCTGCCCCTTTCCCCCTGCCTGTGCCTTAGCATAGCCAGGGGAACTGGTAGACTCCAGCTAGGAGCACCACCACATGCTTTAGTGTAGCCCCAGGAGGGCAGGCATCCTGTTGTGGCAGGTCCTCCACATGCATTGGCACAGCCCAGGGCAAATAGGCATCCTCCCAGGGCCAGACCACATCCATATGCCTCAGTGTAGCCCCAGGGAAATGCAAAAAAACCCCACCTGGCCTCAGCACATGCCAGACACCACCACAAGGACTCTAGCTCAAGGAGCACCAGACAAGAGGGGCCCCTGTGAGCCTCAGAGCAACATCAGCCCAGCACCAGGTAAACAGCTAGAGCCTGCATCTACAGGCACAAGAAGCCTGAAACAGAGCCTCTTCCATTCTGGGAGCAGAGATCAAATTGAAAAGAAAAGAAAGAAGCAAAAAAAAATTTGACCATAGAAAATTATTATGGTGATAGGGAAGACCAAGACACAAATTCAGAAGAGGACAGCAATGTCAAAACACCTTTGGGAAAAAACCCAAAGAAAATTGGGAAGTGGTCTCAAGCCCAGAAAAAACTCATGGAAGAGCTCAAAGAAGAGCTTAACATAATATAATATAAGAGAGGAAGAAGAAAAATTGGGAAAAGAAATGAGACTGATGCAAGACAATTATGAAAAAGAAAAAGGCCCATAGCTTGGAAAACTGCTTAAAAAGTAGAATTGGCCAAATCGAAAAGGAGACACAAAAATTCACTGAAGAAACCAATTCCTTAAAGAATACAATTTGCCAAACAGAAAAGAAAGTACAAAAGCTAATTGAGGAAAACAACACCTTAAAAGTTAGAATTGGGCAAATGGAAGCTAATAAATCCAAGAGACATTATAAATCAAGCAAATTCAAAAGAATGAAGAACATGGAAGAAAATGTAAAATACCTCATGGGAAAAACAGCTGACCTGGAAAAAAATCCAGGAGGGACAATATCAAAATAATTGGATCAGGAAGCAGAGCCAAGATGGCAGAGTAAAGGGAGGGGACCTCCTGAGCTCTCCCCTAAATCCCTCCAAATACCTTTGAAAGTTACTTTAAACAAATTCTAGAGCAGCAGAACCCACAAAAAGATGGAGTGAAACAAATTTCTAGCCCAAGACAACTTGGAAGGTTGACAGGAAAGGTCTGCTGCACCAGGGTGAGAGAGTAGTGCAGTCCAGCTCAGGCCACACCAGCACAGCCCTGGCCCCAGCAAACTAGGAGTAGGCCTTGGGAGCCACTGAATCAGCAGTGGCAGTGATTATTTCCAGAGTTCTCAGTCCACAGATGTTAAGGGGGTTGAACAACTGGGTGGAAGCAGATTACAGGGTTTTTTTTTTTTGTTTGTTTGTTTTGCTAGCACTAAGGCAGGACTCTATTGCTTTGCCCATACTTGGATCTGGATTGTAGTCCTGGATGGAAATCCTTGGGTGAGGAGGAGCACTAGCACAGGACAGCTTGTAGCAGCAGTGGAGGAGGGACCTTCCTCATGGTTCCAGGGAGAAAAGATTACTTGAAGTCACTCACAGACCAAAGCACAGGCCAGCAGAGTAGTAAAAACCTTTCCTTAGATCATACTACCTTGGAAAAACTGAAAACTTACAGGTCCCTAGAAATATATTGAAAATAGCTCCACAAAAGCCCTGAAGCTTGGGATAGTGTACCCTCCACCCTAGAATCAGAACCTTATTTTAACAAAGAGTTAAGAGTCAACCAATAGGCTAGGAAAATGAGCAAACAGCCCAAAAAAACTTACCATTGAAAGTTACTATGGTGACAAGGAAGATCAAAACACACTCAGAAGACAACAGTCAAAACTCCTATATCCAAAGCCTTCAAGACAAATATGAATTTGTCTCAGGCCTTGGAAGAGTTCAAAATGGAATTTGAAAATTAAGTAAGAGGCAAAGGAAAAATTGGGGAGAGATATGAAAGTAATGCAAGAAAATCATGAGAAAAGAGTCTACAGCTTGGTAAAGGAGACATAAAAATACTGAAGAAAATGGCACCTTAAAAAGCAGACTAGGCCAAATAGTAAAAGAAGTCCTAAAAGCCAATGAGGAGAAGAATGCCTTAAAAAGCAGAATTGGCCAAATGGAAAGGGAGGCCCAAAAGCTCCCTGAAGAAAATAATTCCTTACAAATTAGAATGGAACAAATGGAAGCTAATTACTTTATGAGAAACCAAGACACAATAAAACAAAACCACAAAAATGAAAAAAAAATATAGAAGACAATGTGAAATAATTGGAAAAACAACTAACTTGGAAAATAGATGCAGGAGAGATTATTTAAAAATTATTGTAATAGCTGAAATCCAAGATAAAAAAAAAGAGCCTAGACATTATCTTTCAAGAAATGATCAAGGAAAACTGCCTTGATATTCTAGAATTACAGGGTAAAACAGAAATTGAAAGAATTGACCGATGCTCCTGAAAGAGATCCCAAAATGAAAACTTCCAGGAATATTATAACCAAATTCCAGAGTACCCAGGTCAAGGAGAAAATATTGCAAGCAGCCAGAAAACAAAATAAAACAAAACAAAACAAAACAAAACAAAAAACACAATTCAGTTATGGTGGAGCCAGAGTCAGGATAACACAAGATTTAACAGCTTCTATATTAAAGGATTAGAGGGCTTGATAATATGATATTCTGGAGATCAAAGGATCTAGGATTAAAACCAAGAATCACCTACCCAGCAAATCTGAGTACAATCCTTCAGAGGAAAAAATGGACGTTCAATTAGATTGAGGACTTCCAAGTATTCTTTATGAAAAGACCAGAGCTGAATAGAAAATTTGACTTTCAAATACAAGGCTCCAGAGAAGTATAAAAAGGTAAACAGAAAAAAGAAATCATAAGAGACATATTAAAGTTAAACAGTTTATATTCTTACATGGGAAGATGATATTTGTAATTCATAAGATCTTTTTCATCATTAGGGTAGTTAGAAGGAGTATATATAGACAGCAGGCAGAACTGTGAGTTGAATAACAAGGGGTGATACAAAACAATAAAATTAAAGGGTGAGAAAGGAATGTATTGGGAGAAAGAGAAAGGAAGAGGTAGAATGGGGTAACTTATCTCACATAAAAGAGTCAAGAAAAAACTTTTACAATGAAGGGGAAGAGGGGGGAGGTAAGGGAGAGTGAGCAAACCTTACTCTCATCAGAATTGGATCAAAAAGAGAGTAACATACACCCTCAATGGGTATAGAAATCTGTCTTACCTTTTCTGTATTATGGACAGCCTTGGCAGTCTGGTAAAATCTATGGATTCTTTCCCAGAATAATGTTTTTAAATGAATAAAACAAAATACATAAGATTACAAAGGAAACCAATTGTATTGAAATGAAAATGCATTTTTCCCATCAAAATTCACAGACCCCCTTGAAATGTGTCCATAGGGTCATTGGAGGTCCATGGCCCCTAGACTAAGAACCCTTAATTTACACAATAGTTATTTACTCTTTCTATGGTATGAAGATGAAGAATATTACATTTTTAACATCACTTCCACAAACAGTTATGATGCATATTTGTAGTAGTCACTAGGGGAAAAAAAAGAGTTTTCTTATTTCTGTTTGCCAGATGAATTGCTAATTCAAATGCAACAGAGCTTTTTTAAGCCAATAAATGAAGCCACTCCCCAATTGATAAATGGTCAAAGGATATGAACAGGCAGTTTTCAGAAGAAGAAACCAAAGCTATCTACAGGAATATGAAGATGTGCTCTAAATCACTTCTGATTAGAGAAATGCAAATTAAAACAACTCTGAGATACCATAATACACCTATCAGATTGGCTAACATGACAAAAAATGAAGATGACAAATGTTGGAGAGGATGTGGGAAAGTTGGGACCTTGATGCACTGTTAGTAGAGTTGTGAACTGATCCAACCATTCTGGAGAGCAATTTGGAACTATGCTCAAGGGCAACCAATCTCTGCATTACCTTTGATCCAGTAATACTACTACTAGGCCTGTACAAAGAGATCACAAAAAAGTAAAAGGGATCTATATGTGCAAAACTATTTATAGCAGCCCTTTTTGTGGTAGCAAAATATTGGAAATTGAGGGGATTCCCATTGATTGATGAATGTCTCAACAAGCTGTAGTATATGAATGTAATTGAATACTCTTGCAAAATTAGAAATGATGAGCAGGCACATTTCAGAAAAAAAAATAAAAAACAAAAAACAAAACCAGGAAAGACTTATACAAACTGATGCAAATTGACATGAGTAGAACCAGGAAAACACTGTACACGGTATCAGCAACATCTTGTGATGATCAACTATGAATGACTCAGTTTTTCTCAGCAACACAATGATCCAAGACAAGTAGAAAGGACTCATGGAGGAAATTGCTATCCATATTCAGATAAAGAACTGATGAACTCTGAAGGGAGATCGAAGCATATTTTTTCATTTACTTTATTCTTTCTCCTGTTTTTTTCTTTTGATATGTCTCTTCTTCCACAACTGTGTTGAATATGGAAATATGTTTTACATGATAGCATATGTACAAACTATATCAAACTGCCTACCATTGTAAGAAAAGGGGAGAGGAGAGAGGGAGAAAAATTTGGAGCTCAAAGTCATGTAAAAATTAATGCTAAAAATTTTCTTGATATGTAGTTGTGGGAAAAAATAAAATACTATTCAAAGAAAAAAAAACACATCAAAAAGTAAAGACATGAACAGAATAAAATTGAGAGGCTGGAAAAAATTTGCTGTGCATGAGAAGAATAAAAAAAAAATAGAATTTGCAATCATTCTATCACACAAACCAAAAAGGAAAACTCACGTTATTAACAGACATAAAGAAGGAAATTATATTTCACTACAAGGAACCATAGATAATAAACTAATATTAAAATTAAACTCTATGGTCCATATGTTATAGCATATATAATGGAATATAGCATATCAATGGAATTACAAGAAGATGTAGTAAAATGATAATAGTAGGAAATTTTAATATCACTCTTTCAAATTTGGAGAAGTCTAACTGAAAATTAACAAAAGGGAAAATGTAGAATCTAAAAATTGTTAGACAAATTAGTTTAAAAAATTATGGTATCTTTTGCATGGTACAATGGAAGAATATACTTAAGCTCAGCACCACATGGAACTTTTTATAAAAACTGAATATGCGTTAGCTATTAAAATAAGGTAAAAATAATAAACACATTCTTATAGACTATAATAAAATAAAAATAGTGACCAATTCAAGGAGCAACAACAAAAGAGATAAATCTGGGGGCAGCTAGGTGGCACAGTGGATAGAGCACCAGCCTTGAATTCAGAAGGACCTGAGTTCAAATCCGGCCTCAGACCAAATACCTGACACTTACTAGCTGTGTGACCCTGGGCAAGTAACTTAACCCCAATTGCCTAGAAACAAAACAAAAGAAAAAAAAGAGATAAATCCAAATAGAGACTTCATAATGAAATTCCAAATAATAAATAGTCAAAGAACAAATCAGAAACAATAATTATGTGAAAATAATACTGATGAAACAACAGTTCAAAACTTCTGAGATGAAGCTAAAGCAGTCCTCCAAGGAAAAATACACCCTATTTTGTACAAAAATAGAAAAGTAAAGGAATAATTTTTAAATTAAAATAGTTATGTAATAGATTTTTAGCTTAAATATCAATCTAAAAATTAGAAACCTAATTAGAAATCTTAAACAAGCACAAAAGCAAAATATTGGAAATTTAAAGAGAAATATATAAACATAGAACAAAATTACTATAAAAGTGATAAACAAAAAATACTAAAAGCTATTTCTTTGAAAATGCTAACAAAATTGATAAAGCTTTAGCCAACCTGTTTTGAAAGAGGAGAGTAAAAAATTAAACCAACAAATTAGGAAATGATAAAGTAAAATTACAACAAACATAACCACCACCACTCCATATGCCTGGGATTAATTTTTCCACAAATAAAACATCAGTGAGAAGAAAAAGCACATGCAAAGCATATATGGGCAGAGAGATACTTAGGTAAAGAACACATAGATAAGGAAACTCATACCTATAGCACTATATTTAAAATCCATGTTCTTTCATTTCTTGTGGTATCCTTCTGTTATTTTTTTCCCTGAAATGTCATCTCAAGTGGCAAGTAACTCAATTGGATTCTCTTGTCCTGACCTTCTCTGCAGCATAATTCCTAATAGCCAAGGCTACCCCTGCCTTAAATCCATAGCTGACTTTTTTCTATTCTACCAGAAGGCACACTACTTGGAGCTGCCTTGTCTGACTGCTAAGAGATTATGTCAGTTGTTTAAAAGTTCATTAGGGGCATGATTTTTCCTTTAGAGCTTAGCTGAACCACAATTCCCTTGAGAGCCTCTTTATATGTCATAAAAGTATAACAAAGTGAAAAAATCTAAATTTATTTTAAGAAACAAATACCTTGTCTCTGCTACACAACTTTTGCTATCTTCTGTGATTTCATTAATTTGTGTGCATGATGTGAGAGTAATCAATTGATCATTGGAGCATTAGTGTCTTAACATGCCCCACTATATTAAAAGAATATGATATGAGGATATACAACAGAATGTAATATATTAAACATATATATATATAAGATACACATATACGTTATTTCCTCCTCTTTTGCATCACTTTTTAGTTTATTTTGTTTTGTTTACATTAATATGGTCCCAGTTTTTACCTCTAATCTTCTCTATCTCCCCTTATCCTGCCCAATTAGACATTTCAAAGTCCCTCAACTCTCAATCAAAACTCTCAAATTCCTTGAATCTCTCTCTCTCTCTCTCTCTCTCTCTCTCTCTCTCTCTCTCTCTCTTTCTCTCTTTCTCTCTCTCTTTCTCTCTCTCTCTTCCTCTCTCATATGATATGGGACTCCACCTCTTCTTCATTTTTTTATCTATGATTCAATTTCAATAACATTAATTGGTAATCCTTTGTTGCATTAGTACAAGCTTATATATAAAAGATCCATGTTGTAGAAAGCGTACTTATGAAAAACAATTAAAGAATTAAATTTCAAGGTATAAATTTCAGTGATGAAAAGCATGAAAAAATCCCAGAACTTATTGTCACTGAAAAAAGATGATTAAAAAAACACAAACAACTACCAACCTAAATGACTAATTTCCCATCTAAAGTTTCTTTTGCATTGAGTACATCTTCAGTAAATGAATTAGTAGAGATAAGGCAGGCTTTTAAAAGCAGTATTTCTCTTTATCATCATACAATAGACAAAAGAAGTAAATAATATAAGATATTGATGTACTTATTGTTTGCTGATTGTTGTTTTTTTTTTTAAGATTTTGAATTGGTAGAGTAAAATGCCAACATAAATCTCTCTTCCTAAAGACTCTATCATTTATATGACAAATTATTCAAGATTTCCTAAAAGACTTTGTGACTGAGATAATGCTGTTTTATGGCCCTGTGGAAAAAAAAATCATGAAAAGCATAACATGGAAACGCATTTTCACTGAAGTGTTTGCTGTCACCATAGAAGAATTCCAGTCGAAGTTAAAGAGAAATTATCTAAGGATACTAAAATCCTCCAAATGCTCCTGTTTGTAATGACATCATGCTAATTTCATCAAGTCCCAGAACACTGCAATGTCTTCTGGATATGATCCCAAACTACTTAAGAGCTTGACATAGTTATCCAAAAAGAAAAAAAAATATTATCCAGATTATGACATACCATTGGATGACTAAATTTTGTCTAATGGATAAGTAAAGGAATTGTCCTAGAATTTTGTAGGAAGGTGAGAGTTGGATAAATTACCTTTGGGAAATTGCAAAGTTCCTCAGGTAACCCAAACTTCTCTCAGAAACCTAGAACTACCATTTAAGTATGAATAATCTACTGATGTTATATGTCTAAGAGTCATGGAATGCTACAGTCTTAAAAAAAATAAAAATAATTTTCACCCAGAAGGCAATGGAGAGGTATATGGCAAATATTACAAGTGTTTTTTCTTTCATTTTAAATTGGGCGGGGAGTGCAAGGGAGAAAAGAACTGTGAATCAATTGAAAAAAATGGGATAAAAGGATGTTATTGGGCATACTGAAATATATGATTGGAAAGAAGAAAGTGATAGCCCCACTGTACTCAGCTCTCATCAGCCTCATCTAGAGTACTGTGTTGTACTCTGAGCACCCTAGTTTAAGATGACATTTATAAGATGGAGAATGTACAAAGGAGGGCAATCAAGATAGTGAAGAAGATTGAGTCCATGTTACATAAGGATTAGTTGAATGAACTGGATATGTTTAGCCTAGAGTAGACTGTTGTTATTTATTCTTTTTCTTGAAGAAGACCAATGACATCATGAAGGTGATACTTGACTTTCAAGTGAATTGGATTTAAGTGAGACAGAGGTATTCAAAGTGATCAGCCTCATTCTCTCCTTCAGGGTCATCCAAGTTCAGTGGGAAGACAAGAGACAAGATGACTGTCAACTGTCGATGGCCCAGGATGTAGTGGTTGACCTTGGCCTTTTTAAATTGAGGTCTTTCCCAGGTCTAAATTTATCTGAGGTAATGCCCATTCAATGACTAACACTTACCGAGGTAAGAATTGAGACAAAAGATGGCCTAGTTTACCATCATAAAAGTATCAATCTGGAAGGGGAAGACTAGAAAACAATTGCTATTTGTACTCACTTTAAGCCCTCAAGACCCAAAGAACGGACAACAAAGCTTTGGGCTGGTGTCTATTACTGGCCGTTAAGCAAAAGCCAGGGTGATTTGGGTTTAAAGGCATGGAACATGAAACAGAGGAACATCCAGCAGCAATAACATGATACTAGTAGAGAGCAAGGCCGAGTGAAAATAAAGTATATATGGAAGGGAGAGAAAAGGAGAAAAAGAGGAAAAAAAGAGGGGGGAGAGAAAGAGAGGGAGAGAGAAGGAGGGAGAGAGAAGGAGGGAGAGGAAGAGGAGGGGAAAGAGGAGGAGGAGGAAGAGAAGAAGGAGGGGGGGGGGAGGTGGAGGAGGAGGGGGAGAAAGAGAAGAAGAAGAAGAAGAAGAAGAAGAAGAAGAAGA